>NC_133658.1:224976887-225289744 GCF_037893015.1 Macrotis lagotis | reverse complement strand
TATAAGTGTGGAGGTAGTGTAGAGAAGTTTATTGATCCCTTCTCAAAAAGAATATTTGTTTTTAAATGCATTAAATAAAATATATTAATACAAAGAACATCAAAATATAATTATAAGAAAACATATTTTCAAAAGTCCATAGACCTCATGTTTAAAAACTCCTGCTTTAGAAACAGGTAGAGAGTCTGGTAGTTTCTATATCTGAACTTATTTGCCCCATATTTTTCTGGTAATCTCTTCTGCCCTATTCATCTTTCCTGGCCTGACTTTCCTTCTGAAATATATGCTTTTAAACATTGGACATTTTTCCCAACCTGCATTAACTTCTCAAGTTCACTTGTTTGTCTTCTTGTTGTTGTTGTTGCTTTGTTTTTGCAAGGCAATGGGGTTAAGTGATTTTCCTAAGGTCACACAGCTAGATAATTAGAAAGTGTCTGAGGTCTCATTTGACCTCAGGTCCTCCTGACTCCAGAGCTCATGTGTCACCAAGCTGCCCCATACATTGTCTATCTTCTATTTGACATGTATGCAGGACTAGATTTTCTAGTTGTTTCCTCTTTTTTTGCTAAGTACCTAGATTCTAATATCATACCTTAAACTCCTTACTTAAATACTGATCACTTTTTCTGACTCTTTTCATACATGTTTTCCATACTTCATTTCATTTTCCTTGTATTGCATCCTGATATCAATTGTCCAGATGTGATCAAAAATAAAATTTGACATCCCTTACATTAGTGATTCTAAATTAAAATAAATAATCATTTTGTTGAGAAAAGTGATAAATAGAAATGATTGTCTTTTTGTTATTTTCTAAGTTTATTCCAAAGGTGACTAAGAAATGAACCTATTGGGGTGGCTAGGTGGTGCAATGGATAAAGCACTGGCCTTGGAGTCAGGAGTACCTGGGTTCAAATCCGGTCTCAGACACTTACTAATTACTTAGCTGTGTGGCCTTGGGCAAGCCACTTAAATGCATTTGCCTTGCAAAAAAAGAAATTAACCTATTACAATTGAAAACAGTGCTACATCTATCTATATCTATATCTATCTATCTATCTATTCATATTCCTTTATATTTATATACACCAACTCAGACATATATTTCAAAAGTTAATTACTTTGTTATATTTAGAAAGCATTACTTTCAAACTTCCCTCCACATATACTCCATTTTGAATTGGCATCCCTTTTTAATCTCATTTAATATGGGTCAAGCATCTAGCATTTAATGATAAATGTTGGTGGAAATGGCCTCTCAGAACCATAAGAACTTAATAGGCAAAACCTTCAGCTCTCTCTGCTTTGTTTGTTGAGGTATGAAAAATCAGCAAAGGTCTCAGGGCACCTATATTACAATTATTACAGATAGATTTTTCTAGTACAAAGCCCACTCATGTTTATATTTATTAATATGGACTATCTTAACTTTCAGGAACTTTAAATGAGAGAGGTAGAGCAACCAAAGATTGCAATGAATCACTCAATTTGAACTTTAACACCAATTCAACATCTAATTAGTTGAATTAGAGCCACTTTGCAAGAGAGTTAATCAATTCTCTAACTTTAGCTGCCCCAGTGTTTCTGAAATTTGCTGATGTTATCATTACTTTGCAGGGATAAACTCTGTTTGAATTTTAATAAGTGAATTTCCAGAACGTCTTTAGCTGTGCAAGAAACAAAGATTACAAAATAGTCTATAAATTAAGCCTTTATTAATATAGAAATTTTTCTTAAATTTTGGTTTTGTAGACTCTACAGCAAAGAATAGTTTCTCCTGTGTCCTTGTATCCTAAGGAGAATGGTTTGCTTTTATGTGACTGTGCATCCAGAAAATTATTTTTGATAGCAATGGCAATTATATTATTAGTTAATCCTGATTCAGCTTAGAATAGAATAGACATTACTGGGGATATAAATGAAAAAAAAAAGTGAAATATTCCCTGCCTTCAAGAAACTTATTTTCTAATGAGGAAAATAACATACATAGGGACTGATAAAACATGGTGTTGCTTGAAATGATTCTTGAATAAAACTTGTTATTCTAAGAGGCAGAGACAAGAAGAGAAAGTATGTCATATATTGATCAGATACAAGAGGGAAGCAATCTGTATAATGGAGAGATATGAGATATACAAGATAAGATGTAGAAAATGTGCTCTATGTGATGAAGAGAAATAAGAGCAATAAAACTGGTCTGTAAAGTAAAAAGAGAGAAATCTTTTTTAATAATTTAGTAAAGGTAGGAGAAGATCAACTTGCAATGAAACAGTTCTTTATTTTAAACATTTCCCTAATCATTTTGGCAATATACCTAGAAGTGCTATTTCTGCACTACAGAATACAAATAGGTTAATAGTTCCTTGGACATAATTCAAGGTTAAACTCCAAAATGGAATCATTTCTTCATCAGAACCACAAATAAAGAATTAGGGTACCAATTTTTCTGTACCCCCTCCTACATTTGTCACTTCTCCTTTCAATCATTCTAGTTTAACTGGTAGGTGCAAAATTTTTTCAGTGTTTTAATTTGCATTTCTATTTAGAGTAATTTGAATGTCTATAAAATAATCGTTGATTTCTTAATTGAAAACTGGCTCTTCATATTATTTTGATTCAGAGAATTATTGGAGGGGAGCTAATATGCTCCTGGAGCTTTTCTCTACCAAAGAGAAATGAAGACTCTACTCTTACTTTCAAACTACAAATACAACTAAGAAAAAGAGAAGATTCAGAGAACTTTTCAACTGTAAACATTTTGGAGGAGTCAGTAAAGGTCTGTCTCTTTGGAATATAAGGAGAAGTAAAGTCTAGGAGACAGGAGGTAGGGAAGTCAGTAACAAGCTTTTAGCCATAGTGCAATCCAGGTGCCGACAGATCAACAATCAGCAGAGGTCCCAGCAGGTAGGTAGCAAGAAAACAGAAATGATTCCAAGTCCAAACAAAGCCCAAACCCTGTTGAAGGACTGAGTCGGGAAAAAATCAATGCTAAGTCAGAATCTGGACATAATGTAGGAAGAAAACTTCTGCAAAAGCAAGGCCTGCACTACATAGGCAATATCTTGGTCAATGACAAGCCAAGGATCAGACCCCAACACCAGCAAGAAAAAATGGTCCAAGTACAGAGGTAAAACAACAAAGATGAACAAAAAAATAAAAGAGTATTCACTATAGAAAACTACTTTGATTACAATGCCCTATTTTAAGAAGAAAGCATTGAAAGAAACACAGGAGAGGTATCAAAACGGTCTAAAAATTGGACTCAAATACAAAGCTCATCAAAGAGCATAAAAAGAATTAAAAAAAACAAAGAAAAGAGGACAAAGAAAACTTTAAAAAAGAAATGAAAGTCATGCAGTAAAATTATGACAAATTGATCAAAGTAATCAATTTTGTTAAAAGTAAAAATAACCAACTGGAAAAGGAAACACAGAAGGTAATTGAAGAACATGAAACCCTAAAAATTAGAATTGAACAAATAGAAATCAATCAATCTACCAGACTACAAGATTACATTAAACAAAATCAAAAGACCAATATACATATATATATATATATATATATATATATATATATATATATATATAATAAAGTACTTTTTTAGGGAATATTAATGACTTGGAAAATGGATCCAGGAGAGACAATCTATGAATGATTGGACTACCAAAAGCCTGGATAAAAAAAGAACCTGGAAAGCATCATGTAGGCAATTTTAATGAAGTAAAAATCTGTCTAAATCTACTTAGAACAACATAACAATATAACTAGTAAAGGAATCCATAGTAACCTTCCTGAAAGATACCCCAAGGTTAAAATATCCAAGTGTTATGATATCCAAATTTCAGAAATCTCAAATAAAGGAGAAAATAATTCAAGCAGTAAAAAAGAAAACAATTCAAATACAAAGGAATCACAATCAGATTTACCCAGTACCTATCAGCCTCAACACTGAAGGTTCAGAATACCTGGAATATCAAATTTCAGAGAGCAAAGGACCTGAAATTATAACCTAGAATTACTACCCTGCAAAATTCAGCAAACACTATCAGGGAAAAAGATGGATATCCATGAAATAGAGGACTTCCAGAATTTCCTGACACAAAGAACAGAACTTAATAGAGGATTCAATTGCCTAATATAAAAATTAAGAATTGCATTAAGAAAAGGTAAATGAAAAGGGGAGGGGAAAAACAAAATAAAAGTTGATCAAGACCATCAAATTGTATACAACCCTAAAAGGGAAGATTTAATACTTTTAATTCTTTAGAACTTTATTTTTCTTAGGATAATTAAAGGGTAGAATATAATTGAAGAGAATGGACCTATGGATATGGATATAATTAGGTCTTAGTTCTCAATTGAAGAGGTCTATGATGACATCACTATGTTCAAGCCCCTGAAGAAAAGCAAGCGTATTAACTTTAAACTTAAGTGTCTCATTATTTTTTGACTCTCTTTAATCCCATTGTATTCAGCCCCTTGTCAATGAGAGCATCGCAGAACTGCAAGGACATGAGCCAGAGTCTCTATAACTTACAATCATTGGGGGAGCCAAGATGGCAGAGAGAAGACAGGCAAAGTTTTAAAGTCTCCTGATCTCTTCCCCATCTATCACATGAAACAAACCTCTTAAAAGTAAGCCGAAACAGGAAACCCAGAAAGAAAAGCCAGGAGAGGAAGATCTACCTCAGGATTTATCTCCGGCAGCAGTCTTGGCTGAGTACCAGTGGGAGAGTCTGGGCTCCAAGGGAGACACAGCCTGGGATCAGCCAGATTAACAGCTGAATTCGAACCTGGAGTGTGAGGGCCCGAGAGCTGGACCTGCTGGATCAGTGGTGGGGCTGGACAAAAGGAACTTAGGTCCACGGGGAAGCAGAGGCACTGGTGTTGGTGCTGTCCCCCTGGAGGTCGGGGACCAGGCTGCGGGTAGAGTTCTGGTGCAGGAGAATGGCAGACACCATCCCTAGGCTTCTTGGGTCTGAGAAACTCTGAACCCAGGCCTCCATTGCACAGAGGCCTCTCTTCAAACAAAGGCAAATTATTTCTGCCTAAGGCCCAGGTGTGTGAGCAAAAGAACCAGCCCAGCTGAGGAATGACCTCAGGCCAGGGTAAAGCCCACCATTGTTTGAAGGCAAAAGAATTCAATAGTTCCAACTCCTGCCTTCTGGCAAAGGGAGAAGGCCTCCCAACCAAGGTCACAGACACCCCAGAGAAGGCAACCAGCACCTCTTACTGGCCAGCCAGAGAAACTGAACTCAGTAAAGCCTTCAGCGATCTCAAGCCCAGGTGAGCCAGCCTCCACCCCCAACTCAAGGTCTTAGCACAATGAAAAAAGGTCAGCAGAAAGGTGGATCCATAGAAAAATTCCTGGAAGAGAAAGAACCCAAATCAGAGAGACCTGGAACCTCTGAGGAGAATACAATCTGGTCTCCAGCACAGAAAGACTTCCTTGAAGAAATAAGGAAGGAGTTTAAAAATTTGGGAGAGACAAATAATACCTTAGAAAGTACAATTGGACAAACACAAAAGGAGAATAAATCTCTCAGATCCTCAAATGAGCAAATGCAAAAATAAATT
This sequence comes from Macrotis lagotis, assembly GCF_037893015.1. Lineage (NCBI taxonomy): Eukaryota > Metazoa > Chordata > Mammalia > Peramelemorphia > Peramelidae > Macrotis > Macrotis lagotis. The sequence continues at coordinate 225,284,167 of NC_133658.1, read as the reverse complement.
AACTATCTCAAAACCTGTATTGGTAAAATGGAAAGCTCTTTCAAAAGAAGAATTGACCAATTGGAAAAGGAGTTGCAAAGAGTTAATGAAGAAAACTCCTCGCCCCAAAAAATAATGGAGTCTACAGAAACTGATGACTCCATGAGACAGCAAGAGTCAGTTAAACAAAATCAAAAAAATAGAAAAAATAGAAGCAAATGTAAAATACCTCATCAACAAAACTACTGATTTTGAGAATAGATCTAGGAGGGGCAACCTGAAAAAATATAGGACTTCCTGAAAACACTGAAGAGGAAAAAAGCCTGGACTTAATATTACAGGATTTAGTGATGGAAAACTGCCCTGATATCATGGAATTGGAGGGTAAAATAGTTATTGAAAGAGTACATTGCTCTCCACCAGAAAAAGAACCTCAAATGTAAACATCAAGGAATGTTGTGGCCAAACTCCAGAACTATCAGATAAAAGAGAAAATCCTGCAAGCAGCCAGAAAGAAACAATTTAAATGTCAAGGAGCCATGGTAAGGATCACGCAGGACCTGGCTGCATCAACTTTAAGGGATCGAAGGGCCTGGAATGAGATATTTCCAAGAGCATGGGAGCTTGGGATGCAGCCAAGAATCTACTTTCCTGCAAAGCTGAGCCTTCTCTTCCAGGGAAAAAGATGGACATTTAACGAATGTAAGAATTCCAAAAATTTCTGATGAAAAGACCAGAGCTAAACAGAAAATTTGGACATCAAACAGGAGGTTCAAGAGACACAAGAAAAGGTAAAAAAAAAAAGGGGGGGCGGGAAAAGGAAAAAAATGCAATCCAGTAAGGTGAAACTGGCTATATCCCAGCATTGGGGGGGGGGGAAGAGACTCTCATAAATCCTGAGAAATGTAACTCTAACAGAAATAATATACCTAGCCAGAAATGATGGACATCCATGAGCTATCAATGAGACTGCTATCTAATGGGATGTAACCGGCTTTAACCCCACTTGGGAGAAAGACTCTAATAACTCTCAGGAATTTTGACTCTATTCAATAGAATATACTGAACTAGAAGGGACAGACACTCAGAATTTTCTATGACCTAGAAAGAATGATCTAAAAAAATACACTACCTCCCTAAAAGGGGGGACAGGAAAGAGTCGGGAGGAGAGAGGGGATTGAATGGGACAAATCTCATTACACTAAGAGGTACAAAAATCCTATGGTAATAGAGGGGAAGAAGGGAGCAGAGGAGAAACACCTGAGTCTTCTCATCAGATTTGGCTTAAAGTCAACCTACACATACTCAGTTAACTTATAAAATATCTAACCTTTCAAGTATTAAAAGGGGAAAAGGGGAGGGGGGATGGAGAAAGGAAAGGGGAGTGGGGGAAATAAGGGGAAATAACAAAAGTAAGGGAAGGGAAAAGGGAAAAAGGGAAAGAAAGGGGAGGGTGTGATATAGGACGGCAAACACACTGAAGGGGGTAGTATTCAAAAACAAAATACTGGGCAATATGGATAAAAGGGGGGGAAAGGGGGAAAAATACAAACAGAGGGAAAATAGCACAGAGGGCAATAAAGAATTAGTAATCATTGCCTTGAATGTGAAGGGGATGAACTCTCCTTTAAAACTTAAGGAAATAGCAGAATGGATTAAAAACCAGAATCCTACAATATGCTGCTTACATGAAAGTCATCTAAAGCAGAGAGATACATATAGAGTAAAGGTAAAAGGTTGGAGCAAAATATATTTTGCTTCAGCTGAAATAAAAAAAAAAAGCAGGGGTAGCAATCCTTATCTCAGACAAAGCAGCAGCAAAAATAGAAAGTGATAAAAGAGATAAGGAAGGAAACTTTATCCTCTTAAAAGGTAGCATAGACAATAAAGTCATTTCAATATTGAATCTATATGCACCCAGTGGGACAGCACCCAAATTTGTAGAGGAGAACCTGAAAGAATTACAGGAAGACATAGACAACAAAACATTACTAGTGGGAGACCTCAAGCTCCCTCTCTCAGATCTAGATAAATCTAATCATAAAACAAACAAGAAAGAAATTAGGGAGGTAAATAGATTGTTAGAAAAATTAGATATGGTAGACTTATGGAGGAAACTTAATGGGGATAGAAAGGAATATACCTTTTTTCTCGGCAGTACATGGAACTTATACAAAAATGGACCATGAACTAGGACATAAAAACCTAATGATCAACTGCAGAAAGGAAGAAATAGTGACTATATCTTTCTCATATCACAATGCAATAAAAGTCATATGCAATACTGGGCCAAGGAGTTATAGACCCAGAACAAATTGGAAACTGAATAACCTCATTTTAAAAAATGAGTGGACCAAAAAACAAATTATAGAAATAATTAACCATTTTATCCTAGATAATGATAATGATGAAACAACATACCAAAACCTATGGGATTCATTCAAAGCAACTCTCAGGGGATATATTATAGCTCTAAATGCTTATATGAATAAATTGGAGAAAGAGGAAATCAATGAACTAAACATGGAACTAAAAAAATTAGAGAAAGAACAAATCAAAAATCTCCAATCAAATACCAAATTAGAAATTCTAAAAATTAAAGGAGAAATTAATAAAATCAAAGGCAAAAAACTATTGAATTAATAAATAAAACCAAAAGTTGGTATTATGAAAAAAACAATAAAATTGATAAACCTCTTGTCAATGTGATTAAAAAAAGAAAGAAGAAAACCAAATTGCTATTATTATAAATGAAAAAGATGAACTCACCCCCAATGAGGAGGAAATTAAAGTAATAATTCGAAATTATTTTGCCCAACTCTATGGAGATAAATTTGATAATCTAAGTGAAATGGATGAATATTTACAAAAATATAAGTTGCCCAGGTTAAGTGAAGAAGAGATTAAATACCTGAACTACCCTATCTCAGAAAAAGAAATTCAACAAGCCATTATTGAACTCCCTAAAAAAAAGTCTCCAGGGCCAGATGGATTCACAAGTGAATTCTACCAACATTTAAGGAACAATTGTTTCCAATCCTATATAAATTCTTTGGAAAAATAGGGAAAGATGGAACTCTGCCTAACTCTTTCTATGAGACCAACATGGTACTGTTATCTAAACCAGGAAGAGTTAAAAGAGAGAAAGAAAATTACAGACCTATATCCCTGATGAATATAGATGCAGAAATCCTAAATAAAATCTTAACAAAAAGACTACAAGTCATCGTAAGGATAATACATTATGATCAAGTAGGATTTATTCCAGGAATGCAGGGATGATTCAATATTAGGAAAACCATTAGTATACTCAATTATATCAACAGTAAACCTATCAGAAATCATATGATCATATCAATAGATGCTGAAAAACCTTTTGACAAAATATAGCATCCATTCCTATTGAAAACACTAGCGAGTGTAGGAATAAATGGATTTTTCCTTAAAATAATTAGCAGTATCTATCTGAAACCATTAAGAAGCATTATATTCAATGTGGAGAGGCTAGAGGTATTCCCAATAAGATCAGGTGTGAAATAAGAGTGCCCATTATCACCACTACTATTTAATATTGTATTAGAAATGTTAGCATCAGCAATTAGAGAAGAAAAAGAAATTGAAGTAATTAGAATTGGGAAGGAAGAGACAAAACTCTCACTCTTCACAGATGAGATGATGGTCTACCTAGAAAATCCCAAGAAATCATCTAAAAAACTACTGGAAACAATTAGCAATTTTAGCAAAGTTGCAGGTTATAAAATAAACCCTTATAAATCCTTAACTTTTCTATATATGTCTAGCAAGAAACAGCAGGAAGAGCTAGAAACAGAAATCCCATTCAAAGTAACCTCAGACAGTGTAAAATATTTGGGAGTCTATTTGCCAAGACAGACTCAGAATCTTTTTGAAAACAATTATAAAACACTTCTCACACAAATTAAATCAGTTTTAAATAACTGGGCAAATATCAATTGCTCATGGATAGGGAGAGCTAATATAATAAAAATGACAATTCTACCAAAACTAAACTATCTGTTTAGTGCCCTACCAATCAAAATTTCAAAAAATTACTTTAATGAGTTAGAAAAAAATTGTAAGTAAATTCATATGGAGAAATAAAAAGTCAAGAATTGCCAGGAGTTTAATGAAAAAAAATGCAAACGAAGGTGGCTTAGCCCTACCTGATCTAAAATTGTTTTATAAAGCATCAGTCTTCAAAACGGTTTGGTATTGGCTAAGAAATAGAGTGGTGGACCAGTGGAATAGACTAGGTGTAAAAGCAGGAGAGGATTATAGTAATCTGTTGTTTGATAAACCCAAAGAGTTTGGCCATTAGGATAAAAACTCCCTCTTTGATAAAAACTGCTGGGATAATTGGAAGTTAGTATGGAAGAAACTTAGATCAGACCAACACCTCACACCCTTTACCAAGATAAGATCCAAATGGTTACCGGACATAGACATAAAAAAATACTATAAGCAATTTAGAAGATCAAGGACTAGTCTACCTGTCGCATCTATGGAAAGGGGATCAGTTTATGACTAGGGAAGAGTTGGAGAGCATCACTAAAAACTAATTAGATGATTTTGATTACATTAAATTAAAAAGCTTTTGCATAGATAAAACCAATGTAATCAAGATCAATAGAAAAGTAGTAAATTGGGAAACAATCTTTACAAATAATGATTCTGACAAAGGACTCATTCCTAAAATATATAGAGAACTGAGTCATATTTTTAAAACAAAAAGCCATTCCCCAATCGACAAATGGTCAAAGGATATGCAAAGGCAATTTACAGATGAGGAGATCAAAGTAATCCATAGCCATATGAAAAAATGCTCTAAATCATTTATTATTAGAGAAATGCAAATTAAAGCTTCTCTGAGGTACCATTTCACACCTCTCAGATTGGCCAGTATGATCATGAAGGATAATGATCATTGTTGGAAGGGATGTGGGAAATCTGGGACACTGTTACACTGTTGGTGGAGCTGTGAACTCATCCAACCCTTCTGGAGAGCTATTTGGAACTATGCCCAAAGGGCAACAAAAATGTGCAAACCCTTTGACCCAGCAATACCACTACTGGGTCTATACCCTTAAGAGATGAGGAAAAAAAGGTAAAAACATTACTTGTACAAAAATATTTATAGCAACCCTGTTTGTGGTGGCAAAGAATTGGAAATCCAATAAATGTCCTTCATTTGGGGAATGGCTTAGCAAACTGTGGTATATGTATGTCATGGACCACTAACTGTTCTATTAGAAACCAGGAGGGATGGGATTTCAGGGAAACCTGGAGGGATTTTCATGAAATGATGTTGAGTGAGATGAGAAGAACCAGAAAAACACTGTACACCCTAACAGCAACATGGGAGTGATGTTTAAACTTCAAGGATTTCTCATCCCATCAGTGCAACAATTGGGAACAATTTGGGGCTGTCTGCAAAGGAGAATGCCATCTGTATCAGATAACAAGCTGTGGAGTTTGAATAAAGTACAAGTACTATTCCCTTTAATTTGGGAAAAAGAATCAGATATCTTATTGTCTGATCTTGTTACCCCTGCGAATTCTATTCTCTTTAAGGATATGATTTCTCTCTCATCACACCCAAATTGGATCAAGGTAAAACATGGAAACAAAGTAAAGACTGAGGGAGTGCTATCTGTGGGTTGGGGGTGGGGGAGGGAAGCCAGATTGGTGGAAAATTGTAAAACTCAAATAATATCTTTAATAAAAAAATAAAGAAAAATTAAATAAATAAATAAATAAAAATTAGAGTTTAAAAATAACTTACAACCATTTGTAAAGTTCTCAGGTGAGACCTTTATAGATCTGTTAGATCCCTAAAGTTAATTGGATCAAGTTTGACTCAACCTGTGTTTCACTTAATGTTGGGTGGGGGGGGCAAAGTGGGAGAGAGAATAGATTTTGCTTCACTTAACAAGAGGTTCTATACTCTAACCATGGGTATGGGAGGGGGAGGAGGGTAAAGTGTGAGAGACATTAGACCTGAGGAGAGGGTCTCAAATAGGTCAAAAATGATGTGACTTTGGATGATGCTTTGGCTCAGGGGGAGGACTGTGTGTACCTTAAGGATACTTTTAAAAGGGGGTAAAGAAAAAAAATGATTGTAGTTATAATTTAACCCAGTTTGAGTCAATGCTGCTTATCAAGCAATCAAAGAACAATCAATGATAACTTTATAACAATATGAACTTATCAAGCAATCAAATAATCAAACTGTGAATAATGATACTTGATTAATAGTATTAGAGCAAGAAATAAAACAAAGTAAGAGGCAAGGAGATTTATAATTTTAGAGGGAAAGAAGGGAGAGTATGAAAGTTGAGTAAATTCTATGTAGTAGATTTAGCTCAGAGAGGGAATAAGATAAATGCCCACTTGAATTTAAAAATCTAACTTAATCTACCAGGAAGGGTGGACTCGGAAGGGGAAAGATAGGGTAATAAGGGACTTATAAAAAGGAATGGAAGTTATATGTGGAAATAAACTGTAAGTTAAATTTTTAAAAGAATACTCAAAGGGCAAACGTAGTGAAATTTTGATGAGGAGGTATAAGAGAAAAAGAAAGAGAAAACTATCAATGGAGAAAGATAGCACAGAGGGAAAAATAGAATTAATAATCTTAACTGTAAATGTGAATGGGATGAACTGTCCAATTAAACAGAAGTGGATAGCAGAATAGTTTAAAAACCAGAATCCTACAATATGTTGTTTACAAGAAACACATTTGAAACAGAAAGATACACAAAAGGGTAAGGGTAAAAGATTGGATCAAAATATATTATGCCTCTACTTTTTGCTTTTACTTTGCCGGAGATTAGAATTACTACCCCAGTATTTTTTTTTACCTCAGCGAATTAAAAAAAATCTGGGGTAGCAATTCTAATCTCATACAAAGTAAAAGCAAAAATCAATTTCCTTAAAAGGGACAAGGAAGGAAACTTCATCTTCTTAAAGGGAATGATTGGAAATGAAACAATATCATTACTAAACATATATGCACTTAGTGGTATAGCATTAAGATTCCTAGAGGAAAGACTGAGTGAAGTAAAAGCAGAAATAGACAACAAAAATTTAATGATGGGAGACTTCAAATTCCCTCTCCCAGAACTAGATAAATCTAACAGCACAACAAACAAGAAGTAAGTTAAGAAGGTGAAGGAAATCTTAGAACACTTAAATATGATAGCCCTCTGGAGAAACCATAATGAGGCTAGGAAAGAATGTACCTTTTTTCTGAGCAGCACATGGCACTAACATCAAAATAGACCATGTACTAGGGCATAAAAATCTTATAATCAAATGCAGACAGGAAGAAAAATAATATATACTTCTCAGGACATAATGCAAAAAAATATATGTAATAAAGAGTCATGGAAAGATAAACCAAGAAGTATTTGGAAATTAAATAGCTTTATATTAAATAATGGGTGGATCAAGCAGCAAATTGCAGAAATAATGAGTAATTATATGCAAGAAAATGATAAATATGAGACACTGTGCCAAAACTTTTGGGAAGCAGTCAAGAGGTTTTTGAGGGGAAATTTTATATCCTAAAGGCCTATTTGAATAAAATAGACAAGGAGGAGATCAATGAATTGGATATGCAATAAAAATAACTAGAAGAATAATGAAATTAACATCCTCAACTAAATAACAAATTCAAAATTCTGAAAATCAAGGGAGAGATTACTAAAATTGAAAGTAAGAAAATCACTGATCTCATAAATAAAACTAACAATTGGTGCCAATAAAATAGGCATGTATTACTTAATCTGATTAAGAAAAGAAAGCACATAACAAAATTTCTAGTATGAAAAATGAAAAGGGTGAAACTAACCACCAATGAAGAGGAAATTAAAGAGATAATTCAAATTACTTTGCTAAACTATTTGCCAATAAATCCCTGAGTGAAAGGGATGAATATTTACAAAAATAGAAGCTGCTCATATTAATAGAAGAGGAAATAAATTACTTAAATAACCTCATTTCAGAAAAAAAAAGAAATTGAAACAACCAAAAATAAACTCCCTAAGAAACAATGTCCAGGTCCAAGTGAATTCTATGCAACATTTAAGGAACAAGTAATTCCTATTCTACATAAACTATTTTGAAAAATAAGAGAAGAAAGATGCTACCTAAATGCTTTTATGACATTAACCTGGTGCTGACACATAAACCAGAAAGAACCAGGACAAAGAAAAATTATAGACCAATCCACCCAATAAAAATAAAATTTTAGCAATGTGACTACGACAAGTTATTACTAGGATACCACACCATGCTCAGGTAGGTTTTATATCAGATAGACAGGGATGGGTCAGCTTTAGGAAAGCACTCAAAATAATTAACAAATCAATAGCAAAACTTACTGAAATCATAAGATTATCTCAATAGATGTTGAAAAAACCTTTGATAAAATACAACTTCAACTCATTAAAAACACAAGAAAGTTTAGGAATAAATGAAGTTTTCCTTAAAATAATGATTATATCTATCAAAACCATTAACAAATATTATATGTAATGGGAATAAACTTGGAGTATTTCCCATAAAATCAGGGGTGAAACAAGGATGCCTGTTATCACCTTTACTTTTCAATATAGTGCTAGAAATTTTAGTAGTAGCAAAAGGAGAAGAAAAAGAAACTGAAGGAATCAGAATTGACATAAAGGAAGGAAAACTTTCACTTTTTGCAAATGATAAGGTAGTATAACTAGAGAACCTGAGAAAATTATCTAAAATACTCCTTGAAACAAATAATAAATTCAACAAAGTAGTGGGATATAAAATAAATCTACATAAATCATCAGCATTTTTATATATGAACAAAAAAGCCCAAAAGCAAGAGAATGAAAGCAAAATTCCATTTAAAATAACTATAGACAGCATTAAATACTCAGGAATCTATGCCCAAAGACAAACCCAGAAAGTGTATAGACACAATTATAAAGTACTTCTCACTCAAATAAAGATCTAAATAAGTGTAAAAATGCCAAATGCTCTTGCTTAGGTAATATAACAATATTTATCTTGTTTATGTAATATAATAATATTATATATTATTATTAATCATATAATACATTATAATAATATACAATGTAATGTAATAATATATTAAACAAATTGTTATCATATAATCAAAAGAACAATTCTATCTAAATTGAAGTACTTATTCAGTGCCATACTATTCAAACTACGAAATCACTACTTTACTGAGCTACAAAAAACAGTAACAAAATTCTTCTGGAGCAACAAAATGGCAAGAAATAGTAAGGAACCTGATGAAAAAATGCAAATGATGGTGAACTAGCTCTACCAGATCTAAAATTATACTATAAAGCAGTAGTCATCAAAACTGCATGGTACTGGTTAAAAAATAGTCATGGATCAGTGGATTAGGATGAGTTTCAAAGAAACCACAGTAAATGACTACAGTAATTTTCTATTTGAGAAACCCCAAAACATGAACTTCTGAGATTAGAACTCACTATTTAAGAAAAATTGTTGGAATACCTGGAAAATAAAATGACAAAAACTAGGCATAGATCCACATCTCACACTTTATACCAAAATAAGCTCAAAATGGGTACAGGATTTAGAGATAAAGAGTGACACCATACATAAATTAATAGATCAAGACATTATCTATCTATCAGATCTATGGGAAGGGGATTAATCTATGACCAAACAACAATTAGAGCACATGTTTAACTGCAAAATGAATGATTTTTTCATGTTAAATTTAAAAAGTTTTTGCACTATTAAAATCAATGCTGCCAAAATTAGAAGGAAAGCAGAAAGCTGGAAAGCAATCTTTGCAATTAGGATTTCTGATAAGTATCTCATTTCTAAAATATATAGAGAACTGCATCACATTTGGAAGGTCACAAGTCATTCCCTAATTGATAAATGGTCAAAGGATATTAACACACTTTTTAAATGAAGAAACTGAATGCTCCAAAATCATTACTGGTTAGAGAACTGCAAATTAGAACAACAATAATTTGTCATTTCATACCTATCAGCTTAGCCAAGAAAGAAAAAGGTAAAATGATCAGTGCTGGAGAGGATGTGGAAAGATTGGGACATTTATGCATTGATGGTGGAATTGTGAAGGGATCCAACCTTTCTGGAGAGCAATATGGAACTATGGCCAAAGAGTGATAAAATTGTTCATACCCTCTGACCCAATAATTCCAATTCTAGGTCAATATCCAGAAGAAATAATCAAAAAAGGAAAAGTCCTACATGTTCCAAAATATTCATAGCAGCCCTTATTGTAGTAGCAAAGAATTGGAAATTGAGGAGTTGCCCATCAATTGGGGAATGTTTGAACAAGTTATGGTATGTGAATACTATGGAATACTATTGTTCTATAAGAAATCATAAATGGTCAGATTCTAGAGAAGCATGGAATGACTTAGGGGATCTTTTGCTGAGCAAAGGAAGAAGAACCAATGTACGCATCAACAACATTTTGAGATGAACAAACTTATTCAAAGCAGTTCCTCTCAGGAGTTCAGAGAGCCATGACAACTGTATTAGAGTGGAAGTGGACAGTGTTATCCCCATCCAGAGGAAGAAAAACAACACAAGACACACACACACACACACACACACACACACACACACACACACGCGCACAGACATGCACAACTCTGCAGAATCTGATGAATGTTTTATAAAAATTATCTCTCATGTATCTCTCTTAATCCTTATTTCTTATACCAAAATTAACTAATACTAATCTGTAAACATGTTTATCAAAATATGTATGTACAGTGCTAACCTGACGAGGGGAAGGGAGTGGGAAATATACATGTGCAAATGGATGGAAATAAATAAATAAATAAACTAAAAGGAAGAGAATTATGAATAAAGGATATTTATCATTAGAAACAAATATTTAATTGTTTATGCTGCTAAATTTTGTTAATCGTGGAAGGTCGTTTGCTCCTGACATGTAAACTGACCCTTATTGTTTCAGTCCCTTTCACCTTTCCTCTTTCCCCCTTCACCCAGCTTTGGGTTTAATTTATAGGTCATGTACCTTAAAACAAGAAGGACCAGTATATAGTTTGACATTGGAGGATACCTGGCCTAGGTACTAGACCACTCCACAAGTGCCAAATGCAGAAGTGGATTTAAGGAGAGCTGTCCCTTTTTGCTTCTTGTTCTTCTTGATTCTACCTTCCTCTCTGCAGGAGGGTTTGCTCTCATTCTTTCTCAGGCCATGTGCTCACCAATGCCATGTGTCCAGAGTAGGCCAACGCTAGCAGCTGCCTCTCTCTCTCTCTCTCTCTCTCTCTCTCTCTCTCTCTCTCTCTCTCTCCCTCTCTCTTTCTAGGTGTTTTAACCTTTATACTTTTCAAGAATTTAAAATAAAATTTTGCCGAATTTTCAACCTCAGAGGGCATATGAATTCCTTCATTTTTCAGAAACTCTCATTCTTTTATCTTTAATTGGTGACCCTCAAATCTCATCTACAAAATTTTGGTCATTTATTAATTAGGGAAATGATTCTAGTAGATTGGACAAAGTTATTTACAGATTCAATATGTGATAACCTTAACTTAAAATTGTCTATAAAAATTCATCCCAATTTTGTGCTTTACTTTTTTGTTTGGCTCCATTTATTTTATTTGCTCTAATGTTATTTTTTTGAAATTTAATGCAATCATATCTATCTATTTTATACACTTAGATTTGATCTTTATCTCTTGTTAAGAAATTGTTTGCCTATTCATTAATCAGATAAGTAATATGGTTCATGTTAATTTACTTTTTCTAATTAAATCTATTTTAGACATAATTTTTTCTTAGATCATAAGTGCTGTCCTTGACTTTTTCCATCTGAAACATGATAAATTCTACTCTATATTTTACATTATGTTTGCCTTTTTTTCTTAAAAGTACTTCTTGTAAGCAGCTTATTGTTGGATTCTAATTTTTAATAAAATGCATCTTGCCTAAGGAAACACAAACAGCAAGTGACAATGGAACAATTTGAACTCCAAATATGTTTTATTTACTAAATCATAATTAAACCTTTTTTATTAGATGACTTTATTGTGAGAGATGTTAACTAGCTATTTCTCATGTGACAAGAGGCAGAGAAATGTTTAAAGTACAATTTTCTGTGTGAAACTAGTCATAATATATATATTACAACATCTTAAATATCCTGGTGAATTTATATTTCAGATGCATGTTATGTTAGGAACTGTTCTAAAATGGGCAATGTAAAATAATTAAGAATGTTGAATGATTTTTATGCCCAAAATTTAAAATTAAATTAATAATTAAATTAAAATTAAATGAATAACTAAAGATAAAAACAATGATAATAGCATTATGGAAAAGTCATTGTACTGGGAGCATTGAAATATTAGGTATAGCCCTGATAATGCTTATTGACTGAAGAAGTAATTTGAGATGTCTGAAATTGCATTTACTCATGTTTTTAGTGTTCTATTTTCTCATGAGCCTGTAATAAGTATCAGATGATCTATATATGCCAATATGTTTTCTAAAAGTTTATTATGTAGTAGGCAATAGTGTTCAGTCACATGGATTACTAGAAGTGTGGTGTAAGGGGAAGAATTTATCTTCTTCCTTCCTTAGAAGAGAATGGAGGACTCTTAAAGGTATAGTATTTATAGCTAGGAAGGGGATTTTGAATGAGGTGCTAACTATATCATGACAGGACTGGAAAAGGTCATTTAAAAGGCACCTATTTTAGCAGTAGGAAAGAGAGCATGAAATTTGTACAAAAAGTAGCATGAGATTCTGGAATGAAATACCTGTATAGCAGTAGTAGCAATAGTATATACTCCCATTTAAAACATACCCTCCCAACCAAGTAAGGAATTGAGAATTCAAAAGATGAGTAACTCAGGACAAAAAGTAAAGATGATGTATAGGTTCTTTTTAAAATTATGATTTCCAAGAAATCCAATAATATTAAAATGATCTCTCATGAATTTTTTCCAATCAGTATTTTTTCAAATGAGATATTTTAAATTGTCTTCTACTTTTTCATTCTTTTGGTTTTGCTGTTTTACTACTTGATTTCTTATGAAGTCTATAGATTCCCTTTGCTCCATTATAAATTTTAAGTAATTATTTTGTTCAGTGAGCTTTTGTATCATCGTTTGCATTGGGGAATTCTGCTTTTTAAAGCATTCTTCCCCTTATTGACTTTTTGTACAACTTAATCCATTTGTTGTAGTCTGGTCTTCAAAATGTTATTTTCTTCAATATTTTTTGTTTTTCCCTTAACAAGCTGTTGATTTTTCAAGATTTCCTTGAATCATTCATAGTTCTCTAGTTATTTTTCCTCTATATCTTTTATTTGATTTTCAAAATCCTTTTTGAGCTTTTCCATGTACTTAGACAAATTCATATTTTTGGAGCATTTTTATGTAAGAACTTTGACTTTACTATCTTCTGAGTAGGTATTTTGATCTTATCATCGTAGTAATTTTCTATGGTCAGATTTTATTCTATTGCTTTCTCATTTCCCTAGTCTATGACTTGTTTAAAACTCTTTGATAAAGTAGAACACTTTTTTTCTAGGTGTCAAGGTGAACTGTTCAAAACTTGGGGATGCGGGTGGACTTTGCAGTGTTTTCAGAGTAACTTCAAGAGATCTGCAGGTTTTCAATAGTTCCAGAACTGTATGATCTAAGGAGAGCTTTTTAATTACCATATCCCCCCCAAATAAGACTGGGTCTTATAATAAGTTTTGCTCCAAAAGATTCATCAGGGCATATTTTCAGTGGATGTCTGGAGACAGACAGTCATTCCTGTGTGAATCATTATTTTATCTACTATTCTCTCTACAAAGAAGTTTTCCATGTCTTTAGTGCAGTGACCACCTTGGAAAACATGTGGCAGCATTACATTGACCAACTTCCTTATAACTGTTTTTTTTTTCATCAGGGATTTTTGGTGATACACAAACATGTACATATATGTGTATTCATATACACGTATATGAATACACATATACATTATATATACCTTTATAAGTAGACATATATATCCAGATGTCTTTCTATCTATCTATCTATACAACTAACTCTATAGGTATTTACCTCTTTTCCAAAGATGCCCACTTGAGTACTTACATATACCTAACTATAATTTGTTATATTACTTATTTCAGATATTATCAATTATATTATCTATTCTTTTATATTTATTCCAAAAAGTATAGCTTCTTTAGATATAAGTAGAAATTTATTTTGTCGTAGAACTAAACCTTTGCTTGAATGGTAGGAGATTTTTTTCTACCAGAGAGTAATTTATACTACTAACATTCTCAGTGATATATGCTCCATGAAGTAACCAAAGAAGTGAACATGTGGACCTTGAGGGCCATTATACCATTACCTTTAGTCTAAAGAGATGAATTAATAGTTTTGATAGCATTTATCAGTGTAGATCATTACAGATAAAAGGGTTAAGGAAAAAAGACATGCACTAACCAGCCAATGGTACACTCCATAGCAAAAGCAAAAGGATTCATGTCACAAATGAGAACTTCATCTTTGAGAGGACAGTTTTCTCATTTCTGTTTGAAAATTTAAAGGACATTAAGTGAAACTTAGTTTTGTTATTTTTGTATTTCTTCCTCTTTTATTATTTTTCTTGTTTTGAACTTAAATACCAAATACAATTGACATTTCCAAATATATGTGTATTTAAGTTTAAGAAAAAATGCATATGCTTATCAACAGAAAAAGGTTATATCTGAAACTATATATTTATATTTTGTACAACATTCACTCCTATTAAAAACAATAAGTTTAGCAAAAAAGTAGTTTTCCTTAAAATAATAAGTAATATCTATCTAAAACCATCAACTAATATTTTATGTAATGACAATAAACTAAGAGAATTTCCAGTGAAATCAAGGGTGAAAAAAAGAATACCCATTATCACCATTCCTATTCAATATAGTATTAGAAATGCTATTTATAGCAACGAGAGAGGAAAAAGAAACTGAAGGACTCAGAATTGGCTATGAGGAAGCAAATCTTTCATGTTTTGAAGATGATATGATAGTATATTTAGAGAATCCAAGAAATTCATCTAAAAAACTCTTTTAAATAATAAAGGCATCCAGCAAAGTAGGACATAAAATAAGTCCACATAGATCATTAGCACTTCTATATATGAACAACAAAGCCCAGAAGCAAGAGAAAGGGAAATTCCATTTAAAATACCTAAAAACAATCTTGAATCCTTGGGAATCTACCCCTGAAGACAATTGTAAAGTATTTGTCACTCAAATAAAGACAGATCTAAATAATTGAAAAAATGTGAAAGGCTCATGGTTAGGACTGATATAATAAAAATGACAATTCTATCCAAATTAAATTACTTATTCAGTGCCATCGTAATCAAACTATCAAATAATTACTTTACTGAGCTAGAAAAATTGGTAACAAAATTCATCTGGAGCAAGAGAAGAGCAAGAATAGCAGGGGAAGTGATGAAAAAATATGTAAAGTATGGTGGCTTTGCTCTATCAGATCTAAAATTATAGTCTAAAGAGACAGTCATCAAAACTTCCTAATACTGTTTAAGAAATAGAGTAATGGGGGCAGCTAGGTGGCACAGTGGATAGAGCACCTACCCTTGGGTACGAAGGACCTGAATTCAAATCTGACCTCAGATATGTTATAATTACCAACTGTGTGATCTTGGGCAAATCACTTAACACCATTTTCTTGCAAAAACTAAAGAAAATAAATACTAAAAATAAATTAACAAATAGAGAAATGGATCAGTGAATTATGATTGATTCAAAAGAAACTACAGTAATTTATTACAGCAATGTACTATTTGACAAACCCAAAGACATCAGCTCTGGGATATGAAGTCACTATCTGACAAAAATCGTTAGGAAAACTGGAAAATAGTATTGCAAAAATTAGGCATAGACCCACATTTCACACTCAATAGCAAAATAAGGTCAAAATGGGAACAGGATTTAAACATGAAGGTCAACACCATTGATAAATTAATAGACCAAGAAAAATACTTTATATATCATATCTATTTATGACAAAACATGAATGAGCACTTTATTAATGGCATAATGAATGATTTTGACTATGTTAAATTAAAAATATTTTGCAATAATGAAATCAATGCTGCCAAAATTAGGAGAGTAGAAAGCTGGGAAACAATCTTCACAAGAAGGAGTTCTGATGAAGGTCTCATTTCTAAAATATATTAAAAATTGCATTACATTTGTAAGGTTACAAGTCATTCCCCAGTTACTAAATGATCAAAGAATATGAATAGACAGTTTTCTAATGAAGAAATTAGAGCTATATATAAATTATATGGAAAAATGCTCCAAATCATTAGGGAATGGAGAAATGCAAATTTAAACAACTTTGAGTTATCAAGGTGAGAAAAAGGGAATATGATCATTATTGAAGAGTGTATGGGAGGATTGGGACAATGATGCATTGATGGTGGAGTTGTGGTTGCATCTGATCTTTCTGGAGAGAAATTTGAAACTATGCTCAAAGAGCAATAAAAAATGTTCATTTTCTTTGACCCAGAAATTCCAATTCTAGACCTCTATCCAGAAGAAATAATAAAAAATAGGAAAAGTCACACATGTTCCAAAATATTCATAGTAGCTCTTTTTGTAGGGGCAAAGAATTAGAAATTGAGGGGTTGCCCATAAATTCAGGAATGACTACACAGTTTATGGTACATGAATGCTAAGGAATATTATCTATAAGACAGCATAAATGTTCAGACTAGAGAAGCATGGACTGAGTCACAGGATCTGATGCTGAGCAAAGGGAGCAGAACCAAGAGAACAATATTCACATTAATAACACCGTTGTGAGATGATCAACCTTGATGGAAGCAACTTCTGTCAGCAGTTCAGAGGATTGGGGAAACCCTACTAGACCAGCTGTGGACAATGTTATCCATATCCAGAGGAAGAAAATCAAAATGAAACAAAAAAAAACAACCCTTTAGAATCTGATAAACACTTTATAAAAATTATCTCTTATGTATCTCTTTCCCTTTATCCTAATTCTTCACCCTTAAAATAACTACTCTGAAAACATGTAACTTAAAAAATATACATGTGCATGTGTATGAAAAAATTAAAATAAAGAAGTAATAAAAGAATTATAATTTCTAACGCTTTTTTCCAACCTATTCTGTTTCTATTTCCCCTTTTCCATAATCACCAATGTATTGTTTCTGAATCATGCCTCACTCAATTAGTCTACTTTTCTATCAGCCCCTTTACCTTATTTATTTTTCCCCCTTTACTTTTTTCTATGATTTTACTTTTACTTTTTCCTCCCTTCATTCAACCACTCTTTCGCATTTCTTTGTTCTTTCCCTTCTACTTTCCTGTAGGGTAGAACAAATTTCTATATCATATTGGGAATGTTTTCAGCCAAATATCAGAGCCAATATTTGCTGTCTCTTCTTTCCCTCAACTATAATATATCCTTTATTCCTCTCAATGTGATGTTATTTATTCTCTAATAAAGATACCTTCCTCTTCCAGGATAAGCTTTCTTTAATGTCTTAATTTTTATAACTCTCAAAATATATTCCTTTCATCTATCTTCATAGAAGTACAATTCTGATTGATTACTTGATTAAATGTTTTGTAAGCATCAACATATCATAATCATTTCTACCCCTCCTTCTCTTGAACCACACTTCCTCTCTGCAACACTTTCAATAGAAATACATCCCTAATGAGTTCAATTGTCTACACTTTGCAATCAGTTTATACCTATACCCTTTACCTAAGCATGATGTTGTCAAGTGTCCTCAGAGAAATGTAATTCTCAAGACTTACAAGTATTCCTGTATAGGAATGTAGACAGTTTAGAATAATTGACTAATTGCTTCCTTCTTATTTACTTTTATATGCAATTCTTGAGACTTGTATTTGAAGATGAAATTTTCTATTAAGCTCTAGTCCTTTCATCAGGGAAGTTTGAAAGTCCACTATTTTGTTCTAAGTCAATCTTTCACTTGAAGGAACACATTGGATTTTTTAAATTAATTTGTATTAAAGATATCATTTGAGTTTTACAATCCCCCCCCATCTTACTTCCCCCCCACACCCCCACAGAAAGCAATCTGTCAGTCTTTACTTTGTTTCCATGTTGTACCTTGATCCAATTTGGGTGTGATGAGAGAGAAATCATATCCTTAAAGAAGAGAAGAGAAGTCTTAAGAAGTAACAAGATCACACAAAAATATATGGGTTTTTTTTTTCTAAATTAAAGGGAATAATCCTTCAACTTTGTTCAAACTCCACAGCTCCTTGTCTGGATACAGATGGCACTCTCCTTTGCAGACAGCCCCAAATTGTTCCCGATTGTGGCACTGATGGAATGAGCGAGTCCTTCAAGGCTAAACATCACTCCCATGTTGCTATTAGGGTGTACAGTGTTTTTCTGGTTCTGCTCATCTCACTCAGCATCAGTTCATGCAAATCCCTCCAGGCTTCCCTAAGGTTACATTGAATTTTCACAGTTCATTCTAACTTGTAATCCAAGCTACTTTGTCTCTGGTATAGCATATTCTATGGCCTCTGATTCTTTTAAATTGGAGGCAGATAAGTCTTGAATTCTCATGTCTGTGACTGGCTCCATGGTATTTAAATTGCTTCATTCTGACTGCTTGCAGTATTTTCTCTTTTAGCTGAGAATTCTGAAAATTTGGCTATGATACTCCTGGGAATTTTTATTTTGGCATCTCTTTCTAGCAGTGATTGATGAATTCTTTCAACTATTTTGCCTTTTTTGTTTTAGGATATTAGAACTATTTTTCATGATAATTTCCTGCATGATGTTATCCAGGTTCTTTTTGATAGGTAGACAAATAATTCCTAAATTAAACAAGGTTGGTCTTTTTTCCTAAGAGGTTCTTTCCATTTTCTTCTGTTTTTGTTTTCTATCTTTTAATTCTTGTTTGATGGAGTATTCATTTCTCATAGAGAATTAGTTTATAGTTGTCCAACTCTAATGTTTGGGGTTTTATTAATTTTTTGTGGTTCCTTTTCCAGATGATTAAATTTACTTTTAGATGGTTAGTGTTCCTTTTCCAGTTAGTTAATTTTATTCTTAGATGAATTCTTGATTTTACTTTTTGCTAAGCACTATTTATTTTCTATTTGGCCATTTCTACTTTTAAACTAGTTACTTTCCTTTTCCATGTGATCAATTTTCCTTTTAACATGATTTCTTTTTTCCATTTACTGTTGTCTTTTCTTTACTTTTTTAGTTTTTGCAAGACAATGGGATTAAGTGATATGCCCAACATTACAAAACTAGCTAATTATTAAGTGTCTGAGGTCAGATTTGAATACAGGTCCTCCTGACTCCAGGGACTATGCTCTATCCCTGTGCCACCTAACTGACCCTCTCTATCCATCTTTTTTTTCCATTTAACCAGTTTAACATTTAATGTTTTTTTCTAGTCATCTTTTCATCAGTATCTTTTCCCCTGAATAACTCTCTTTTGCTTTCTCCATTTTCTTATTCATCTTTTCTTTGCCTTTTAAAATCCTAATTACATTAATATTATTAAAACAATTTGAAAGCAAAAATGTCGTATTTGGAAAGAATCAGATTTTAGAGAGTGACATTTATAAATGACTTCTCAGATAAGAATTAGAAACTCTCATAGAGAAAAAGAATTTACAGAATTCTTACAGATCAGATTTAAAGATCTTAAGAACTGTGGCAAATCAGTATATCATATTTTCTAAGGATTCATATCATTTCAAGATTTTGTTATTTGAAAGAAAATTCACAAGATTCAATTAATCAACTTACCAAATATTTCTATGGTATATTGTGAGCTGAGATTGAAATCTCTAATTTGTAAATTCTAATTTCACTTCTTATAAATATCAGCAAGTTGATATTATGAAATAAATTAGTCTTTTGGGATTCTAGAAAGTGCTCTATATAATTTTAAGAGAATATTTGATTAGAAGGGGTTTCCTCACATGAAATTTCCTTACAGCATTTTTCTGCCCATATTTTATATTAGGTTAACACTGTTCCATGATTTAGTTGCCCTCCAAAAATATAATACTGGTTATAGTCTACTGTTAGGGGTGAGTCAGTGTGATTCATTAAGTATTCACAAATAAGTAATAAAGTACATATATGATATAACAATATCATATATTGGTGGCTTGGGGTTAGTTGGGCAGTGGAAAAGTGGGTAATCAGGAAAGACCTTTTGAAGGAGGTGACACTGGTGCTAAATCTTAAAGAAAACCAGTTCTAAGAGTCAGAGAAAATATTCTTGTTTTCAGGGAAGCCTCAGAAAGGAATGAAAATGAAATATGGGAGGAGAATGGGTATGCTGAGCCACAAGTAGATCAGTTTGGGTAGAACAAAGGTAGGGTTGGAATGAAGGAAGAAACATGAATGGAGTAAAGACTCCAGTCATACTGGAACTAGATTGCAAAGAACTTTTAATACCAAACCAAGAAGTTTGTATTTGAGGTCATATAGCATCAAAGAAATAATAATAGAAAGAAAAAAAAAATTCTTGAATCAGATAATGTCTTGTTTAGGAGACCAAAACTTGCTTAGGAGACTTTCTATATTAGGTGATATTGACCCATGTACATGTTATTCTTCCTAGTAAAATATAAGTCATTGAGTATAAAACTGGTATAGTGTTTACATTTACCACTATGTTTCACACACACTAGGTGTTTAATAAAACATTCTTAAATTAAATTTTATCAAAACAAAAATGAAGAAACTGTATTTACTCTCCTATTTTTACTTAGGCAAGAAAGAAAATACATATTTTTAATCCAAAAATTTAAAATATTTGAACTTAATTTAAGCAAAAAATGAGATGAATCTAAACATTCTATTCTTCAAACAATTAGGATAAAAAATCAATTTTTATATTTTTTTCACTTGTCATTCAAATGTTCGACAAGATGCAACAATATCATGGGATTGCAATTTCATAGACCTTGAAGGAATTTGAAAGTCTATCCAGACTAATTCCTTCAATTTTGCATATGTGGTAACTGAAACCAAGTAAGGTTAAGTGACTGCTGGATAGCACACTATTATAATCAGAGATAGAATATGGATCCAGGTCTTCTGACCTCAGAGATAGTGTTATTTCTATTTTACCATGATGCCTGCTTTCTGTAAGGCAAAATTATTTCATTTTATTCAAACTTTGAATTTGACTTTTCAGAAAATATTCCCAAATGTTTATATAGAATAATATTCTGCTTCATAAAATTTTGAAATATGATGCTAGAAATAGATTTTGATAAATTTTATTACACTTATATGTCTATCATTGAGACTACAAAACTTTAGATTTCTCTTTTTAAGCAAAGGATATTCTGTTGTGTATTCTAAAAAGGAAAATTTTATTTTTACTAGAAAGATAAAGCTTAATTCATGCCAATTCCACTGAGTTTTCAGAGATTTAATTGCATTACCTCATTTCAAATCAAGGGAAAATAATGATATAAATAATACTTATATTTCTGAAAATAATTCAATTTATTCTGCCAGAAATATCCTAGTAGTCTATCATACTTTTGGTTAATTTAAATTATCCATAAATGAATATATGTTTAGAGTACTTTTTTAATAAGGATAAAATAACATTTTATAGTAAATTAATATTCAAGCGGACAGGTACCAAATGAAGAGATGTTGTATTCATATTTTCTGAGAATAATTACTAAGCTTTCAAACAACTGGTAAACTAGCAATTTTTTGTTGATTTGTTTTGCAATTTTTTAATGATAGAAAGCAGGAAATAATTAACCTTTATATGTGAGAAAAAAAATCAATCTGGAACATGAAGAACCTAATATATTCTCATCAAAACAGAAGCTATTGCTTTTAAATTTTCTTTTAAATTCATTCTAAGTTGGTCCAGTTAGGGCCCAAACAGTGACCAAGTGGACTTGTCTTGGGATCTATTGCTAGCCAATCAATGAGAACCAGAATGAATTGGGATCAGAAAATCCCAGATAAAAATTGCCATCCCATTGGCAGAGTAACTTCTGGTAAAGATGTCATCCACTATGTGAACAGAAGAACTGGTAAGGAAAGGAAAAAGAAAGACAAGAAGTAGGTTGTTGTTTGTCTACTATTGTTCAATAGGATAATTAGATATTTTTCCTTAAAACAAATCCTGGGCAGCTAGGTGGTGCAGTGGATAGAGTAATGTCCTTGGAGTCAGTAAGATCTGAGTTCAAATTTGACCTTGGACATTTAATAATTACCTAGCTATTTGACCTTGGTCAAGTCACTTAACCCCTTTGCCTTATATAAATTAAAAAAAAAGAAAATAAATCCTTCTAGCTCTCTCTAATTTTTCCTCTTTATTTTCCTATGAAACCTCAAATGCTTATGGTATACATATCTCTTACTATTAATATGATTTCTCAATTGCTAACTACATACTGACTTTCTCTTCATATCTTCGCAATGGCCACATACCTCATTGCTAAATTCAATGATAATTTCATTAGTCCTCATTCTATTTAACCCCCTCTTACTTTTGCAATAGTTGAACAACTCCTGTTTATGAAAATTTTCAGTTCAGTGCATTCAAGTTTCTGAATCTTCGGTGTAGAACAGTAATACATGAAAAAGAGGGGTTGGAATTTTTGAAAAACTGATATAGGTTCAGGATGAAGACATAAAGAGTGATTCCATAAGAATACAGGATAGTTCATGTGTCAAATCTATGGAGAGGGGAAGAGTTTACACAGAAATAAAGGATGGAGATCATTATGAAATGAAATGTAGATAATTTTGTTTACAGTAAACTAGGCAGGTTTTACACAAATAAAGTCAGTGTAACTAAAATTAGTTAGAATGCAGAAGGCTGGGAAATAATTTTCACAATTAATGTTTCTGATAAAGGATTCATTTAAAAATATTTAGAGGACCAAGTCAAATTTATAAAAATACAAGTTATTCTCCAATTTATAAATGGTCAAATTATATGAACAAGCAGTTTTCAGAGGAATAAATTTAATCCATGGATAGCCACATGAAAAAAAAATGCTCTAGGGAATCAAGATGATGATGTGAAGTTAGGAATCTCCTAGAGCTTTTCCAGAAATGATTTGAAATGAAGTATCTAAACCTGCAAAACAAAGAGTGAAAGAAATTTTCAAATCAAGATTTCAAGAAAGAACCTCAGAAAAGGTATGTATTGCTTAAGGTTAAAGGGAAGTATAGTCTAACATTGGTGGGAGAACTGGAAAGCAAGAGGAGGTTCTTAGCCACAGTGTATCTTAGGGCCAGGCTTAGCACTTCAGTGTTATTGCAGGTCAGCAGTGAGGGTTCAACACCCAGTAAAGAAAACAAAACATGATCCCAGGGAATGGTAGTACAACAGGTTGGAGTAGATTGAGCTAAAATATTGGAGGGGATCACTAGTTCCATAAAAACAATAGGTGAGTGATAAACCAGAGACCACAACCCAGCAGCTAGCACAAAAACTTGAGACTATATTTCCATGGCGTAAGAGCAAAATTAAAATCTCAAACTAGGCAAAATAACAAAAACAAAAATGGATTCACCATAGATAGCTACTCTTCTGATAGGGATGAAAAAAATACCATCTCAAAATAGCAAAGTAATGTAAAAATTTCCTTTCTGTAAAGTTTCAAAGGGTATATAAATTGTTCTCAAATAGAAAAAGACAGCTTGGAAGAGTTCAAAAACAAAACAAAAAAAAAAGAGAAGAGAAATAAGAAAAATGGAGAAAATAAATGAAAGTCATACAGGATAATTATAATAAATTGACTAAAGTAAACAATACTTTTTTATGTAAAATTTACCAAATGGAAAAGAGAAAGAATTCAACTCCATCAAAAGTACAAAAAAGGCTAATTGGAATGAATAATAAAATTGCTAAATCGGCAATGGAATATAATTAATGAAAAAATTAACAAGAGGAAAAGAAAACACAGAAACTAACTGAAAAAATAAATCTCTAAAAAATAGAATTGGGCAAATGGAAATCAATAAATATATGAAACACCAAGAATCCATGAGACAAAACAAAAAAGACCAAAAATAGAAGAAAATATAAAGTTCATTGTAGAAAAAATTACCAACCTGGAAAATAGATCAATGAGAGATAATTTATTAGAGATAATAATAAGGGCACCATTACAAAAAAAAAAAACATGGACAATATCATATAGGAAACTGTCATGCAAAACTGCCCTAATAGACTAGAAAAAAAGAGAAAATATTTATTGAAGGAAACCATCAATTATCCACAGAAAAAGAGCCCAATATAAAAATTCCAATAATTATTATAACCTAATTTCAGAATTCTCAGTTAGGGAAGAAACTACTGCAAACAGCCAAAGGAAGCAATTGAAATATGAAAGAGCCAAAAACAGGATTATACTGAACTTATCAGTCTGAATATTAAATGATCATAGGACCAGTATATCATATTCCAGAGGGAAAAGAAGTTTGGATTGATAACAATAATCAACTTCTCTGAAAAAAACTGGCATATTTTTTCAGGGAAAAGGATGACCTCTTAATGAAATAGAACACTTTCAAACTTACTTGTTAAAAGAACAGAACAGGACAGAAAATCTGATCTCCAAATACAAGTCTCAAAAGTTGTATAAAAAGTTGAGCATAAAGAAAAAAAGTTAGTCAATAAGATTAAATATTCTATATCTGTAAATGGAAAGGTAATACTTGTAACTTGAGAATTGTATTTCAGTTAGGATAGTTGAAAGGAAAGTAGTGATGTAAAGGGTCTGTATATAACTAAATTAAAATGTTTTAACACAAGAGGCTTTATTTCTAATGGAATAGTATACTTGGAATGTTGTAGTGTGTGTAAAATGATTATAACTTGATGCTTATAATGGTTTTTGATAATTTATTTGTAATGAGACACTTAAGAAGACACTTGAACAGAGGATGTGGTTATGAAGTGATTTTGAAGTGAATAAGCTTTTAATTCCATCAATCAATAAATCAATGAAACCTTGGGAACTGTTCTTCAATCTGGCCAAATGAAAGAAATATACTTTGACAGTAGGTGTGAATATAAGATAGATATAAAACAAAATAAAACAAAAAAGTATTATACAGGGAGAAGGAGGATGACATAGAAGAGATTAAATATTAAGAAAAGAAAAAAGCACAAAAGTACTATTATATTAAAGGAAAATAACATGAGTGTGAGCACTGAGTAAATGTTACCCACAGCCGATTTGGCTCATAGAAGGGCAAACATACATTCCCAAATGGGTCTAGAAATATATACTACTGCAAACGGAAGCAAAGGAAGAAGGAGAAATAAAAAGAGGTATCTTGATCACAGAAAAAAATGTAAAAATAAATCTCATTAAAACGGATAATGAAGGAAACTGCATATTTATAAAAGATACAATATCCAATGGAGTAATATCACCATTAAACATATTTACACTAAATGGTGAAGCATTCGAATTTTTAGAGGAGAAGTTAAATGTGTTATAGAAAGAGAAAGACAACAAAACTGTATTAGTAGGATCCCTCAATCTTCCTCTCATAGAATTTGATATATCTATCTGTTAAATAAATTTTAAAAAAAAAGGAATTTTAAAAAAATTGGACATAATAGATCTTGGAGAAAATTGAACAGGGTTAGAAGGGAATATATTTTGCGCCCTGTGGTATATAGTTCCAACATAAAATCTGAATGTATTTTAGGGCACAAAATGCTCACAATCAAATATAGAAAGGGATAAATATTAAATGCATCACTTTCAGATAACGATGCAATAAATATTGCATGTAATAAAGGACTTTGTAAAGATATATTGAAAAGTAAATGAAATCTGTAGGATCTTATTTTACAGAATGAGCAGATCAAAAAGCAAATCACAAAAATAATCAATAATTTCATCATGACAATGACAGTGATGAGATATTGTATCTAAACTTATTGGATCTAATCAAAGCTTTGATAGGATAAATAATTATATAGCTAAATGCTTATATGAGTAAAATACAGAAAAAGGAGATCAATGAATTGGGCCTATACATAGAAAAAAAACTAGAAATAAAGAAATAAAAACCCCCAATTAAGTCAAATTAGAAATTTCAAAAATTAAATGGGAAATTAATGGTAAGAAAACTATTATACTAATGAATAAACGTAAAAATGGATTTTATGAAAAAATGGATAAATCTTTGGTTAATCTGATGTAAAAAAAGAAAGAGGAAAATCAAATATACTAATATCAAAAATGAAAAGGTTGAGCTCATGACCCCACCTCAGTTAAAGCAACTACTTGAAAAAAATCAGACTCTTTAACAAAGTATCAGGATATAAAATAAGCACAGCTGTATTTAAATCATTTCAATATATGACTAGCAAAGGCCAACAAAATAGACTGAAAGAGAAAAATCTGCTTAAAGTAATTATAGAAATTATAGAAAACATATTATATTTGAGAATCTAACTGGCCCATCAAACTCAGAAACTATATGAACAAAATTAGAAAACATTTTTCACAAAAGTGAAAGTCAGATCTAAACAATTGTAAGAATGTCAATAATTTATAGATGTGTTGAGCTAATATAATAAAAATGACCATTCTATATTAATTAATTATTTATTCAATGCCATATAAAGAAATAGTTTAAAGAGCTAGAAAAGCAAAGTAACAAAATTCAGCTAGAGTGACAAAAGGTCAAGAATATTGAGAGAATTAATGTAAAAAATGCACATGAAGGTGGCCTAGTAAAACTTTATTTTAAAGTAATAGCTAAATTTTCAGGCACTGAATAAGAAATAGATAATTGTATAAGTGTAATAGGTGCCTATTTTATTTTGTACCATAAAAAGAAATAGTAGTATATACATAAAGTAATGTGTAGTTTGAAAAATCCAAAGACTATGCCATCTAGAATACAAACTCACTATTTGAGAAAAACTTCTGGGAAAATTGTTAAAAGAGTATGGCAAAAATTAGGCATAGACTCACATTTCACATTATTTGTCAAAATAAGATCAAAATACGCACAACACTTACACATAAAGGATGATACCTCAGGCCAAGTAGGAAAACAAGAAATTGTCTTTCTTTGGTTGGTTTGGTTGGTTCTTGTTCATTATTATCAGAGAAGACAAAATGATAGCATTATGTTTGAGACAAAATACAGTGTGTCTGACTGAGGCTTATCAGAATAATTTGAGTTTGGAATGCTCTACCACAAGTTGGGCCTAAATAGTCCATGTGAATCCCTGGGGTGGGTACTCTAAACTTATGGATGTCATGTTTCCTTGGAGCTGCTTATATTTTTCCTTCCTCATAGAGTGCAGCTACCCCACTGATGAGGACACATAATTCTGGGGGGATCCCATGCCAGTGTCTCCCATGCTGTACAATCAATTCTTAAGTTCTTCGATGAGACCTTCAGGTTATCTTGGTATCACTACTTATTACCCTTTGTGAGCACCTGCCCTGTGTGAGTTCTCTATAAAATAGATTTTTAGGCAAGTGTACATCTGGCATTCTAACAATGAGTCCAGCTCGTGGTAGTTGCACTCTTTGTGGTAATATTACACTACTAGGTAGTTTAGCTTCAGAAAGGACTTCAATTTCTAGCATCTTCTCCTAAGAGGTGATCTTCAGAATCTTTCTAAGACAATTTAAATGGAAGCGATTCAGTTTACTGATGTGGAGCTGGTAGACTGTCCAGGTTTCCTAGGCATATAGCAATGAGATCAGTACAATGGCTCTGTACACCTTCAGTTTGGTAGTCAGACTAATACATCTTCTCTCCCATACTTTCTTTTGGAGGCTCCCAAATACTGAACTAACTCTGGCAATGCTTCATTTGCTCTGATCAATGGTTACACATATGGATGGTGTGTTGTTGGCTGATAGAGAACATATGTTTTCATGTTTTTAATGGTTAGACCAAAATTAGCACAAGCAGCAGAGAAATGATTTATACTTTGTTGCATCGCAGTTTTAGAGGGTGTATTGAGTACACAATCCTCTACAAACCAGAGATCACATATTAACACACCCTCCATTCGGGTCTTGCTTTGTGGCCTTTTCAAGATGAAGAATTTTCCATAAATGCAAAATCAGACCTTAAGGCCATGTTCATCCTCAGTGAAGGCATTTGATAACATGGCTGAAAATATCATGCTAAAGCATGGGAGCAAAGACACATCCTTGTTTCACTCCATTGGTGACTGAGAAATATCGAGAGCATTGTCAACTATCGACAACATAGGCATTCATGTTTCATGAAACCAATGTACAATACTGATGAACTTCTCTAGGCAATCAAATTTTGATATAATTTTCCATAAACCCTCAAGACTGATGATATCAAAGACCTTGGTCAGAGCTGGCAATGTTGTATACAGGCCTCTGTTCTGTTCCTGGCATTTTCCTAGAGTTGTTGGGCAGCAAACACCATATTGACTTGTCCTTGATCTTCTCTGAAGTCAATCTGACTCTCAGGGATGTGACCACCTTCTATGTGACTTATCACCCTATTAAGAAGGACTTTAGCAAGAATATTGTGAGTAATGACTAAAAGAGAAATATACCTATTGTTGTCAAGGAAATCTATTCCCTTTACATTTATAGAGATGGACAAGTTTGAGAAAGGAAAGTTGATGATGAAAGAAGAGACAGAGAGCATTATGAGTTAAAAATGAATAGTTTTGACTACATTAAATAAAAAAAAAAGTTTTTACACGAAAAAAATCAATTCTACCAAGTGTAGCAGGGATGCAGAAAGTTAGGAAACAATTTTCTCAATTAGTTTTTGTTTTAAAGGATTAATTTATAAAATATTTAGAGACCTAAGTCAAATTTATAGGAATAAAAGTCATTCTCCATTTGATATATGGTCAAAGAATATGAATAGGCAGTTTCAAAGAAAGATAATAAAGCTATCTTTATTCTTATGAAAAATTCTCCAAATGATTATTGATTGAAAATTGATTGCAAATGCAAATTAATGCATCTCAGACCTATCAGATTGGCTAAGATCACAAAAATTAAAATGATCAATGTTGGACAGGGAACAATGGAGAATTAAACAATTGTTGACGGAGTTATGAACTATTCTAACGATTAAGGAGAACAAGTTGGAACTATGCCCAAAGTTTAATAAAACTGTATATACCCTTTGCTTCATATCAGTATCCTATAGAAAATAGAAAAATGGTAAAAGACACGTTTGAAAACTATTTATATAGACTTCTGGCCAAAATGAAGGAGAGAAACCATGCACTGTTTCAAGCTCTCATGGCGTTACCTCAGAATGGAATGAATCAAGCTTCTTAAGAGATTTTGGAGTGACAAAACCCATAAAAGAACAGCATGGACCATCTTCCAGTAGGTCTGTCATAAGGTAGAATGAATATACCCAGGGAAGAGAACACAGAACCAACCTACCAGTGTTAGGGTGAGACTGAAGACTGACGTGAAAACTTCAGGTTGGAGAGGAAGACTTTGTAGTGCAAAGAGTGGGTGGACTGGGGAAACTCCAGGTTAACTGCTCAGCACACCCATTTGGCCAGCATGGTTGAGCTGGAAGACCCAAATTGTCAGCCCCTGTCATTTCCAATAGAACTCTTGGAGTTCCTGTGGGAGGGCTTAGAGTTCCAGCAAACAGCATAATAACAGCCCTGGATGTTTGCACATTTCTGGAAGGCCCAAGTATGGGCAGTGAACTTCCCCATTGCTGACTATCGAGAGATAATCTCTAGTTTTTCCAGCCTTGACTGCCTATCCCAGCAATTGAGTTGCAGTGAGGTCAGCCCAGAAAAAGCCCCAGGGATAGGGAATGTGAGTGATATGCCAATAAAGGCAATTTAGAAAGTTTCTGGAATTCCTTACTGCTTGTTCCACTGAGTAACCCCCTGGATTTCCTAATTCCAATAAACAAGGATTATGGGTTTCTCCACACCAAAGGTCTATGAAGAAGCCCCTCCTCCAACACAACACATTAGGGAAATTTAAGAAATCCAAAAATGTTTAAAAATCCTAACAAATTGAGGATGTTACCTTAGAGATAAGTATACTAGCTCACAAAAGGAGGACAGAAGGGAATTATATGTGAAATTTCATGGAAATTAATTGGTCTCCAGCACAGAAAGACATCTTGGAAGCGATCAGAAAGGATTTTTAAAATCTAATGGAAAAAAGGGAAAAGAAATGTAAGAGAAAAATATGATCATGCAAGAGAAATTTAAGATCTTGTAACAAAAAATGAAGGAAGAAAACAATTCCTTGAAAAATACAATTGGACAAATGTAAAAAAAAAATTATTCCCACAAAATACAGTTAAACAAATGGAAAAGGGAAACAACTCCTTTTAAAATGGAATTAACCAAACAGAGATGAAATTGTTAAATGGAGAAAATAGCTCCCTGAAAAATAGAATGGGACTAATGGAAGCTAATGACCTCATGAGACACCAAGAATCTATTACACAAAATCCCAAAACGTATAACTGAAGGTAATGTAAAATACCACCTTGCTGCCCTTGGCAATTATAACTATGAATGTGAATGGGATGAACTCTCTAATAAAACCAGAATTCTACATGCTGCTTACAAGAAGCACATTTGGAAAAGAGAGAGATATACAAAGAGGAATTTATGTTTCAGGTGAAGTGAGAAAAGAATAAGTACTAATCCTTATCTCAGATAAATCAATTGATAAATAAATCTCATTTAAAAAGATAAGGAAGAAAACTACATTCTCCTAAAAGGTACCACAGACAATAAAGTAACTTTAATATTAAACACACATTCACCATGTGGTATATGATCCAAATTCTTAGAGGAGAAGGTAAATGACTTTCAGTATTACATAGACAGCAAAATTGTAATGGTAGTGGACCTCAAACTCCTTCTCTCAGAATTAGATGAATCTAACATTAAAGGGAATAAGAAGTAAGTTAAGGAGGTGAATAGAATGTTAGAAACTTAAATATGCTAGACCTCTGGAGAAACATGAATGTTAATAGAGAGGAATATACATTTTCTCTACAGTACATGGCACCTACACAAAAAATTGACCATGTATTAGGACATAAAAATCTAATAATCAAATGCAGGAAATGACTAATATTGGATATATCTTTTTAAGACAATATTGCAATAAAAATCATGGGCAATTACTGGGCCATGGAAAGGTAGGTCTAAAATAACTAGAATCTATATAACTTAATTTTAAAGAATGAGTGGATCCAATTTTTAGTTATCTGTGATAGAAAATACCATCTGTATCCAGAGAAAGAATTGTGAAGTTGGAACAAAGACCAAAGACTATTACCTTGAATTTTAAAAAAACCTGTTATCTTATTATGCACTTTTGCTATCTCTTAGACATTATTTTTCTTTCTTAAGGATATGGTTTCTCTCTCATCACAATCAACTTAAATCAATGTATACCATGAAAACAATGTAAAGACTAAATGACTGCCTTCCGTGGGGAATGGGGGGGAGACAAGATTGGGGGGAAATTGTAAAACTCAGATATATAAAATCTTTCTTTTATTTAAAAAGAATGAGGAAAATCATAAAATGAATTAATATATCATCCAAGACAGTGACAATAATGAGACAACATAGCAAGACTTATAGGTTACACTGTAAACAACTATTACAGGAATGATTATATTTCTAAGTGTAAACATTAATAAAATAAAGAGGAGGTGAATGAACTGAGCATACAACTAAAAAGTTAAAGAACAAACTAAAAATCGTTTTTAAATACAAAAAATGAAAATACTGATAATTACATGTGAAATTAATAAAATTGAAAGCAAGAAAACTATTGAACTAATAATAATAAAACCAATAGCTAATTTTTTAAAATTCCAATAAAATAAATAAATCTTTGGTAAATTTGATTAAAGGACACAAAGAAGAAAATGAAATTACCATTATCAGAATTGAAAAAGGTGAATTCATCACAAAAGGAGGAAATTAAATGAATAATACAGAAGTATTTTTCCCAAATGCATGCCAATAAATTTGACAATCTAAGTGAAATGATTAAAAATTACTGAAACATAAGCCCAGATTTAAAGAAGAGGGAGTTAGATATTTAAATAACCTCATCTCAAAATAATAATTTGACGAAACTATGAATGAACTGCCAAAGAAACAAGCTCCAGGGCCAGATGGATTGACATGTAAATTCTAATAAACATTAAAAATCCATTACTTATATTATATATAAATAATATAAAATGCTATGTAAATTATATGGAAACTATTTGAACAAAAAAAAAGTGAATGTGTTCTGCCCAATCCAACTATGACATAAATATAATGCTATTACCTAAACCAGAAAGAAAATTATAGACCAATTTCCCTAATGAATTTGAATGCTAAAATTTTTTAAATTATTTGCATAGTGATTTCTGTAATTTATCATTAGAATAATACTCTTTGCTCATCAGTATTTATTCCAGAAATGCAAGGTGGGTTTAATATTAGGAAAACTAATATCATAATTGACCATATTAATATCAAACTTAATAGAACTCATAGGATTATGCACATAAATGATGAAAAAGCTTTAGCCAATATACATCACCTATTTTTATTAAAAAATTAGAGATCATAGGAATAAATAGAGTGTTCTTTAAAACAATAGGCAAAATATATCTAAAATCATCACCAAGAGTTTTATGTTTTGGGGATTATCTAGAAGCATTCCCGGTAATATCAGTGGTAAAACAAGGACCAAAGTTATAAACACTATTATCCATTACTGTATTAGAAATGAGTTTTAGCAACGAGGAAAAAAAAATTGAAGGACTTAGATTCAATAAAGTAGAAACAATGCTCTCATTCTTTGTATATGATAGCATGGTATATCAAGAGAATTCTAGAAAATTATCTAAAAATAATTGTTGGAAGCAATTAGCAACTTTAGCAAAGTTTCAATTTATAAAATAAGCCCACATAAATTCTCAGCATTCCTATATGTTAGTAAGAAGAAGCAGCAATAATAGGTAAAAAGATTACAAGTAACATAAATGCAGGCAGCATAAAGTACTTGGGAGACTTCCTGCCAAGACAGACTCAGAAACTATCTGAAAACAACTATAAAACACGGCTCACAGAGATAAAATCAGATCTAAATAACTGTGAAAATGTCAATTGCTCATGGGTAGACTTGGCTATTATAATAAAAATTATTATTTTACTTAAATTTAATTGCTTATGCAGTTCTAAACAAGGCACACTGCCAAAAAAGTACTTTAGTGAACTAGGAAAATTGTAAATAATACATATGGAGGAACAAAATGTCAAAAATATCAAAGTAATGCAAAAATGATAAGAAAGGCAGGCTAGTCATACTGGATCAAAAAATTATGTTATTAAACATCAGGCAACAGAAGGTTTTGACACTGGCTAGAAAAATAGAGTGCAGGTCAGAGGAATAGATTAGTTTCAAAAGAATCAGCAGTAAATGCCTATTTTAATCTACTGTTTGATAAAACAAAAGATTCTGGTCTCTGTGATAAAACTCTTCAATAAAAACTTCTAGGAAAACTGGAAGATAATATGGCAGAAATTAGGAATAGATCAATATCTCATACCCTATTCCAGGAAAATTTTGAATAGTTGCAGAATTTATGAATTAAAATAGTATTATAAGACAATTAGGAAAACAAGAAACCGTTTACCTATCGGATCTATGGAAAGAGAAGCAGTTTATGACCAAAGAAGAAACAGAGATCATTATACTAAAAAATCTGAATAATTTTGATTAAATAAATTTAAAAATCACTTCATATAAGAAGAATATAGTAAGTTGGGGAAAAGTTTTATAACTAGTACTTCTGATAAAGATCCCATTTCTAAAATATGTAGAGAACTGAGTCACATTTCTCAAAATAGCAAGTCATTCCCCAATTGTTAAATGGTCAAATGATATAGAAAATCATTTCTCTGATAGAGAAATCAAAGCTATCTATAGTCAAATGAATAATTACTATAAATCACTATTGATAAAAGAAACATAAATTTGAACATCTCTGAGGTATCATTTTATACCTATCTGATTAGCCATTTCGACTAAAAAGGAAAATTATCAATATTGAAGGGGATGAGGGAAAATTGGAACACTAATGTGCTGTTGCTGAAGTTGTGAACTTTATGATGATCCAACCTTTCTGGACAATAATTTGGAATTATTGACAAAGGATAATAAAATTCTATATAACCTTTGATCTAGCAATAACGCTACTCAGTTCTGTTTCTTGAAGAGATCATGAAAAATATAAAATTCCCATATATACAAAACCATTCATAGCAGTTATTTTTGTATTGGCAAAGAATTAGAAACTGAGGGAATACCCATCAATTGGGAAGTAACAGAAGATATTATGACATATGTATGTGATATAATATTATTGTTCTATAAGAAATCATCATGGATGGGGATTGAGAAAAGCCTGGAAAGACTTGCATGAATGGATGTTGAGTGAAATGAAATGAAATTAGAAACAACACGGGGTGATGAGTAACAATGATGGACTTGTTCATTATAGCAGAACAATAATTAGAACAAATTTTAAGACTGGGGAAAAATAATTCAATCTATTTTGATGGAACTCTGAAATTGAAATAAAAACTAAAACTTATTATCTTCAATTTTTAAAACTTGTCTTATGGATTGTCATTTTTCCCCTCTAATGACGTTTTCCCCTCTATTCAGATTTTATTCTTTCACATGATCAATATGGATCTATGCTTGCATGTAATGTAGAGCCTGGATGAACAAATTATTATATTTGAATATAATGGAGCACTGTTATTCCGTAAGAGATCATGAGTGATAAAATTTTCAAAAAGTCCGGCAACACTTTAATGACCTGATGCTGAGTGAACAGAACCAAGCAACATTCCACATATTAACAGCATCAATGTGTGATGATCAGCTATGATGCACCTATCTTGTTTCAGAAGTTTAGTGATAAGAACAATTCTAAATGTCTTGTACTGGAAAATACCATTCACATCCAAGGAAAAGAAGATGAAGTTTAAATGTAATTGAAATCAGATTTTTTTTCACTTCTATACATATAAATCCTATATGAGCTAACCTGCTCTCAGGAGGATAGGAGGGAAGCAAAAAAAGTTATAAAAAATTAATGTTGAAAACTATCTTTGCCTGTAATTGTAAGTAAATAAAATAAAATAATATTCAAAAGTCTCTCTAACCTCCCCAAAATGGTGAACCATTATTAATTTCATAGTGTGAATTTTATTATTGTAGGCCAAATGGTCTCTAAAATCTTTTGGGGTTTGCAGATTCTCATACCATAACTCCTTTTGCAGTCCTCATTCATTTTGAACTCAATAATAGAAACTATCTCCTCATATGTCTGTCTTAAGCCTTGTAATCTCTTTATTGTTTAAGAAAATTAATTCTTTTCTCATCATTTTGACTGCTGCAATTCTGCTGGTGAATGTCATATCTATTGCTCAAGTCTGACTTCTCCCTTATATTTCAAAAAACATATGTCTACTATAATCTTTGTTTCTTTTTATTTTATACAACCTTTTTAAAATTCATTTTTTTCCAAATTCATTCAAAGATACTTTTTCAAAATTCATCCTTTGGAACACTTATGATTTCCACATTTTTTGCTACCATCTGTACATCAGCCCTACCCATCTCAATGATCAATCTGATATAGGTTGTTCATGCGTGTTTCCATATTTGTCATGTTTTAAGAGAATTAGTATTAGTGAGGAAAAAGTCTTGATAAAGAAATAAAAACATAAAAGAAAATTTTAAAAGCGAACATAGTATGTTTTGCACTGCATTCAGTTTTCCTTTGAAAGTGGATGTCACTTTATATAATAGGCCTCTTTGTATTGTCCTTGACCACTGAACTGGGAGAGAATCTGTGACCATAATAGTTGATCATCTCACAAAGTTGTTATTAATGTGTATATTCTTTCATTTATTCTTTTATAAAGAGCCGTGGAGTTTGAACAAAGTTCAAGGACTATTCCCTTGAATTTAGGGAAAAAAAACATATCTTATTGTCTTATCTTGCTATCTCTTAGAATTTTCATCTCTTCCTTAAGGGTATTTCTCTCTCATCACACTCAATTTAGATCAATGTACAACATGGAAACAAAGTAAGGACAGATTGCTTTCCATGGTGTTGTGGGGGGAGGGAAGTAAGATTGGGTTTGGAATTGTAAAACTCAAATAATATCTTTAATAAAAACAAATAAATAAAAAATTTTAAAAATAAGATAACTTTTTTATTTTAATACATTTATTTATTTTGACAACTACATGCAAGGAAAGTTTTCAGCATTTAATTTTTTTTCTGTAAGGATTTGAGTTTCACATTTTCTCTCTCCCTCTCAGTCTCTCTCTCCCCAAGGGCCTCTATTACACATGATTTTTTGAATGATAATCTGAAAAGAATGTATTTATTATTTATGACTTTTTACATATGATTCTGTGGTATTCATTCTCTAATACATGATCAATTTTTATATACATGTTGTTCTTATTCAATTTTCTCCAGAGATTTATCATACCTAACCTTTTTTTTTTTAGGTTTTTGCAAGGCTTGCCCAAGGCCACAGAGCTAGGTAATTATTAAGTATCTGAGACCGGATTTGAACCCAGGTACTCCTGACTCCAGTGCTGGTGCTTTATCCACTGCGCCATACCTATAGCTGCCCCCATACCTAAACTTTCTAAAACTATATTCACCTTCTTAACTTACAAATTATTTATATTGGGATTAGATTCATCTAGTTCTGGGGGATGGAGGTTGAAGTCCCCTTATATTGTTTTTCTGTCTATGATTTTCTATAACATGTTAATCTTGTCCTCTAAAAAATAAGATACTATACCATTTGGTTTAAATATGTTGAATATTTATATTGCTTCATTTTGTATGCTATTTTAAGAAGATTACTTTTAATAAGATCTATATTTACTTTTGCTTTTTATGAGATCAGAATAACTATTTCTTCTTTTTTTCCCTTTAGCTGAGGCATAAGATATTCTATTCTAGATTTTCACATTTACTCTGTGTTTATTTCTCTGCTTCTAAAGCATTTCTTGCAAACAATATATTACAGGATTCTGTTTTTTAATCCACTGTGTGCAATCTACTTCCATTTTTAGGAGATTTCATCCAGTTGTTTTTACAGTTGACTCTGTACTACTCTCCATCACCTCCTTGTTCCATCTCTAACTTTTTCTTTCCTTCCACCCTATCCTTCCTCATCAATGATCAGTTTCTGAAAGTCACCTCCCCCAATCTACCTTTCCTTTATTCAAGTTGGCCTCACTTTTCTTTCCTCTTTCCCCTTCTACTTTTCCTCTTTGTTCTCTTCTCCCTTTTATTAATACCTCCTTCACTTCCACCACCTGTCTCTCCTAATTCCCTGTAGGATGAGGGGAAAAGGAATAAAATTAAATCAGGCATGGGGCGGCTAGGTGGCATAGTAGATAGAGCACTGACCTTGGAGTCAGGAGTACCTGAGTTCAAATCCGGCCTTAGACACTTAATAATTACCTAGCTGTGTGGCCTTGGGCAAGCCACTTAACCCCCTTGCCTTCAAAAAACTAAAAAAAAAAAGTAAATCAGGCTATCACTCCCTACCTTCTGGTTCTTCTCATTTCACTCTGCAGCAGTTAATGCAAATATTATGAAACTTTTCTGAAATCCTCTATCTCATCAATTCTTATGGACCAAGAGTGTTCCATTATATATGTGTGTGTGTGTATATATATATATATATATATATATATATATATATATATATATATGTGTATATATATATATATGTGTGTGTGTGTGTGTGTGTGTGTGTGTGTGTGTGTGTGTGTGTGTGCATATACATATAGATATCTACGTATGGATGATTTGCTTGTCCATTCCTCATTTGATAGGTAGTCATTCAATTTCCTATTTCTTGCCATTATTAAGAGTTGCTATGAATATTTTTGATCATGTGCAAGTTTTACCCGGTTTCACCTCTTCAGTATTAAGACCCAATAGTGGTACTGTTAGATCAAAGGGAATTGCCAATTCTATTACCGCATAGACATAATTTCAAATTGTTCTCCAGAAATGTTGGATCAGTTCACAACTCTCTATGTAATGCATTTGTTTTCCAGTTTTACCACATCACTTCCAATATTGATCATTGTCCTTTCTAGACTTATTTACCATCTACTATATTAGTACATTTATTCTTAAATTATTTCTCCTGGAAATTGCAAATTAGTTGTTTTTCAAAGAAGTATTTTTACATTTCCATCTTCTATATTGAGTTTTCTTGAATGATTATTTATGTTTCAAAGTGTCAATAGTTTCTAATGTCCAAATCTTTACATGTATTGTGAGAGTAGAGACCAATCCAAAAGCGAAAATGAAAGCATTATAAATAACTTAATTACTTAATACATAAGACAACATTAAAAATTGAAAATAATAAATGTTGGTCTTCATTTAAATTCCACAGTTCCTTTTCTGGTACATGGGATATTCTCCATCACAGATCCCCTAAAATTGTCACTAATTATTGCACTTATGGGATGAGCAGGTTCATTAAATTTGATCATCACTTCATATTGTCATTAGTGTAAACAATGTTCTTTTGATTCTGGTCATCTTTACACAGCATCAATTCATGTAAGTCTTTCTAGGATTTTTTGAAAACTCATCACTTATGATGTCTTATAGAACAAAAGGCTTCCATCATATAACACAATTTATTCAACAATTACCCAATTGATGAGCATCCCCTCGATTTTTAATTTTTGCCATGACAAACAAAGCTGTTATGAATATTTTTTATATATGTGAGAATTTTATGCTTTTTCATGATCTCCTCAAGATACGATCCAGTATTACTGGATCAAAGGGTAAGCACATTTTTATTGATCTTTGAGCATAATTCCAATTGACCACAAATCAGTTCACAACTTCACCAACAACACATTAGTGTCCCCCCTCCAACATCGATTATTTTCCTTTCTGGGTATATTGGTAATTCTGAGAGGTGTGAGGGTGTACTTCAGAGATGCTTTAATTTGTATTTCTCTAATAAGTAATGATTTAAAGCAATTTTTCATTTTAGAAATGAGTCCTTGACAGAAACACTAGTTGTAAAAATAGTTTCCCAAGTCATGGCATTTCTTTTGAAATTGGTTACGATGATTTTTTTTTCTGTGCAAACACTTTTCAATTTAATGTATCAATATTATTCAATTTATATTTCACAAAGTTTTATATATTTTCTGTTCATAAATTGCTCCCATTTCCATAGATCAGAATGGTAAACTCTTCCTATTTGTCTTATAATATTGTTTTAATGTCTAAATCCCTTTCCCAGTTTGAGCTTATCATTGGATAGTGTGGGATATGCTGGTCTAATCCTAGTTTCTGCCATACTAACTTCCAATTTCCCAAGCAGATTTTATAGAAGAGAGAGTTCATATCCAAGCAGTTATACTCTTTGGGCTTACCAAATGTTAGATCACTATAATCATTTCCTGTTATCTCTTTTGTACCAAATCCATTCCATTGATCCACCACTCTATTTCTTAGCCAGTACCAGACAGTTTTGATGACTGATGTCTTATAATATTGGCTTCATTTTTATTTTTTCATTAATTCCCTTGATAATATTGATATTTTGCTGCTCCACATGAATATAACTACTTTTTTTCTGGCTCATTATAGCAATTTTTTGAAGTTTTATTAGTATAGCACTAAATAAGTTTATTTTAGGAAGAATTTAAATAAGTTTTTTTTTTTAGTTTTTGCAAGGCCATGGGGTTAAGTGCCTTGCCCAAGGCCATACAGCTAGGTAATTATTAAGTGACTGAGGCCAAATTTGAACTCAGGTACTCTTGACTCCAGGGCCTGTGCTCTATCCACTGTGACACCTAGCCACCCCCTAAACAAGTTTAATTTAGGTATAATTGTCATTTTTATTAGATTAGCTTCTCCTACCCATGAGCAGTTGGTATGTGCCCAGTTATATGGATCTGATTTAATTTGTGTGAAAAGTGTTTTATAGTTATTTTCATAGACTTTGAGTCTCCCATGACAGGTAGACTTCCAAGTTAAGTTATTTTAAATGGAATTTGTTTTTCTATCTCTTGATGCTGTATTTTGTTAGAAATATATAGAATTTCTGTGTATTTAGGTGTACTTAATTTATATCTTGTGACAGTGCTAAAGGTGCTAATTGTTTCCAGTAGTTTTTAGATGATATTTTTAAGGTTCTCTCAATTATACCATCATATCATCTGCAGAGAGAGTTTTGTTTCCTCATTCTCAATTCTAATTGCTTCAATTTTTTTTATTTTCCTTTTGTCAAACTTACAAAAGCTAATATTTCTAATATATTAAATAGTAATGGCGATAAATGGCATCCTTGTTGTACACCTATTCTTATTGGGAATACTTCTAGCTTATCCCCATTTCATGTAATGTTTTTTGTTGATTTCAGTATCAATCTGAAACAGTTATTCTAATATTGTACCAACTCTACATGTCTGAAATAAATCCTTCCTGGTCATAGTGTTTATTATCCTAGTGATAACTTACTATAATCACTTTGCTACTATTTTATTTAAATTTTTGCATCCATATTCAATAAGGACATTGTTTTATAATTTTCTTTCTCTGTTTTGACTCTTCCTGATTTAGGGATCAGAACAACATTGGTGTCATGTAAGGAATTAGACAGAGTTCTGTTTTCACTTATCTTTTCAAATAATTTCTAAAGAATTGAAAGCAAGTGATCTTTGAATATTTGATATAATTCACTTGTGAATTAGTCTGAGCCTGGGGACATTTTCTTAGGAAGTTCATTAATAGTTTGATGAATATCTTCTTCTGAGATAGGGTTATGTATGAATTTAGCTTCTTATTTTAATCTAAGCAATTTAATTTTTCATAAATATACATCCAGTTAATTTAGATTATAAAATTTATTGGAATATAGTCAGGCAAAATTGTTCCAAATTGTTACTTTAATTCCCTCCTCTTTGGTGGGAATTTCCTCTTTTTCATTTTTGATACTAGTGTTTTTGTTTTCTTCCTTCTTTTTTAACTCAAATTAACCAATGGTTTATCTATTTTTGTTGGTTTTTCTTAAAACCAACTCTTGTTTTTATTTATTACTTCAATAGTTGTCTTTCTTTTGGTTGTATCAATTTCACCTATTATCTTCAGAATTTCTAAGTTTGTATTTAATTGTGCATTTTTAATTTGTTCTTTCTCTAACCTTTTTAGTTAACATTCAGTTCATTGATTTCCTCTTTTTTCTATTTTCTTCATGTATGCATTTAGAGAAATAACATAACACCTAATAGCTTCTTTCGTTGTATCCCATAACTTTTGATAAATTTTCTCATTATTGAAATTGTCTTGGATGAAATCAATAACTCCTTCTATGATCTGTTACTTGATCCACTCATTTTTTTGTTATCTCAATTAGTTGATTTATTGAAATAATAAATCCAAAATTACATAAGCAGTTATTTGATAATGTAAATGTAGGAGTTCACACCATTTTTTTCAAAGTCAAAAAATTATAAGAACAGGATCATGAAAGAAAATATGCTCTGGAATACATTTTTAAAAATATATAAATATTTTGTTGGTTTTCCAATTATATACAATAACAGGTTCTTCCCATCATTTTTTTTAGGTTTTTGCAAGGCAAACACGGTTAAGTGGTTTGCCCAAGGCCACACAGCTAGGTAATTATTAAATGTCTGAAACCGGATTTGAACCCAGGTACTCCTGACTCCAAGGCCGGTGCTTTATCCACTATGCCACCTAGCCTCCCCCCATCATTTTTTAATGTTATGAATTTTACAAATTTCCCCTATCCTCACTTCCTTTCTCCCAACCCCCCACAGAAGACAGTCAGATAGTTATTATATTGTTTCCATGCTATACTTTGATCAAAATTGAATGTATTGAGAGAAAAATCATATTCTTAATGAAGAAAAAACTAAAATAAAAGGGATAGCAAAATTAAATATTGCATAAGCTAACTTTTTTTTGGAAATCGAAGGTAATAAATCATCTTTGTCTGTGTTTAAACTACACAATTCTTTCTTTGGATACTGATGGTATTCTCCATTACAGATACACTAAAATTGTCCCCGAATATTGTGCTAATGAAATGAGCAAGTACAATAAGATTGATCATCACTGTATGTTGTTATTAATGACATACAATATTCTGGTTCTGCTCATCTCACTCAGCTTTAGTTCATACAAATCTTTCCTGTTTTCCCTGAATTCCTGTACCTCCTGGTTTCTAATGGAACAATAGTATTCCATAGTGATGATATCCTACAATTTATTCAGGCATTCCTCAATTGATGGACATTGACTCAATTTCCACATCTTTGCCTTCCCCAAACAGAGCTGTTATGAATATTTTTGTACAAGTGATATTTTATCCCTTTCTCATGATCTCTTTAAGGTATATATTCAATAATGGTATTGCTGAACTAAATTGTATGCACATACTTATTGCCCTTTGGGCAAAATTCCAAATTGCTTTCCAGAAAGGATTACTTCACAGCTCCACCAACAAGGTATTGGTGACCCAGATTCCCCACATCTCTTCCAACATTGAACATTTTCCTTTCAGGTTATTTTGGCCAATCTCTTAAGTATTAGGTAGTGCCTCAGAGAGGATTTAATTTGCATTTATCTAATCAGGAATTATTTAGAGAAATTTTTCATATGGCTATGGATCATTTATATTTCCTCATCTGTACATTACCTCTTTATATCCTTTGACCATTTGTCAGTTAGGAAATTATTTTCATTACAAATTTGACAGTTCTTCCTATATTTTAGAAATGAGTCCTTTTAGAGGCAGTTAGTTGGGGAAGTGGATAGAACACTGGCCCTGGAGTTAGGAGGTACTGAGTTCAAATGTGACCTCAGACACTTTATAATTGCATAACTCTGTGGCATCGGGCTACTCATAACCCTATTGTCTTAAATAAAAAGAATTTTTAAAATAATTTAAAAAAATAAATGAGTCCTTTGTCAGAAATACTAGTTCTAAAAATTGTTTACCAACTTACTACATTTCTTTTGATATTGGTTACAATGGTTCTGTTTGTGCCACCTTTTTAATTTAATGTAATAAAAATTATCTAATTTGTTTTTAATGATGGTCTCCATCTCTTCCTTGGTCAAAAACTGCTTCCTTTTCCATAGATCAGACAAGTAAACTACTTTGCTCATAATATTATATTTATATCTAATTCTAGTACCCATTTTGATCCTATCTTGGTGAGATGATGATCTAATCCAAATTTATGCCATACTAAGTTTCAATTTTCAAAACAGTTTTTAATGGTGACAGATTTATGGCAGAAGTTGGAATTATTGGGTTTATCAAATAGCATATTATTATAATAATTTCCTGCTATCTCTTTTGCACCAAGTCTGTTCCATGGAGCCACCACTCTTTCCTAATCAGTAACAGACAGTTTTGATGACTGATGCTTTATAATACAATTTTAGATCTGATAATGCTAAGTCTATTCTTTTGCAGTTTTTTTAATTAAATCCTTGTATATTCTTGACTTTTTGTTTCTCCATATGAATATAGTTACAGTTTTTTCTAGCACATTAACATAATTTCTTTTGAAATTTTGATTGGATAGGCACTAAATAAGTACTTAAATTTAGATAGAATTGTCATTTTTATTATATTAACTGGACTTATCCATGATATTAGACCAGTTATTTAAATCTGATTCTTTTTGTGTGAGAAATGTTTTATATGGGTTTTTTCCATAGAGGTTTTGAGTCTGTCCTGGCAGGTTAACTACCAAGTATTTTAAATTATCTGAAGTTACTTTAAATGGGATTTCTCTTTTTAATTATTGCTGTTGTATCTTGCTAGTAATATGTAGAAATGCTGAGGATTTCTGAGGGTTTATTTTATATCCTGAGACTGTGGCAAAGTTGCCAATTGATTCTAGAAGTTTTTAAATGATTTTTTTTGTTTTCTCTAATAATGACATGATGGTATGTATCATGTCATCTGCAAAGAGTGACAGTTTGGCTTCTTCATTTACAATTTCAATTCATTCAATTTTTTCTTCTATTATTGCTGAAGCTAACATTTCTTTTTTTAGAAGGATTTTATTTAGTTCATTTTACAATTTTTCCCCTAGTCTTGCTGCCCTCTACCCACCCTCCACAGAAGGCAATCTGTTAGTCTTTACATTGTCTCCATGGTATACATTGATCTCAGCTGAATGTCATGAAAGAGAAATCATAGCCTTAAGGAAGAAAAATATAGTATAAGAGATAGCAAAATTACAGAAGACAATGTTTTTTTTTATTTGAAGGTAATAGTCTTTGGTCTTTGTTCAAACTCCACAATTCTTTCTCTGGATACAGATGGTATTCTCCATTGCAGATAGTCCAGAATCTTCACTGATAGTTGCACTGATGGATTGAGCAAGTTCATCCACGTTGATCATCACCCCCATGTTGCTGTTAGTGTGTACAATGTTTTTCTGGTTCTGCTCATCTTGCTCTTCATCAGTTCATAAAATTCCGAAGCTAGTATTTCTAACAAAAGACTGAATAGTAGTGGTGATTATGGGCATTGTTGGTTCACCACAGATCTTATTGGGAATACCTCTAGCT
Source organism: Macrotis lagotis (assembly GCF_037893015.1). Lineage (NCBI taxonomy): Eukaryota > Metazoa > Chordata > Mammalia > Peramelemorphia > Peramelidae > Macrotis > Macrotis lagotis. The sequence goes on along the minus strand of NC_133658.1, from coordinate 225,239,378 downwards.
TATCCCAGCTGCATATAATCCTTGTTGATGGTTTTAGATAGATAATGCTTATCATTCTAAGGAACAGTTTATTTATTTATTCCTATGTTCTCTTATGTTTTTAGTAGGAATGGGTGTCATATTTTGTAAGAGATTTTTTCAGCATCTTTGAGATAATCATATGGTTTATATTAGGTGTGTTATTGATATAATTAATTATGCTAACAGTCTTCCAAACATTGAAGCAACCCTGCACACCAGATAAATCCTGCTTGATCATAGTATATTATCTTCGTGATAACTTGCTGCAATTGCTTTGCTATGATTTAATTTAAGATTTTTGCATCTATATTCATTAGAGAAATAGGTCTATATTCTTATTTCTCTAGTTTTACTCTTCCTGGTTTAGGTATCACCACTATATTGGTGTCATAGAAAGACTTAGGCCGAGTTCTGTCTTCACCTATTTTTCCAAAGAGTTTATATAGAATTGGAACCAATTGTTCATTAAATGTTTGATAGAATTCCCTTGTGAATCCATCTGACTCTTGAGATTTTTTCTTAGGGACTTCGATAATGGCTTGTTGAATTTCTTTTTTTGAGATCAGGATATTTAGGTATTTATTTTCCTCTTCATTTAACTTAGGCACCTTATATTCTTGTAAATATTTATCCATTTCAATTAGATGATTAATTTTAGTGGTATATAGTTGGGCAAAATAATTCTGAATTTTTTACTTTAAGTTCCTCCTCATTGGTGGTAAATTCACCTTTTTCATTCATGATACTATTTGATTTTCTTCTTTTGTTTTTAATCAAATTAACCAGATCTATCAATTTTATTGGATTTCATATACCAGCTCTTGGTTTTACTTATTCGTTCAATTATTTTCTTGCTTTTGATTTTATTATTTTCTCCTTTAACTTCTTGAATTTCTAAGTTGGAAATTAATTGTGGATTATTAAATTGTTCTTTCTTTATTTTTTTTAGTTGCATGCTTAGTATGTTGATTTGTTCTTCTTATAATTCATTCATGTAGGTATTTAAAAATATGACATATCCCCTGACAACTGCCTTGGCTATATTCCATAAGTTTTGGTATGCTATCTTGTTAGTGTCATTATCTAGGATGAAATCATTAATTCTATCTATAATTTATTGTTTGATCGACTCAAACTTTAAAATGAGGTTAGTTATTTTCCAAACAGTTTTAGGTCTATCATTCCATGGCCCATTATTGCATGTGATTTTTATTGCATTAGGATCTGAGGAGTATCACTTTTTCTGCATTTAATTATAAGGTTTTTATGACTTAATACATGACTAATATTTGTGTAAATGCCATGAACTGCAGAAGAAAACATGTATTCCTTTCTATATTCTATTCTATACCTATACCAAAGGTCTATCATGTCTAAGTTTTCTAAGACAGTATTTACCTCCTAAATTTAATCCTTGTTTATTTTATGGTTAGATTTATCTACATCTGTGAGAGGGATGTTGAGGTCTCCCACCTGTAGAGTTTTGAAGTCTATATCTTTCTGTAACTCTTTTAGCTTCTCCTCTAAGAATTTTTATGCTATATCACATGGTGCATACATATTTAGTATTGTATAACTGTCTATGGTCCCTTATAGAAGGCTATAGTTCCCTTCATTTTCTCCCTTCATGTGATCTATTTTAGCAGATGTTTTGTCTGGGATAAGGATTGCTACCCCTGTCTTTCATACTTCAACTGAAGCAAAATATATTTTGCTCCCACTTTTTACCTTTACTTTATATATATATCTCTCTGTTTCAAATGAGTTTTTTGTAAGCAGTATATTATAGGATTCTTGTTTTTAATCCACTCTGCTATTTCCTTACATTTAAAGGGGGAGTTCATCCCATTCCCATTCAAAGTTATAATTACTAACTCTATATTGTCCTCCATGCTATCTTCCCTCTGTATTTTTCACCTTTTCACTTTAACAATATTCCTCAGTATTTTGCTTCTGAATGCTACCTCCTTCATTGTGTTTGTTCCCTTGTATACAAACCCTTCTAATTTCTGCCCCCTTTCTTTTAGCCCCTTCTGCATTCCCTTACTTATGTTAGTTCATTTCCCCCCCTTTCCCCTGTTAATGCTTGAAGGGTAGGAAAAGCTTTTTAACTTAACTGAGTGTATGTTAATCCTTCCTTCAGTCAAATCTGATGAGATTAAGAATCACATGGTTCTCACTTCCTCCCTTCTTTCCCTCTGTTGCAATAGGTCTTTTGATTTACCCCATTCAATCTCCTCCATGATCCTGTCTCTTTATTGCCCCCCCTTTTAAAATAGGTATTGTTTTTAAATCATCCTATCAAAGTCACAGACAAGTCATAACTACCCATTACTTCTGGCTAAGTATATTCTCTCTAATAGAGTTACAATTCTAAAAAGATACAAGAATCTTTCTCCCAGATGGGTATATAGCCAGTTTCCTCTTATTGGACAGTAGTTTTCTTTTCTTTTCCCTTTATTTTTAACTTTTCCTGCATCTTTTGTGTCTTCTGTTTGAAGTCTAAATTTTCTACATAGTTCTGGCCTTTTTATCAGGCAAGTTGAAAGTCTCCTACTTTGTTAAGTATCCATCTTTTCCCCTGTAAGAGAAGGCTCAGTTTTGCCAGATAGTGAATTCTTGACTGTATTCCATGCTCCCTTGTTCTTTAGAATATCACATTTCAGGCCCTTCAATCCCTTAATGTTGATGCAGCCAGGTTGGCATAAACCTTACTGTGGCTCCTCGTTATCTAAATTCTTTCTTTCTAATTGTTTGCAAGATTTTCTCTTTTATCTGATAGTTCTGGAATTTGGCCACAATTTTCCATGGTGTTTTCATTTTGGGATCTTTTTCAGGAGGGGATTGATATATATTTTCAATAACATTTTTACCCTCAAGTTTCAGGATATCAATGCAATTTTCCATCACTAAATCCTGAAATATTTTTCCAGGCTTTTTTTTAAATCCTCAATGTGTGCAGAAAGATCAATGATTCTTAAGTTATCTTTTCTAGATCCATTCTTGAGTGGTATTGCCAATGAGGTATCATATGTTTTCTTGTTTGAGATTTTTGTTGTCTTATGAAGTCATTAGGTTCCACATATTCCATTCTTTCTTTTAGAGAAGAATTTTCTTTATTTACCTTTTTCAACTCCTTTTCCAAATGCTCAATTCCATTTTGGAAGGAATTTACCATTTGCCCAGTTATGGTTTTGAGAGAATTATATTCTTATTACACAGGCCCAGTTGTATTTTCCAAGGATTTGTTTTCTTGTTGCATGGTGTTAATTTTCTCTTGAGTTTCTTTCCCCAATTTTTCTATTTGATCTTTAAACTCCTTCCTGATTTATTCTAGGAAATATTTCTGGAGTGGATATGAATTCATATTTTCCTCAGAAGTTCTAGATCACTCTGGGCTAAGATCTTTGCCTTCAAGGTAGCTTTCTATTGCCCCCCCCCCATGTGGTTTCTTCATTTTCCTATGATCTTGTGTTTGGGGAGGAGCTGGTTCACTACCTTTGGTGTTGAGATCTCTAGAGGCTTTGCTTCCTAGTTTTAGTAACTCCAATTGAGCCAATCAGTAGGGGTAAGTGGTTCCTTTCCCTGGAGTGTGTGTGTGACCTAGATTTATGACCTACTCCCTAGCCCTGGGGGGTTTGTGGCTAGGAGGTACAACTGGATGCTACTTCTCCTTGAACAATATGGGCTGGACTCTATGGCTCCATAGTTAATCTCCTTATTCTACTGAGAGGTCTGCTGCCAGTGGTAGATCCTGGTAGACTTTGGCGGGGCGGTTACTGTGTTTTTTTCTGGGAAGAGGCATGTTGTCCCACAGGAATGGGAGGAGAGGAGATTCAACTGGAAACACAGAGACTCTCCTGAAAATTAAGGGTTCACAGACATCATGTTATAGGCTAGCTGTGCTGAGCCAAAGCTTCTGCAACTATTCTTAGGTTAACCATCATGTCTCACTCAGCTGGCTTTTTGCTCTCTACTCTTAGCTCACCCACACTCCCCTGAAACAGACCTTGTTGGGAGATGTCCTCCTTGCTTCTTTTTTGGGTTTTTTTGACCAAAATTCTATCAAAAGCCCTGATATATAGTAGTTTTTGAGGGAAAACCAGGAGACCTTAGCACAGTGACTGGTTTCTTTCTACCATCTTGGCCCAGAAGTCCTGTGAACCATTTATTCTTTAAAGTAAGCCTATTTGGTTACCAATTAGTTTAGATCTATCTCACAATGATCCTTTATTACACGTGATATTTATTGTATCATGGTCTGAGAAAGATGCATTCAATATTTTTGGCTTTCTGCCTTTGAAAATGAGGATTTTATGGCCTAATGCATGGTCAATTTTTCTCTAGATGCCATGCATTGCCAAAAAAAAAGGTGTACTCCTTTCTCACCCCCTTCAATTTTCTCTAAAGTTCCAGTATATCTAAATATCTAAAATCTAGAAAGTCTTTCTGGGCTGGAGACCAATGGAGACCAATTCATAATATTGTATTCACCTCCTTAAATTCCTTCTTGTTTATTTTATGGTGGATTTATATAATTCTGAGAGTGGGAGGCCAAGGTTCTCCAACAAGTAGAGTTTTGTTGTCTATGTATTCCTGTAACTCAATCAGTTTCTCCTCTAAGAATCTGGATGCTTATTGCTTCATGAATACTTCATTCATATTTAGTTGTTTATGGTACCTATTATTAGGTTATATTTTACATCTTTTTGTCTGTTAATGAGATCTATTTTTGCAACTGCTTTTTCTGAGATATGTATTAATACTCCTGCCTTTTTTCACCTCATCTGAAGTATAATGTATTCTGCTCTAACCTTTTGCCTTTATTCTGTATGTATGTCTTTACTTCAAATGCATTTCTTGTAAGCTGCATATTGTAGGATTCTGCTTTTTAATCCACTCTGTTATCCATTTCCATTTTAGGGGTGAGTTCATCCCATTCGCATTCAAAGTTATTATTGCTGACTCCTTATTGCCTTCCAGGCTAGATACCCTCTGTTTCTACTTTTCCTTTTTATTTTTCAACTTATTCCTACTCTCCAATATTTTGCTTCAAACTACCACCTCTTTCAGAGTGTAATTCCCTTCTACCGAATCTCCCATTTTCGTTTTCCTTTCACTTTCCCCTTCTTTCTTCCCTTCCTTCTGTCAAAGTCTCCTTTCCTCCCCCACACCCTTTGCCTCTCAATACTTGAAAGGATAGATACATTTCTTACCTTAACTGACTGTATATATCAATCTCTCTTTGAGTCAAATTTGATAACAGTAGATTCAGGCTGTTCTCACCACCTTCTTTCCCCTCTATTTCAATATTTGCTTTGCTCTTCTTCATGTGATATAACTTACCCCATTTCATCTTTCCATTCCACCTCTTTGCTGTACCCCCTTTTCAATGAGATATTCTTTTGTCATTCCATCAAAGACATGTATTTCTCACAAATGTCCATTTCTTCTCACTAACTATATTCCCTCTTATAGAATAACAATTCTCAAGAATTATGAGAATCTGCCTCCCAGATGTGATTTTAACCTCATTTTAATCTTATTAGGTAGCATTTTTTTCCCTTTTCTCCAGTTAACTTTTCATGTATCTCTTAAGTCTTCCATTTGAAAACCAAATTTTCTTTTTACCTCTGGTATTTTCATCAGGAAATATTGGAAATCTTCTATTTTGTTTCATATCTACCTTTGCTCCTGAAAGAGAAGGCTCAGGGCAGCTAGGTGGCACAGTGGATAAAGCACTGGCCCTGGAGTCAGGAGTACCTGGGTTCAAATCTGGTCTCAGACACTTAATAATTACCTAGTTGTGTGGCCTTGGGCAAGCCACTTAACCCCATTTGCATTGCAAACAATCAAAAATAAAAAGAAAGAGAAGACTCAATTTTGCGGAATGGTGAATTCTTGGATGTAATCCAAGTTCTGTTGCTCTCTAGAATATCATATTCAGATCCTTCAGTCCCTTAATGTTGATTCACCCAGGTCCTTCCATTTTATTTTCTATGTAATCATATAATCATATATATACATACATATATATATATATATATATTAAAGAGAGAGAAACATTAGAAATTGACTCTATAGGCAAACTAAGTACAGTTAAAGATAAAACCACATGGGGGTGTCATGATGCACTAGTTTAAGAAAAGAGATCATCAGTAAATTCAGTAAATATAGTCAACATGATCAAAAAGATGATTTCAATATAAAAATGAACATGAATATTAAATATTATAATTCAATCTTGTAACTTGGTACCCAACTCTCAATGTTCATTCAAGTGTCATTTTTAAACTGGATACCAGATTTACCATGTATTCATTGGACACCTAGAAATCATTTACCTTGGATATTACAAAATAACTATTGTCATTGTCATTGAAAAAGTTCTGAATGACTTTCACCTAGAATTGGTTCTTTGGTGCTACATCATTTTCAGTGATTGCTAGAAGTTTTCTAAAGTCTACTGGTAGCAAGAGAAAAGAAAATTTGGAACACAATTATGAAAGTTTCTTACAATACATAGTTAAGTCCAATATATCACATTAGAAACATTTAAATATATATGCATCTACATACTTGTCTGCAAATAGACCTGTATGTCTCTGCAATTTTTGCAAGTAAATATTTAGGTGAACTTATATGTATATGTATATATATATATATATATATATATATATATATATATATATATATGTGTGTGTGTGTGTGTATGTATATATATACATACATATATATGAGAACATTTACACACATTAAGAGATATATATGATGCTAAATAATTTATGCTATGATTTATAATTTTATTATGTATAGTGTAAACATGTAGTTTTCTCTTTATAGCATGCAATACTGTTTATAATAAGTATTAAGTATTCATAAATATATATGCACATGTATTCACATATTTAGAAATATGTCTTTATAATATAATTTGTACTAAAATATCTAAAATTAATATGTATACATTTTTATACATGCATAAATGAATAAGCATACATAATATCTATATCTATATCTGTCTATATCTATCTCTATCTATCTATGTATCTATATACACACAAATCCATTAGATTGTTCTCATTGGGCAGTACATGCAATAGTGGCTTAACACTTAAATACTGGACTATTCCATTCATGACTGTGTAGTTGTTCATGTCTGAAATCAAAATTCAGACTAGTATGAGATTTTGGTCACAAATAACAAAGCTCTCTAATGGCTGTTAAGGTTAATATTTTATTATTTATCTCATATTCCAGCAACAATTAAAAATGAAAACAAATAAGGGCATTTATTGCTTCTTTTCTTACATTCTGTAACTTCTCACAAATACCAAAAGAATATTATTTCACAAACACAAAATGAAGTACTCAAGTTGTAAGTACTCAAGCTGCATCTGTATATTAACAGATACAGTGTATTTCATCTAGGATTTAACCGTCACCTAAAAGAATTATGAATAATAGACACATTCTCCTAAATTACAGATAAATAATCTCAAAGATGCAAGTCACTTTTTATAATCTAGGTGAAATATTCTTTTTTATTATAAGTAAACTTGAAAATTGCTCCATTTGACTAGGAAAGATTATAAGATTTTCAAACTTTACTACTTCAGAATTATATTTTATTTTGTCAGCAGGGTTGATAAGTTTTTATTACTTCTGCCAAGAAAACATTCCCAAGGAGCCTCATACATATGAATAAATTTCAGAATAATTTGCTACTCTTTCTCCCATAGTTGCTGCTATTACAGCTATTATTGCCATTAGTATCATAATTATATATTTTGAATTTATTTTATTCCAAGCTTAAAAAATAAAAAGCACATTTTTATAACATAACACAATAGAGAAAAATGATTGCCTGGGGTCACTATTTTTTGCTTTTCTTACCCTCTTCTTTTTTCTTTTCTACAGTAAATGCATCCCGATCATTATTATATCTAGCTGCTTCATCTCCCAAATCCTCCTCTTCCTCAGGAGTTAATTCATCAGGAGGAGGATCTTCCTCAGGTTCATCTCTAAGAGATGCCCTTGAGTTTTTTTAGATATTATTAATAAAGGAGTTTCCTCAGTTGCAGCACAAACTGCAGATGATAACTTAGTACTTATTTTTGTAATTTCATGGGCAGGATGAAGAGTGTCCTTGACCAGGCTCCATAAACTGAACACATTTGTAGGAACTTTTCTGGACCTTGTTCTATATAATATTTTCTGATATCTTCTCCTACTTTTTGCCAAATTTCAAGATCTATAGACCCACTTTCAGGAAACCAAGGACAGCAATTATGTACGAATGGGATGAATAGAGTGACTCGGACCTTAGAAACCTTGATTCCTCTTTTATGTAATAAATGAGTCAGAATTTCAATAAAAAGAACTCTCTGCCTACTTTTATTATTACCCATGATGTTCTTAAGATTACTGCCCTTTCTCGCCTGATATAACTCTCATCAGGGAGCCTGCAGATTCCCTGAGCAGAAACCTATCTATCCCGCTAAAAAAATAAAAAAGGGGGCGTTATATTACCTGTCAAGTCTCTGTTTGTGGTGCCAGTCTGTGGGAGTCCAGCCTCTGCTGGGTTGTTGGAACCTGACAGGAGGGACAGAGTCGGCAAAATGAGTTGAGTCAACAAATGGGTATAGGCAGGAGGAGCAGGTTGACTGTCAGCTACTTGGATTTATTTTTATAGTTTCAGAATCATTTATGTTTCATGCAAGCAAACAAGCTGAGATAATTTCCTTGGTTATAAGAGTGTACAATTTTCATCATCAGTCATATAGTTCATATGGTTACAAGTTTTAATCATGTGACTACAAGTTTAAGTAATAATCATATAGTTAATTTATTTCTTATCCCTACTCAGACCATGATGACCTTAACCAGTCTGTTACCATATTTATTACTACATTGTATAATTGTTAATTCATTTAGGGTTATTAATTAAGCAATTCTTTTAATGGAAAAGTTTTTATATTTTTTTGTGTAGGCAATGTTTTTTGATACACTTCCTTAACAGTCTATAGTAAGGGTCTTTATGCTTGTCCACCCATTTGTTAACTCTTACAGTAACCAATTTTTCTTTCTGGCCTAGTTGGTAGAAACCACAGTTTCTTGACTTTTTTATTCTTTCTCATGAAACTAAGGCTGCTGGAGTTCACATATCAGTCACCTGTACTTACTGTTTTCTCACCATCTTTTTCATATATTCCTGTGTATGGTAAGGGGACAAAACTATTAATTTCCTTGGAATTCCATCTGACCCATCTTGTATCTATTTTCCCTGTATATATTCTGGTATCTCCTTGGAATTCCCAGTGTTGGGTTTTGCAGAGGTTTCATAATGTTGAAGCCTTTTGTATGCCTCAGGGAGAGGCAGTCCTGTTAAATTTAGACAGAGTTTACAATCTGTTTTATTCAAGGAATTTTTCTGAAATCCTTCCGTTATAGTCATTCCAGTGTTAGGGTGAGTAAACATTATAATCAATAAGAAGAAGGAAATGTTCCATCAGGCAGTGTGACTGCCTTGAGTTTTCTTGCTGTGACAGTGTCAAACAGCTTAGAGAACCTAGCTCCCAACAATTCCAGAACTCAAAAAACGCTTGGAATGCAACCAAAACTCAACTACCCAGCAAAACTGAACATTATCTTCCAGGGGAAAAGATGGACTTTGAATGAAACAGGAGAATTTCAAATGTTCTTGTTGAAATGACCAGAGCTGAAAAGAAAGTTTGACCTTCAAATGCAGGAGTCAGGTGAAGCATAGAGAGTGGAGGAGAAAGGTAAATTATAAGGGACATAATGATGATGAACTGTATGATGTATTCCTGTATGCAAAGATGATACTGATAATACTCTTATGGACCTTCTCACTTAATAGAGCAGGTAGAAGGAGCTTTTTACATATGAAGCACAGGAGTTGAATTTGAAGATATTGTAAAAATGCAGGCAATGGGTGAATTGTAATTTTACCAGGAGTCAGAGAAAGGAGAGGTAGAAAATGCTAAGATATTTCATATTACAGATATTTCATGTAGTTTTTGCAATGGTATGGAAGGGGGAAGGCAAGGAGGAAAAAGGGAATCTTCATTGTCATCAGAAATGGCTCAGAGATAAAACAGCATATATACACAGTCCATAGAAAAGTTCCTAGAAAGAAAATAACCTAATTCAGAGAGACCTAGAACCTCTGAGGAGATATGATTTGGACTCCAGCACAGAAAGACTTACTTGAAGAAATCAGGATGGAGTTTAAGAATAAATGGGAAAATTTAGGAAAGAAAATTAACACCTTGGAACAAGAAATCAAATCCTTGGAAAATATAATTGGACAGATGCAAAGAGAAAATATTTCTCTCAAAACATCAATTGATCAAGTAGAAAAATCTTTCAAAAATAAAATTGACCAATTGGAAAAGGAGTTTCAAAAGGTAAATGAAGAAAATTCTACTCTAAAAAATCAAATAATGGAGTCCGTGGAAACTAATGACTACATGAGACAGCAAGAGTCATGTTAAACACAAACAAAAAAAATTTTAAAAATAGAATAAAATGTAAAATACCTCATCAGCAAAACTACTTATCTTGAGAAAACATGAAGGAGAGATAAGCAAAGATATATTGACCTTCCTGAATACATTGAAGAGAGAAAAAAGCCCGGACTTAATTTTTCAGGATTTAAGTGATGGAAAACTGCTCTGATAGCATAGAAACAGAGGGGAAAAATAGTTATTGAAAGAATACATTGAGGACATTCAGAAAGGATCCCAGAATGAAAATGCCAAGGAATATTGTGGCCAAATTACAAAACTATCATATATAATAGAAAAATCCTACAAGCAGCCAGAAAGAAAGAATTAAGATATCAAGGAGCCACAGTAAGGATTACACAGGACCTGGATGCCTCAACATTAAGGGATTGAAGAGCCTGGAATACAATATTCTGAAAAGCAAGGGTGCTTGGGATGCAGTCAAGAATTCATTATCTTGCAAAACTGATTCTTCTCTTCCAGGGCAAAAAAATGAACATTGAATGAAATAGGAGACTTCAAACTTTTCCTGATGAAAAGACCATAACAAAATAGAAAATTGGAAATTCAAACAGGAGATAAAAAGACACATGAAAATGTTAAAAAGTGGGGGTATAAAAAGAAAAAAAAACTGCTATCCAATAAAAAGAAACTGACTATATTTCTTTCCAGGAGAATTGTATCTCTATTAGAGAGAATATGTTTAACCGGAAGTGATGGACACTCATGATGTATTAGTGAAACTGCTATCCAATAAGATGAAACTGGCTATATCCCTACCGAAGGGAAAGACTAAAATAATATTTCTCAATAAATGTAATTGTACTAGAGAGAATATACTTAGCCAGAAGTGAGGGACACTCATGACTTTTCTGTGATTCAGATAGAATGATTTAAAAATAAAACCTCCCTAAAAAGTAGGACAATAAATAGGAGGTTGGAGTTTGGAGGTTGGAGGAGGCAGAATGTGTTAAATCTCATTACAATAAGGGGTACAAAGGACCTATTGCAATATATGGGAAGAAGGGAGGAGGTGAGAGTGACCTGAATATTCCTCTGATCAGACTTGGCTAAAGGTTTATTTAAAAAACACTCAGTTAAGATAAGAAACTTATCTTACCTTTCAAGTATTAAAAGGGGGAATGGGGAGGGGGGGCAAAAAGGGAACAAACAGAAGGGAAGGAAGAAGGGGCAAATGGAAAGGGGGAAAGGGGTAAGGAGGTTGGATATAGGAAGGCAACACACAGAAGGTGATGGTAGTCAGAAACAAAATACTGGGGAAAATGGATAAAGGAAAAAAGGGGGAAAATACAGATGGAAGATAACAAGAAGGGCAATAAAGAGTTAGTAATAATAATTTTGAATGTGAATAGTAAGTGAATAGCAGAGCAGATTGAAAACAAGAATCCTACAATATGTTGTTTACAAGAAACTTGCTTGAATCAGAGAGATATGTACAGAGTAAAGGTAAAATGTTGCAACAAATTATATTTTGTTTCAGCTGAGGTGAAAAAAGCAGGTGTAGCAATCCTTATCTTAGACAAAGCAGCTGCAAAAATAGATAGCATTAAAAGTTATAAGGAAGAAAACTATATACTCCTAAAAGGTACCATAGACAATAAAGTAATTTTAATACTCAATATGTATAAACCTGATGATGTAGTATCCAAATTCTTAGAGGAATATTTGAAGAAGTTACAGGAAGACATAGACAGCAAAATTCTACTAGCAGGAGACCTCAATCTCCTGCTCTCAGGTTTAGATAAATCTAACCATAAAATAAACAAGAAGAAACCCATATGGTGCTGATATGTAAACCAGGAGAGTTAAAATAGAGAAAGAAAATTATAGATCTATCTCCCTGAAGAATATAGATTCAAAAATCTTAAATAAAATCTCAGTAAAATGATTACAAGCTTTCACTAGTATAATACAATATGACCAAGCAGGATTTATCCCAGGAATGCAGGGTTAGTTCAATATTAGGATAAGTGTTAGCATAACTAACTATATCAATAAAAAAACCTATCAGAAATCATATGATTATATCAATAGATGCTGAAAGAGCTTTTGATAAAATATAGTACTAATTCATACTAAAAACACCAGAAAGCATAGGAATAAATGAATTGTTCCTTAGAATAACAAGCATTATCTATCTGAAACCATCAATAAGCATTATATGAAATGGGGATAGGCTAACTAGAGGCATTCCAGATAAGATCAGGGGTGAAACAAGAATGTCCATTATCACCACTAATATTCAATATTGTATTAAAAATGTTAGCTTCAGTGATAGGAAAAAAAAGAAATTGAAAAAATTTGAATTGGGAAGAGACAAAAGTCAAAGCACAGATCAACATGTGAAGCCCTTGATCCCCAGCACAGAATGCCAACTGTGAGGCCTTCAGTTCCAACAGAGAAGACAACTTACAAATCCTTCATTGCTGGCACAATAGGAAAGAAATTTGCCAGGCCACTCTAGCATAGTGGGGAAACCTTCAGAACCTGAGGCCAAAACATGGAAAGGCAGTTATCAGACTCCTGCCCTCTAGCACAAAGAGCATGGAATAAGCTTACCCTGTGCTGCAGGAACAAAACTTAGCATTAAATAAATAGAAAAGAAAAGAATAAAAAAAGAAAAAACAAAGAAAAAAGTCATAAGCAAAGAAAGTAATCATGTTAACAAGGGAGATCAAAACACAAACTCAGGAGAAAAAAAATATCAAAATGCCTATATGTGAAGGCTTAAAGAGGACTATGAATTGCTATTAAGCTCAAAGAGTCAACCTGGATGAACTTTAAAGGTTTTTAAAAATAAAATATGAGTTGTCAAAGAAAAATTGGGAATATAAAAATGAAATATGCCAGAGAATTATGAATAAAGAATCAATAGCTTGGAAAAAGAAGTAGGAAATTTAATTGAATAAAACAACTACTTAAAAATAGAATTGACCAAATTGTAAAAAAGAATTCACTGAAGAAATCAAATTCTCAAAAATAGAATTGAATACATGGGAAAAAATAAAGAAAACATCTCCTATAATAGCACAATTTGCTAAATTGAAAAGGTGATGGAAAAACTAACTGAAGAAAATAATTACTTGACAATTAGAATTTGGAGAGTAGAATCTAATGTCTTTATGAGACATCAAGAATTAGACAAGTTCGTGTGGCTAGGTGGCGTAGATAAAGCACCGGCCTTGGAGTCAGGAGTACCTGGGTTCAAATCTGGTCTCAGACACTTAATAATTACCTATATGTGTGGCCTTGGGCAAGCCACTTAACCCCATTTGCTTTGCAAAAATGTAAAAAAAAATAGACAAGTGAAATGAAAAAAAATGAAAAAAATAGAAGAAAGTATAAAATAACTGATTGGAAAAACAGTTTTCCAACTAGGAAAATTGATCCAGAAACGATAGTTTAAGAATTATTATACTACCTGAAAGCCATGGTTAAATAAATAGGTTAAAGCATCTTTTAAGAAAACATTAAGGAAAACTTTCCTGATATACTAAAGCAAGAAGTCAAAAATAGACATAGAGAATCTACTAATCTCTTCCTGAAAGACATAATAATTAAAATCCAAGGAATATTATAGGCAAATATCGGAATTATTGGCTCAATAAGAAAGTATTATAGGCAACCAAAAAGAAATCATTCAAATACAAAAGATTCACAATAAGGATTAACAAAGGATTTAGCAACTTTAACATAAGAGGATCAGAGGACCGAGAATATGATACTCAGAAAGGCTAAGATTATTGGATTACAATCAATAAATGACTACCCAGAACAATTGAGCATGATCTTTCAGGAAAAGAAAAAGATAGACATTCAATATATTAGGAAACTTTCAAATTTTCATAGGGAAAAAAATAGACCTAAATAGCAAGTCCAATCTTCAAGGCTCAAGAATTGCATAAAAAGATCAACAGAAAAGGAATAAAATAACATGTTATTCAATTAAGTGGAACTGTTTACATTGCTACAAATGAAAATAATACATGCAACTTTTGAGAACTATATATCTATTAGGAGAATTAGAAGGATTGTACGCAGGCTTTCTAAGAGGTATCATAGACAAGGAAGCAATTCCTCCCAAGAAAAACCCAGAAACTATAGGAACAGGATTGCAAAATATTTTTTCACACAAATAAAGTCATATCTAAAAAATTGGTTAAAATTCAATTGATCATGATTAGGTCAAATTATTTAATAAAAATGAAAAATCCACCCAAATTAATTGCTTATTCTTTGCCATATCTCTCAAACTAGCAAAAATTGTTTTACCAAACTACAAAAAATAACACATTTCATATGACCAAATGGTCAAGAATATGAAGGGAAGTAATTTTAATAATGCAACAGAAAGTGGACTAGCTTTCACCAAATCTAAAACTATGTTATGAAGTTGAATTTATCAAAACTGCCTAGTACTGGATAAGTAATAATGAAGTGGATCAGTGGAAGAGTTTAGGTACAAAAGAAACAGTAATAAATGACTATGGCAATCTATTGTTGGATAGACATAATAATACTAGCATCTGGGATAAGAACTCACTATTTGACAAAATCTGTGGGTAAAATTGGAAAACAGCTTGACAAAAAGTAAACTGAGCAACATTTCACTTCCTATACCAAAATAAGATTGACATGAATACAGGATTCAGACATAAAGTATAATATCATAGACTAAGAAAACAAGGAATACTCTGTTATATATATGGTTATGGGAGAAGTGTATGAGTTAGCATGAAATAAAGCACATCATAAATTTCAAATAGAGGTTTGACTATTGTAAATTAACTTTTTGCATCAATAAGAAGAAATGCATCAATAGAAGAAATGCAAAAGCTAGGCAACAGTTTTACAACTAATGTTTCTGATAAAGGATTCATTTGTAAAATATATAGGGAAATGAGAAAATTTATACGAATACAAGGTATTCTCCAATCTAAAGGATTTGAAAAGGAAATTTTCAGTTAATTCAGAAGTAATTAAAACTATAATATGAAAAAAATGTTCTGAATCATTATTGATGAGAGAAATGCAAATTAAAGTGCCTTTGAGGTACCATCTCAGAGCTATCAAATTGGCTAAGGTGATAAAAAAAAGGAATTTGATCAATGTTGGAGAGACTGTAGGAAAATTGGGATACTAATGCATTGTTTTTGACATTGTCAACTGATTCAACCTTTCCAGAGAATAATTTTGTATGATGCTCACAGGGCAATAAAATTGGGCCTACTCTTTGATCCAACAATATCTGTACTAGGTCTGTATTTCAAAGAGGGCATAGAAAAGGGTAAAACTCCCACATTTTTTAAAAAATGTATTTATAGCAGCCCTATATATTTCTAAATTTAGGAAATGACCATCATTTGAGAAATGACTTAAAATAATGTGGCTATGAATGTGATGGAACACTGTTGTTTTATAATAAATCACGGGGAGGATAGGTGGTGCAGTGAATAGAGCACCAGCCTTAGAGTCAAGAGTACCTGGGTTCAAGACCAACCTCAGACACTTAATTACCTAGCCATGTGGCCTTGGGCAAGCCATTTAACCTCATTGCTTTGGAAAAAATAATAAATCATGAACACTTGGAGATATTGAAAAGTCTGGAAAGACTAACCTTAAATGATGTTGAGTGAAGTGAACTAAATTTAAAGAAAATTGTACATACTAGCAACAAAAGTTTGATGATCATCTGTGACAGACTTGCTCTTTTAAACAGGAAAATGATCAAAGACATTCTAAAGGACTCATGATGGAAACTACTATTCACTTACAGAAAAGCACCTAGGGAGTCTGGAGACAGTCTAAATAGTACTATATTACTTTGTAAAATATTGTTTTATGATAAATGTTCTTTATTCCTTCTCATATTTTTCATTTCATTCAGATTCTAACTGTTTAATAAGAAATAAATTTGTTAATAAGAAAAAAGTATTAAATAGAAATGGAAAAACACCTGCCAGGTGTTAACATGTATGATTTTCTAAAACTTACCTTTGCACAAAATAATATGCCACTTAGATGACCCGCTAATTCAATTTTACAAAGAAATTCAGTTTTCAATAATAATTTGTGGATAAAGTGTGAAATTTTTACAATAAGAAAATTATTCATACTTTCAAAAAGTTTTACTCAATTTATAAGAAAATTGATAGCTACCAAAAGTGTTAAAAAAGTTTAAAAAGTATGAGGTTGGGGCAGCTAGGTGGCACAGTAGATAGAAGACCAATCTTAGAGTCAGGAACACCTGAGTCCAAATCTGGCCTCTGACACTTAATAATTACCTGGCTGTGTGGCCTTGGGCAAGCCACTTAACTCCATTTGCCTTGCAAAAACCTAAAAAAATAAATAAAATTAAAATAAATAATAAATTTTGCCTTTTTTGCTTAGAACTGTCAGAAAATTTTCAGATTAAATTATCATATACTTTTATGTATTTTTTTTTATTTTAGATAATGAGTCACACAGATGACTGACTACACAATGCACTCACATTAGTAAAAGCCATGTTCTGTTAAAAGAAAAATCATTTTGATATTATTTGCTGTTATCATATCAATGATGTTCCAATTTCTTAAATTATTCATTAATTATAAACATTAGGTTTCTGTGAAGTAAGCAAATTTTTACCTTCTTGTATTTTCTCATTATTTTTAAACCATATTTTCAAACATAGGATTTGGAGGTCGAAGGTACCTTAGAGGCAATTGAATTTAACTCCATAAATTTAGAGGGGGAAAAAATAGTGTTCCAAATAAGTTACAAAACAAGTCTAAAGTTACATAATGTTAGATAATGAATTTGAAAGTGAGTTCTTCATTCTAGAAATAAGTTTTTCCATTTTACTTTGATCATCATAATGGAAAAAAGACAATGGCCTACAACTTATTTTTTTAGGCTTTTGCAAGGCAAATGGGGTTAAGTAGGTTGCCCAAGGCCACACAGCTAGGTAATTATTAAGTGTCTGAGACCAGATTTGAGCTCAGGTGTTCCTGACTCCAGGGCTGGTGCTTTATCCATTGTGCCACCTAGATGTACCTTGGCCTAAACTTATTAAGGACATGTTAGGTCTAAACTTTGCCCATTTTCTTTTTGGTCAAAACCTATCAAAAATAAATTTACATACTTCAAGAGTATTATGGAGTCCAAGAAATAATTCCTCTGCATCTTTATTCTATTAAGAAGATGATGGATCATAAGCTCCAAGTGTTTGCATGGGAATTTTTTATAAATATTTATGATGAATCCTGAAATATACACTGAGCAAATGTCACATGAAAAATATGTTTTATCCTGTAATTTATTTATTGATGCATAATCAATTATTAAGCATTTATTAATCTCAGACATTTTATTAGATAATGAAGAAAATATAAGACAAAGTTAATTTTGATAGATATAGGCAACATATAATATAATTAAAGGATTATAAGTATTTTTAAAATCCCCTTTGTGCTACTGTAATAAAGTTACTTTCTAAGAAGTACTAAAAGACTGCTGGTCATTTTATGTTTTGTATTCTTACTTGAGTTGCTTTAGATAACAAGGTCATCAGTGAGTGCCAACAAATTTGTGATAAGGAACCTCTCAGTGTTCATAATGGTAGTGTTTGTAATGTACAATCATTACGTTACCAAAACTTTGCAGCAAGTTAGAAATTCCAGATTATGTACTTCATATACATACACTTGAGAAAGCAGAGATTATTTACAAGCCTTGATTAACTACAGATTACACATAGATAGTTCTATAAGCTTATTTGTTGATACCATCATTCTGATTGCATAAAGATGGAAAATTCTAAAAATTTTCTAAATGGAAAAGACAATAACTTAAAATGATATAGTCTAACAATTCAAAGAAGAAAAATTATTTGCATCACAAATGCTTATTTTTCTTCTTATTTTGTACAAGTAAAGAAAAAGCCCTTATACATACATCTTGATTATATGCAGATAGACAGTGGCTTGCGAATAGAAAAAGAGCAAGAGCAAGATGGATTGTAATAGGGATATTGTATAGCATTTCATATTATTATGTTATTTTGTTTTTTTAATGATTCTAAAAATTTCTTCTAATTACAGGCAAAGATAGATTTCAAAATGCAGGCTTTAGAGTTTCATACTTTTCTTCCATCTTCCCTTTGCTCTGTACCATGACAGTAACCCATAAAACATGATAAAATGCAAAATGGATAATTTAAACTTTATTTAATCAAAAAGCTTTTGCACAAATAAAACCAATGCAGTTAATATTAGAAGGAATGGACAAAAGTGGGAAACAATTTTTCAGCTAGTGTTTCTGATAAAAACTCTAAAAAGGAAAAATGATGAACGTGGAGAGAATATGGAAAAATTACAATCTTAATGGACTGTTGTTGGAATTTTTAACTGATCTGATCATTCTGGAGTGTAATTTGAAACTATGTACTTCTCTATTTCTTATCTAGAATTCTTGGCTCTTTGATGACAGCTTTAGAGTATAGTTTAGATGTGGTATACCTAAGGCACCTTGGTTTTCATTTAGGGTTCTCTGAGGTGAACATTATAGCTGGAGAGTAAAAGTTTTGTTTCCTCATTGCTTATTTCAATTGCTTGAAATTATTTTTCTTCTCTTTAACATTTCTTATACGTACAATATTAAATCAAAATGACTGTAACGGGCATCCTTGTTTTCATCCCAGAGCTTCTTGGTAATACTTCTAGAAAATCTTCATTGCACTTAATGCTTGACGATACTTTTTTGCTTTTTTGTTTGCTTTTGGAAGATTTTTTTTGCATTTTTTGCATTTTTGCATTTTTGCATTTCATATTATGAATGGTTTTCTACTTTTATCCACTTCCATATTGATATGTTACAAAATTTCCTTCCACTCTCCCTTCCTGCCTCCCTCCCCTCACTTTTGAGGATGTTATCTATGTACATTTGTGTTTAGCACATTTACATATAGGTCATATTGTATATGATTAATTAGGACTGAGGGAAAAGAAATAAAATCATGGGATGGGATAGAATAAAAATAAGAGAATCTTTTTAAAATTATCATAGTGTTCATTCAGATCTTAAAGATTTTTTATTTGAATGTGGATAGCACAGGGTTGTCTGAGTTCTCTGAACTGCTGAGAGGAGATATATCCATCATAACTGATCAATTCACAATGTTGTTGATAATGTGTGCAATGTTCTCTTTGTTCTGCTCCCTTCTCTCACTGTCAGTTCCAATAATAATTTCTACGCTTCTTTAGATTCTGTCCATTCATTGTTTCTTATAGAAAAAATATGACTCCATAACATTCATATGCCAAAATTTGCTCAGTCATCCTCCAGGTGATGATCATCCCATCAATTTCCAATTCTTTGCCAATAGAGAAGAACTGATATAAACATTTTAGAACATAAAGAACTTTCCTCACTTTTTATGATTTCTTCTGGCTACAGACCTAGTAATTGACATTGCTGGATCAAAGGGGTCTGAGCAGTTTTATTGCTTTTTGGTTATAGCTTCATATTGCTCTCTATAGTGGTTATATTAGTTCATAGATCCATCAACAGCAGATTAATGTCCCAATCCTTCCCAAATATCTCAAAAGTTGAACATTTTCCTTTTTTGTCATATTAATCAAACTGATAGGTGTTACATCATAGTTGATTTAGCTTGCAAATATGTGTAAATAAATTTAATTTCTTCATTTGAAAACTCCATGTTCATATCCTTTGACCATTAATCAATTGGGAACTGTTTTTAACATTACAAATTTGATTCTCCATATATCCTAGAAATTATATCTTTATAGGAATCCCTAGGTGTGAAAACTATTTCCCAACATTCTATTTTCCTTCTCATCTTGGATTTGTTAGTTTTATTAGTTCAAAAACTTTTTAATGTAATACAGTGAAAATCATACATTTTGCAATTTATAATGTACTCTATTTCTTGTTTCGACATAAATTCCAACACTTTCAATAGAACTGACAGATACAGTATTTCTTGATTTGTTAATTGGCCTATGGTGTAACCCATTTTGTCTAATTCCTACACCCATTTTGAAATTATTTTGCTATATATTGATAGATGCAGTTAAAGAATGAGCTCTTGTCCCAGAAGCTAATGTCACTGGCTTGTCAAATAATACATTATTCTTTTTTCTTTTTTGTCTTTCCTAAACCATTTGTCCATTACACTATTAACCAATAAGAGGTTGGTGGTTGCCACATTTTATTATAGTTTTAGATATTGGACAGCTTCACTATATTTCTTTTTTTACCACTTCCCTTGATATATTTTTTAGTTCACTTGATATTGTTGACCATTTATGATTCCAGATGAATACTGTGATTATTTCTTTTTCATTTACTTTATTTTAAATTTTTTCTCCCAGCTACATGCAACCAAAAGTTTCAACATTTACTTCCAAAACCATGAGTTCCAAATTCTCTCCATTCTTCCAACCCCATTTCCTCTTTTGAGAAAGGAAGTTACTTAGTATAGGTTAAAATATGTAGCCTTGAAAAACAATACTGCAAAAGTCATGTTATAAAAGTAAACAACTTTCATATTTTTCCACTGTTGTCATTGATGATTGGAACTCCCTCCATTCATACTTCTCCACTACCATGTACTATATTTTCACTCTATAAAAGTAAACAACTTCCTCCTGTCCCCCCACACAGAAAGAGAAACCTCAAGAAAAATAAAGTGAGGGGAAAAATATGCTTCAGTATGTATTCAGACACAATCAACTCTATCTTTGGGATGGATAGCATTCTTTAACATAAATCAATCAGGAAAATTGCTTCAATATGTTTCCCACAGTTGCTATTGTTAGCTGTATTTCTCTGAATCCTATGCAACTCCACACCCATTTCTTCTATTTTCTCTCTCATTTCAACCTGTCTCTCCTCAAAAGTGTGCTGCACCTGACTACCCTCTCCCATGATCTGCCCTCTTTTCTATTGCTTAAACCCCTTTTGCCTTGAGTTATTTCTCCCATTCCTATCCTCTTCCATTTTCCTCTAGGGTAAAATAGAATTATATTACCCAATTTAGTGTGTATGTAATTCCCTCTCTGAGCCATTTATGTTTTTTTTTTTTGTGAATTGAATGAGAAGGCTCATTCGTTCCCCCTCTTCTTTACTCTTGCAGTCCACTTCAAAAGTTGTTTTTTCTTGCGTCTTTTAGGTGAAATCATACCCTAGTCTAATTCTCCTTTTCCTTTCTCCTAATACAGTCCTTTCTCCCTCATTGATTTCATCCTTTTTTACTATTTTAAACTTTCCAATTCCACTCCCTCCTTTGTTTATGTGTGTATTGTATATATATATATATATATATATATATATATATATATATATATGTATATATATATATGTATACATATATGCATATATATGTATATATATATAGGCAGTTAGAAATATATATTCATAAATGCCATAATAAGTGAAAAGGTTAACATGAGCTACCAATATCATCTTTCCATGATGATATACAACCAAATTAACATCATTAAATCCCTCTCTATGCTTCCCATGAATCTTGTACTTGATCATCAAGATTTCTGTTAAGTTCTGGTCATTTCTTTGGGGATGTCAGAAATTGTCTTATTCCACTGAACATCATCCATTTTCCCTACAAGTGTATCTTCAGTTTTGATGGGAATTTGATTCTTGGTTGTAATCCAAGTTCTTCTGCCTTACATAATATCTAATTCCAAGTCTTTTAAACCATTAAAGTAGAAGTTGCTAAGTTCTGTGTTATCCGGATTGTATCTGCATGATATTTGAACTGTTTCTTGCTGACTGCTTGTAATATTTTCTGCTTCACTAGGGAGTTTGAAATTTGACTATAATATTTCTCTCTGTTTTCATTTGAGGATGCATTTTAGGTGGTTATCAATGGATTCGTTCAATTTTTATTTTACTCACTAAGGTCTCAGCACTGTTTCTGGGTTTATTTCTTGAAAAATGAAGAATAGGATCATATTTTGGGCATTACTTTCAGGTAGTCTAATAATTTTTAAATTATCTCTTCTGGATCTATTTTCCAAATTGATTGTTTTTTGAATGAGATGTTTCACATTTCCTTCTACATTTTCAATTTTTTGGTTTGGTTTTATTGATTTTTGATTTCTCACAGCAACAGTTTATCTTAGTTCCATTCTCCATTTTAATGAATTATTTTCTTCAGAGAGCTTTTATAACTCCTGTTCTATAAGTCCAATTCTGCTTTTTAAAGTGATTTTCTCTTCATTGGCCTTTGGGACTTCTTTTTCCATTTCCCTAGGAATCCAGACTTTCTTCATTCTGATCCTGGATGCCTGGAGTCAATTTGCTCTTATAAGGCCTCAGATGTGCTGTGGGTCTTAACTGACCCTTTTCACATATCTTCTAAGTTGTCTGGGTTTGAAAAATTATTTCATCCAGTCTTTTTGTGGGTTCTGCCACTGCAGAACTTAATTAGAGTCATTGTTTAAAGCTATATGGGGTATTTGGGGAGAACTTATGGGAGACCCTACATTCATTCTTTCATCTTGGCTCCACCCCTACTGTCACTTATTCTTCTAGATGATTAAAACAATTATTTTATAGTTCATTGGTGTGGCACTAAGTAAATTAATTTGGGTAGAAATGCCATTTTTTTCTCTGTTAGCTTGGTCCTGAGCAATTGATGTTTCTCAAATTGTTCAAATGTGACTTTATTTATGTGAAAAGTATTTTGTCATTGTGTGAAAACAGATTAATTCTCAAGTATTTTATGTTGTCATCAGTTACTTTAAATGGAATTTTCTCTCTCTAGCTCTTGGGCTTTGAGGTTCATAGAAAGTAATGTTGATAGTTTTTTGTGGGTTTATTTTATATCCTTCTTCTTTACTAAAGTAGTTAGTTATTTCAAGTACCTTTTTAGTTCAGTTTCTTGAGTTATCTAAGTATACCATCATAACATCTTAACAAATGAAAGTTTTGCTTTGACATTAATTATAATTCCTTGAATTTCTTTGTCTTTTCTTGCTGATAAAGCTAACATTTCTAATACTATATTGAGTAGTTATGATGTTAATGTGCATCGATTTTTCATCCCTGATCTAATTGGAAATGCTCCAAATTAATTCCCATTACATATAATATTTGTGGTTTGTAGATAGATATTACTTTTTATTTTGAGAAGAACTCTATTCTTTTCTTCTCTTAAGTTTTTAGTAAGAATGTATGCTGTCTTTTGTGAAAAGCCTTCTGGATTTATTGAGATAAGCATATGATTTCTGTTGCTTTGGCTATTGACACATTGAGTTATGTTGAATGTTTTCCTAATATTGAACCACCCCTGGCTTCCTGGGATAAATTCTCTCTTATCATGGTGTCTTATCCTTGAAATACCCTTCTGTAATCTCTGTGGGAAAATTTTATTTAAGATTTTTGCATCAATGTCCATTAGGGATATTGGTCTATATTTTCTTATCACTTTGTCTGATACTTATCACTTGACAAGGTATTCCCTGCAAAGCCCAGGCATTGCCTATATAAAAATTAATTTTCTCATTTATATACAGGCTCTATGTATTCACTGGTTTGTTCCTATTCCAGCACTGTCTATTTACTCATTGTTCCTAGGGTTTAGACTTTGTCTGGGATTGGAATTCTCCCTGCTGGCCTGCTACTTAGTTGCTGGTACTTGGACTGCTATCTAGGTGGGCTACATTTTTTTTGCTTTTTTTAATATTTAACATTTATTTATTCTCATTTTGTACAATTTTTTATACATTGATAAAATATTCTTGTTTAAGAGTAAACAAAATAGCCCCTCCCCCCAAAAAATATAGAGTCACTTCAGCGATAAAGTAAAGGGGAGAGAAAAAATTAAAATAACAATAACAATAACAATAATAATAATAATAATAATAATAATAATTGTAGGTATGGACAGGTGGCACAGTGGATGGAGCACCAGCTCTGGAGTCATGAGCATCCAAGCCCTCATCCGGCCCCATAAACCCAACAATCACCCAGCCATGTGATATGTGAGCCACCCAAAACCCACTGCTTTGCAAAAACCAAAAAAGAAAAAAAAACAAAATAAAATAAAATAGTAATAATAGTAGGGGTGGCTAGGTGGCAGACAGAGCATTGACCCTTGAGCCAGAACACCTGGGTCCAAATCTGGCCTCAGACACCCAATAATCACCCTGCTATGTTACCCCAGGTGGGCCACTCAGCCCCATTTGCCCTGCTCCCCACCCAAAATAATAATAATAAAAAATCTTCTTGAGTCTTTGTTACAACATCACCAACTCTGTCATGAGTGTGTCATATTCTTTATGATAAGTCCATGGCAAAAATTACTTCCATATTTTTCCACTGTTGACATTGCTGATCGCAACTCCCTCCTTTCGTATTTCTCCACTAGCTTGTAATATATTTTTCTCTCTCTCCTTTCACTCTGACTCTGCTGTAGGGTAGCTGAGTGGTGCAGCAAACAGATCCATGGTACTGGCATCAAGAGGCCCTGAGCCCCATACCACCCCTTAGGCCCAGCATCTACCTGGCCCTATGGTCCTGGAGAGGCCTTCCAATCCCAGCCCCTTACAAGAAGTAAAAAAGAAAATGTTTTATATCGGACCACTCTCTCCCCATGGTCCATCCTCTTGTCCATCACTCACATCAACCCTACTTCCCCCTGTCCCCCACTCTCCTTCTTACTCCAGATGCCTGTACCCCATTGAGTATATATGCTGTTTCCTCTCCTAGCCACCTCTGATGAGAGCAAAGATTCCCTCATTCTCCCTTGCCTTCCCCCATCCATATCATTGCTGTAGCTCATTGGAATAAAGTAAAATCTTATTATATGAAATATCTTGGCCTATTGCCCCCCTCTCCTTTTTCTTTCCCACATTACATTTCCCTTTTTTCTATTGACTCCATTTTATACCATATTTTATCTTCGAATTCAGCTTTCTCCTGTGCTTCAACTATAAAAGCTCCCTCTACCTGCTCTATTCACTGAGAAGGATCATATGAGTATTATCAGTATCATTTTTCTATGCAGGAATACATGTAGTTTATCATCATTAAGTCCCTCATATTTTCCCCCTCTCCTCCAATCTCTATGATTCACCTGAATCCTGTATCTGAAGATCAATCCTCCTCTTCAGGTCTGGCCATTCCAAAAGGAACATTTGAAATTCCCCTGGTTCATTAAAAGTCCATCTTTTGCCCTGGAAGAGGACATTCATTTTTGCTGGATAGTTGATTCTCAGTTGCATGCTAAGTTCTTTTGCCTTCTGGTATATTATATTCCAAACCCTACGAGGTTCCAATGTAGCTGCTGCTAAGTCTTGTGTGATCCTGACTGCAGCTACACGATATTTGAATTGTGTCCTTCTGTCTGCTTGTAATATTTTCTCTTTTACTTGGGAGCTCTGGAACTTTGCTATAATATTCCTAGGAGTTGGTTTTTTGGGATCTCTTTCTCAGGGGGATCATTGGATTCTCTCCATTTCTATGTTGCCCTCTGCTTCTAGAATATCAGGGGAATTTTCCTGTAATAATTCTTTGAAAATGATGTCAAGGTTCTTTTCCTGATCATGGCATTCAGGTATACCAATAATTTTTAAATTATCTTTCCTAAATCTGTTTTCCATATCAGTTGTTTTTTCAATGAGATATTTTACATTTTCTTCTAATTATTCATTTTTTTTTTGGTTTTTAAGTATCGATTCCTGATTTCTGGTAAATTCATCAATCTCTCTGAATTCTATTTTTTGTCTGAAGGATTTGTTCTCCTCAAAGAGTTTTCTTATCTCTTTTTCCATCTGGCCAATTTTGTTTTTTAAAGCATTCTTCTCTTAAATAACTTTTTGCAGTTTTATCCATTTGACCTAAGCTGGGTTTTAGCATGCAATTTTCTTCAGCATTTTTTTGGATTTCCTTGACTTCATTTTCATGTTTTTCCTGCATCTCTCTCCTTTCTTTTCCCAGCTGTACTTCCAACTCCCTCATTTGACTTTCAAAGTCTTTTTTGAGCTCTGTCATAGCCTGAGCCCAATTTTTATTTTTCTTGGAGTCTTTAGATGCAGGAGCGTGTGCTTCCTCATCTTCAGAGTGAATATATTGATGCTTCTTGGGATCATAAATAATGTATTTCTTAATGTTGTTCCTCTTTTTCCTCTGCTTGCTCATTTTCCCAGCCTAAGCCTGTTTTGGGGGTGCTTCCTGAGCTTTTGGGCCACTCCCACAAAAGTCTCAGTGTATGAGGCTCTGTCCTCCTTCCCCTCCTGGTCTGTAAATGACCACAAGATCTCCCCCTCTACCATGGGGCTGAGGTGGGGGGGGGCTGCTGTTCTATTGGGGGGACCTGGACTGCGATCAGTATCTGAATGTGGTCAGAGGCCCAGAGTCCTGTTCCAGGGGCAGAGGACAGAGCTTGGCAGTCTCTTTCTCTCTTCACTCCCTTCCCTCAGCCCAATGGACTCATGCCTTGGAGGCTCCTACTTCCCAGGTCAGCCTGCTTCTGTTTCCTGGATCTGGAATGCAGTGGCCACACTGCTTGCTGTGTGCCCTGAGGGCTGGCCTTCACATGCTTGCTCTGGCAGAGGTCTCCTGTTGTTCCCCCAATTTGTGCCAGTGCTCCCTGGGGCACAGGTCAGGAAACTCCCACGCTGCTGTGAGCTGTGGCTCCCGTATCCCTGGGACTGCCTCCAGGAGGCTGAAGTTCTTTCTCTGTGGTGGGCCAACCCTCTGGTAGGCCGCCCCTCCAACCCTGGGGAGGAGAGACTTTCTGCTCTTTTACAGGTCACCTTGAGTAGGAGAACTGCCTCACTGGGTCCCTCTGTGGGTTCTGTCTCTCAAAAGTTTAGTTAGGGTCCTTAGTTTATGAGTTTTATCAGAGAGCACCTAAGACCAGATCCTTTCTTGTGGCCATCTTGGCTCCGCCCCCGGTGGACTACATTTTTGCTAGAATCCTCCCACTCTCTTTTTTTGCTCATCTACCTAGCTGGGTTTCATTTCTTCTTTTCTCCCTTTTAGTTCATCATTCCATGATCATTTATCAAATGTTATTTTTATTGTATCATTCTAAAGAGGATGCATTTGTTTGTGAGGTTTTATGCTCTAATACATAGTCAGGTTAGATATGTATGTTCCTCATATCACTGAGAAAAATGTGAATTCCTTTCTAATTCCATTCAGTTTTCTCTAGAGGTTTATAATATAAAACATTTCTAAGATTCTCTTCATGTCTTTACTTTCTTTCTTGTTTATTTGATACTTAGATTTATCTAATTCAGAGAGACAGAGACTGATAATCCTTATTAGTATAGTTTTGCTATCCATTTATTCTCATAATTCACTTAGCTTATTCTTTAATTAAATATTATAACAATTATAGTATTTTTTTATTATTTATATTACCTCATTATTTATAGAACCTTTTTAACAAGATCTAATTTTCTTCCTTATTCCATTCAATTTGATCTATTTTGATTTTGATTTTAGATAAGATTTATTGCCTTTACCTTTTTGTTTTTTAATTTCAGTTGAAGCATGACATATTTTGGTTTAGGCTTTTCCCTTTATCTTTTGTATATCTTTCTACTTTTCCATGAAATGGTCCATTCAAGTATTATTTCAATTCACTAATTATTAATTATACATACATATATATATATATATATATATATATATATATATACATACTTTATTTAAATGATGATCTGGACTCATGTTTAGCCTCTGAATCTTATGACTCTGTGACACTTATCAATAGACTTCTAAGTCCATGCATACTCTAAGACTTTAACAAAAGACAAAAGGCAATTATTGTTCAGTATTATTATTCCAAATGTTCATCCCACTGGTTTAGTCAAAGATTCAATCTGCTAAACTCTCTCTTAAAGGTTTTATTTTCTTCCTTCAAGTTTTCATATTTCTCCAGGATGACTCATTTATTTTCTCATTTTTTTCTTCTTCCTCTGTTCTTTGGTTTACCTTCTTTTTCTAGGATTTCAGGTGAATTTTTCCTGATAGTATCTTAAAATGTATTGCCAAGACACTTTTTTTACCATGGTTTTATGGTATTCAAATATTTCTTCAATAATCTTTCCTGAATTATTTTCATTATTTTCAGGGTCAGCTTTTTTTCCTGTGAAGAACTCTACATCTTCTATTTTCCCAGTCTTTTGATTATGTTTGATATATTATTGGTGTTTATAAAGTCATTACTTTTCACTTACCCAATTCTAATTTTTAAGGATTTGTTTTCTTTCCTCAACTTTTTATCTACTTTCCCATTGACCAATTCTCCTCTTAAAGTTATTTTCTTTAGTAAGTTTTGGTTCTTCCTTTTCCAAGGTATTGACTTTTCTTTTTTTCATAATTATCCTGTTTTACTCACAATTATTTTAACATTTTTCTTCTCTTTTAATTGATTAAATTTTGTTTTCAAATATTTCAAGGGAACTTTATGGAGTTGAGAACAATTTATAATTCCCTTTGAGGCTTCACAAGTATGCACTTTTGCACTCCTTACCTGTTCTGAGAAAATATGAAAAGATAAAAATATTTTCACCATAACAACTTTCTGTGGCTGATACTCTTTTGCTCGTTGCTCATTTTAAAAATTGAGCTCTTCTCTTGGGGTGCAGGGGGCATAATCCCAAGATACTTGTGCTGTTTTATGCTCACTGACTTTCTGCACTAGGTTCTCATGTGCTGACTTGCTTCCTGAGTAAGGAAAGCACAACCCATTGTCCTCTCTTATGCTGATGTTCTAAGGTTCACAATGTACCTTTTGCCATGGGAATGTGACTCATACTGCCAGCCAGGCTGTGCCACCTGACTACCTATCCAGGATCTAATGCTAATATTTTCCTTCTGGATTTTCCACTATTTGTCTGTGTGGGACTGTCCTTCCATATTACCCAAATGAGAAAGATCCTCCTTGAAGTCCTCCAAGTTATCTGGAACTCAAAAAAGTTTCTACTTCATGTTTTGTAGATTCTGTCTTTCCAGAGTCTTCATTTCCCAATTCAAAGGAAATTGGGAAAAGTTCTGGGAACTTCCAAGCTTCTCTCTACCATGTTGGTTCTGCCCAGCTGAAATTGGGTTTTCATAGTTTTAGTTTTCTGGACTTAAGTAGCCTATACTACTTAATGAATGAAAAGAGAGAAGATCCTGGGTAAATGCAAATCTCCTCGCTCGCCTATATGATGAAAGAACAACCAGGCTTTTACATGACTTCAGAAAATTTAAGCTATAAAATTTATACTATATACTATAAAATTTAAACTATAAAAATTTAACTATAAAAATTTAACTATATAGTAATTAACAAATTCTCAGGTTGCTTTCCTGTCATCCCCAGCAAGTTGATGATTCATGATAATCCAAAAAGACTATTTTCACCCTTTACTTGGTGATTTTTATATGTCTTTTGTTTATTAAATAATTTATTATTAATTAATTTATATATTATACTAGTACTGTAATTTTCATGGTGTGGATTGCCACCAGAGTAGAAATCTTCTCTATCAAAGTATATCCTCAGTTATTAAAGAGTGTTATAATGTTGAAGAGTCACAGATGGCAAATGAACACCTAAATGACTTAACCAGAATCACTTTTATATATGCTAGAGTCCTAACATAATTTCAGATCTTCTTCATGATTGTGAGGACAAGTCCTTTGCAACTATGTTGTGTTACCTCTCTTGCTTATAAGTACCTTGAGAAAGAATTTTTCCCAATCTTTTGTTGATATTACAGATCTTAAATTGTAAGATTTAGGACTTCCGGCCAAGATGCTGGAGAGAAGACAGGCACAGTTTTAAAGTCTCCTGATCTCTTCCCCATCTATCACATGAAACAAACCCCTTAAAAGAAATCAGATCCAGAAAACACAGGGAAAAAAAAGCCAGAAGAAGAGCTACCTCAGGATTTGTCTCCCGCAGCAGCCTTGGATGAATCCGGGAGGGTGAGTCTGGGATCCAAGGGAGGATCTGCCCCAGAACAGCCAGATTGATAGCTGAATTGGAACCGGGAGTCTGAGGGCCCGAGAGCGGACCTGCTGGATCAGCTGTGGGGCTGGACGAAAGGGGCTTGGGTCCGCGGGGAAGCACAGGCACTGGTGTTGGTGCTGTCCCCCTGGAGCTCCTGGAACAGGCTGGGGGAAGTATTCTGGTGCAGGAGAACTGCAGAACAAGAGTTCCAACTCCTGCCTTAGGGCAAATGGAGAAGGCCTCCCAACCAAGTTCACAGTCACTCCAGAGAGGACAACCAGCTCCTCCTGCTGGCCAGCCAGAGAAACTGCACTCAGTAAAGCCTCAGCAATCTCAAGCCCAGGTGAACCAGCACCCCCCAAGGTCTTAGAATAATGAAGAAGGGTCAGCAGAAAGGTGGATCCATAGAAAAATTCCTAGAAGGGAAAGACCCCAATTCAGAGAGACCTGGAACCTCTAAGGAGAATACATTCTGGTCTCCAGCACAGAAAGACTTCCTTGAAGAAATAAGGAAGGAGCTTAAAAATTTGGGGGAGACAATTAATACCTTAGAAAGTACAATTGGACAAACACAAAAGGAGGATAAATCTCTCAGATCATCAATTGGACAATTAAAAAATGAGAATAATTGTCTCAGATCCTCAAACAAGCAAATGCAAAAAGAAATTAATTCTCTCAAAACCTCAATTGGTCAAACGGAAAGCTCTTTCAAAAGTATAATTGACCAATTGGAAAAGGAGTTGCAAAGAGTTAATGAAGAAAATTCCTCCCCCTAAAAAAAATAATGGAGTCTACAGAAACTAATGACTCCATGAGACAGCAACAGTCAGTTAAACAAAATCAAAAAGTAGAAAAAATAGAAGCAAATGTAAAATACCTCATAAACAAAACCACTGACCTCGAGAACAGATCGAGGAGGGGCAACCTGAAAATTATAGGACTTCCTGAAAACATTGAAGAGAAAAAAAGCCTGGACTTAATATTTCAGGATCTAGTGATGGAAAACTGCCCTGATATCATGGAATGAGAGGGCAAAGTAGTTATTGAAAGAGTACATCAATCCCCACCAGAAAAAGATCCTAAAATGAAAACACAAAGGAATGTTGTGGCCAAACTGCAGAACTATCAGGTAAAAAAGAAAACCCTGCAAGCAGCCAGAAAGAAACAATTTAAATATAAAGGTGCCACAGTAAGGATCACGCAGGACCTGGCTGCATCAACTTTAATGGATCAAAGGGCCTGGAATGAGATATTTCAAAGAACAAGGGAGCTTGGAATGCATCCAAGAATCTACTTTCCTGCAAAGCTGAGCCTTCTCTTCCAGGGAAAAAGATGGAGATTTAACGAAATGGAAAAATTCCAAAAATTTCTGAGGAAAAGACCAGAGCGAAACAGAAAATTTGGACATGAAACAAGAGGTTCAAGAGACACATGAAAAGTTAAAAAAAGGGGGGGTGGGGGTAGAAAAAAAATACAATCAAGTAAGTTGAAATTGGCTAAACCCCAGCATGGGAGTAAAAAAAAAAAGATTCTCATAAACCTTGAGAAATGTAACTCTAACAGAGAGAATACACCTAGCCAGAAATGATGGACATTCATGGCCTATCCATGAGACTACTATCCAATAGGATGTAACTGGCTTTAACCCCACTTGGGAGAAAGACTCTAATAACTTTCAGGAATTTTGACTCTATTCTAAAGAATGTACAGAACTAGAAGGGACAGACACTCAGAATTTTCTATGACTTAGACAGAAGGATCTTAAAAAAAAACACTACTGCCCTAAAAAGGGGGACAGGAAAGAGATGGGAGGAGGGAGGGGATTGAATGGGGTAAATCTCATTACACTAAGAGGTAGAAAAAACCTACGGCAATAGTGGGGATTGAATGGGGTAAATCTCATTGCACCAAAAAACCTATGGTAATGGTGGGGAAGAAGATAGCAGGGGAGAAACACCTGAATCTTCTTCTCATCAGATCTGGCTTAAATTCAACCTACATATACTCAGTTAACATACAAAACATCTTACCTTTCAAGTATTAAAAGGGGATTAGGGGAGGGGGGATGGAGAAAGTGAAGGGGAGTGGGGGAAATAAGGGGAAATAACAAAAGGAAGGGAAGGGAAAAGGGAAAAAGGTAAAGGGGAAAGAAAGGGGAGGGTGTGATATAGGAGGGCAAAAACACTGAAGGGGGTCGTTTTCAGAAACGAAAGACTGGGTAATATGGATAAAAGGGGGGAAAGGGGGAAAATACAAACAGAGGGAAGATAGCACAGAGGGCAATAAAGAATTTGTAATCATAACCTTGAATGTGAATGGGATGAACTCTCCCTTAAAACATAAGCAAATAGCAGAGTGGATTAAAAACCCGAATATTACAATATGCTGTTTACAAGAAACTCATTTGAAGCAGAGAGATACATATAGAGTAAAGGTAAAAGGTTGGAGCAAAATATATTTTGCTTCAGCTGAAGTAAAAAAAGCAGGAGTAGCAATCCTTATCTCAGACAAAGCAGCAGCAAAAATAGATAGCGTTAAAAGTGATAAGGAAGGAAACTTTATCCTCCTAAAAGGTACCATAGACAATAAAGTAATTTCAATATTGAATATCTATGCACTCAGTGGGACAGCAATCAAATTTTTAGAGGAGAAGCTGAAAGAATTACAGGAAGACATAGACAGCAAAACTCTACTACTGTGAGACCTCAAGCTCCAGCTATCAGAGATAGATAAATCAAATCATAAAACAAACAAGAAAGAAATTAAGGAGGTAAATAGATTGTTAGAAAAATTAGATATGGTAGACGTAAGGAGGAAACTGAATGGGGATAGGAATGAATTTACCTTTTCTCGGCAGTACATGGAACTTATACAAAAATTGACCATGTACTAGGACATAAAAACCTAATGATCAACTGCAAGAAAAGGCAGAAATAGTGAATACATCTTTCTCAGATCACAATGCAATAAAAGTTATATGTAAAACAGGGCCAAGGAGATATAGACCCAGAACAAATTGAAAACTGAATAATGTCATTTTAAAAAATGAGTGGACTCAGAAACAAATTATAGAAGGAATTATCCATTTTATCCTAGATAATAATAATAATGAAACAACATACCAAAACCTATGGGATTTATTCAAAGCAACTCTCAGGGGATATATTATAGCTCTAAATGCTTATATGAATAAATTGGAGAAAGAGGAAATCAATGAACTAAACATGCAACTAAAACAATTAGAGAAGGAACAAATCAAAAATCCCCAATTAAGTACCAAATTAGAAATTCTAAAAAATTAAAGGAGAAATTAATAAAATTGAAAGCAAAAAACTATTGAATTAATAAATAAAACCAAATTTGGTATTATGAAAAAACCAATAAAATTGATAAACCTCTTGTCAATTTGATTAAAAAAAGAAAGACTAAAACCAAATTTCTAGTATCATAAATGAAAAAGCTGAACTCATCACCAATGAGGAGGAAATTAAAGTAATAATTTGAAATTATTTTGCCCAACTCTATGCCAATAAATTTGATAATCTAAGTGAAATGGATGAATATTTACAAAAATATAAATTGCCCAGGTTAAATGAAAAAGAGATTAATTACCTAAACAACCCTATCTCAGAAAAAGAAATTCAGCAAGCCATTACTGAACTCCCTAAAAAAAATGTCCAGGGCCTGATGGATTCACAAGTGAATTCTACCAAACATTTAAGGAACAATTGGTTACAATCCTATATAAACTCTTTGGAAAAATAGGGAAAGATGGAACTCTGCCTAACACTTTCTACGAAACCAATATGGTACTGTAACCTAAACCAGGAAGAGTTAAAACAGAGAAAGAAAATTATAGACCTATCTCCCTGATGAATATAAATGAAAAAATACTAAGTAAAATTTTAGCAAAACAATTACAAGTCATCACTAGGATAATACATTATGATCAAGTAGGATTTTTCCAGGAATGCAGGGTTGGCTCAATATTCGGAAAACTGTTAGTATACACAATTATATCAACAACAAACCTATCAGAAATCATATGATCATATCAACAGATGCTGAAAAAGCTTTTGACAAAATACAGCATCCATTCCTATTAAAAACACTAGAGATTGTAGGAATAAATGGACTGTTCGTTAAAATAATTAGCAGAATCTATCTGAAACCATCAACAAGCATTATGTTCAATGCAGAGAGGCTAGAACCATTCCCAATAAGATCAGGGGTGAAACAAGGATGCCCATTATCACCCCATTATTTAATATTGTATTAGAAATGCTAGCAGCAGCAATTAGAGAAGAAAAAGAAATTAAAGGAATTAGAATTGGGAAAGAAGAGACAAAACTATCCCTCTTTGCAGATGACATGATGGTGTACCACGAGAATCCCAAGAAATCATCTAAAAAACTACTGCAAGCAATTAGCAATTTTAGCAAAGTTGCAGGTTATAAAATAAACCCTCATAAATCCTCAACTTTTCTATATATGACTAGCAAGAAATACCAGGAAGAGCTAGAAAGAGAAATCCCATTCAAAGTAACCTCAAACAATATAAAATATTTGGGATTCTATTTGCCAAGACAGACTCACAATCTTTTTGAAAACAATTATAAAACGCTACTAACACAAATTAAATTAGATTTAAATAACTTGGCAAATATCAATTGCTCATGGATAGGGAGAGCTAATATAATAAAAATGACAATTCTACCAAAACTAAACTACATATTTAGTGCCCTACCAATCAAAATTCCAAAAAATTACTTTAATTAGTTAGAAAAAATTGTAAGTAAATTCATATGGAGAAATAAAAAGTCAAGAATTGCCAGGAGCTTAATGAAAAAAGTGCAAAAGAAGGTGGCTTAGCCCTACCAGATCTAAAATTATATTATAAAGCATCAGTCATCAAAACTGTTTGGTATTGGCTAAGAAATAGAGTGGTGGACCAGTGGAATAGACTAGGTGTAAAAGCAGGAGATGATTATAGTAAGATGCTGTTTGATAAAGCCAAAGAGTCTGGCCATTGGGATAAAAACTCCCTCTTTGATAAAAATTGCTGGGAAAATTGGAAGTTAGTATGCAAGAAATTGAGATTAGACCAATACCTCACACCCTTTACCAAGATAAGATCCAAATGGTTACAGGACATAGACATAATAAACAATACTATAAGCAAATTAGAAGATCAAGGTCTAGTCTACCTGTCAGATCTATGGAAAGGGGAACAGTTTATGACTAAGGAAGAGTTGGAGAACATCACCAAAATCCAATTAGATGATTTCGATTACATTAAATTAAAAATTTTTTGCACAGATAAAACAAATGTAACCAAGATCAAAAGAAATGTAGTAAATTGGGAAACAATCGTTACTACTAATGATTCTGACAAAGGACTCATTTCTAAAATATACAGACAACTGAGTCATATTTAAAAAAAAAGCCATTCCCCAATTCACAAATGGTCAAAGGATATGCAAAGGCAATTTACAGATGAGGAAATCAAAGTAATCTATAGCCATATGAAAAAATGCTCTAAATCATTAATTATTAGAGAAATGCAAATTAAAGCTTCTCTGAGGTACCACCTCACACCTCTCAAAAATTGGCCAGTATGACCATGAAGGATAATGATCATTGTTGTAAGGGATCTGGGAAATCTGGGACACTATTATACTGTTGGTGGAGCTGTGAACTCATCCAACCCTTCTGGAGAGCTATTTGGAACTATGCCCAAAGGGCAACAAAAATGTGCATACCCTTTGACCCAGCAATACCCCTACTGGGTCTATGCCCTGAAGAGATGAGGAAAAAGGGTAAAAACATTACTTGTACAAAAATATTTATAGCAGCCCTGTTTGTGGTGGCAAAGAATTGGAAATCCAGTAAATGTCCTTCAATTGGGGAATGGCTTAGCAAACTGTGGTATATGTATGTCATGGAACACTATTGTTCCATTAGAAACCAGGAGGGATGGGATTTCAGGGAAACCTGGAGGGATTTGCATGAACTGATGCTGAGTGAGATGTGCAGAACCAGAAAAACACCATACACCCTAAGAGCAACATGGGAGTGATGTTCAACCTTGAAGGACTTGCTCATTCCATCAGGGCAACAATCGGGAACAATTTTGGGCTGTCTGTAAAGGAGAGTACCATCTGTATCCAGATAAGGAGATGTGGAGTTTGAACAAAGTGCAAGGACTATTCCCTTTTATTTATAAAAAAAAAGATAGCTTATTATCTGATCTTGTTACTTCTTAGACTTCTCTTCTTTAAGGATATGATTTCTCTCTCATCACACCCAATTTGGATCAAGGTACAATATGGAAACAAAGTAAAGACTGACAGAGTTCTCTCTGTAGGGTGGAGGGGGGAGGGAAGCAAGATTGGAGGAAAATGTAAACTCAATATCTTTCATAAAAATAAATTAAAAAAATAAAAAAAGATTTAAGGGAAAACAAACTCAAAAGAACTCAAGATCATGTAATAACTAGATTAATCAGAAAAAAATTATCAGTCAATTTTTAAGTTTCTCTTTTGAAGACAGTTTCCTACTCAACCACCCTATCACACACACCTTCAAATTCTTTTCCATTTAGAACACAATTAGAAAAGACTGAATGTTTGCCTTTATTTTCCATTCTATGAACAAAAAGTATAAACTAAATTGAATACATAGTACAATAAATTACATGACTCATAAAAAAATTAAACTGTAAGATTCAGTGCATTTTAACTGTCTCATTTCACAAAAAGGAAACATTATTTTGAACTGAACCATTTGCTGCAACTTTTGCATATGATTCAAAATATTTAAATTAAATGTCATTTTGATATTTAATAAATGGATTTGAATTATGACATAATGATTCCCATTTAAGGAAGTTGACATTATTCAGTATATCTGTTGAAGGGAGCTTTGAAAAGAACTGCTACATTCTAATAATCTCTTTATAGGGAGAATACAAAGATGAAATTAGGAATTTTTCAATCTAAGCAACTGAAAATGATTGTTGTGTACAGATACAATAATAGAAATTCTTCTACACTGCTTTGTTAATTCAATTAATTTATTGAACTGGTGATAAATATTAGTTCTTCAATTCAATTAAAAATAATTAGACATTTCTGACAAAGATGGTGGAGAGAAGAGAGGCACTGTACTAAGGTCTCCTAGTTTCCCCTCAAAAATAATAAGAAAGAAATCTCTTTTTTTTTTAGATTTTTCAAGGCAATGAATGGGGTTAAGTGGCTTGCCCAAGGCCACATGGCTAGGTAATTATTAAGTGTCTGAGGATGGATATGAACCCAGGTACTCCTGACTGCAAGGCCATTGCTCTACTCACTGTGCCACCTAGCCTCCCCGAAAGAAACCTCTTAACAGAAATTTTATTGACAAAACCCCATTTGCCTAGCAAAAAACCTAAAATAAAAACCTAAAAAAAAGTAAACCTCTGAAAGCCAGCCCTTCCCCCAATACAAGATCCTAGGAAAATGAAGGAAGGCCAGCAGAAAGTGGGACCCGATGAGAATTACTTTGAATGAACAGATCCTAACCTAGAGAGATCTAGAAATTCTGAGGAGAATATGAATTGGTCTCCAGCCAAGGAATACATCCTTGAAGAAATCAGGAAGGAGGCTAAAAATCTATTGGAAATATTAGGAAAAGAAACTTAAGAGAAAATTAACTCCTGGCAAAATAAAATTAACATTTCACAAGAAGAAAGCAAATCATTGTAAAAAAAATTGGAAAATACAAAATGAAAATAATTCTCTCAAATCCTCAATTGGGCAAATGCAAAAAGAAAATAAGTCTCTCAAAACTACAATTGGGCAAATGGAAAGCTCCTTCAAAAATAAAATTGAGCAATTAGAAAAGGAATTGTAAAAGGTAAATGTAGAAAATTCTTGTCTAAAAACAGAATGGAATCTGGGAAAACTAATGACATTATGAGACAGAAAGATTCTGTTAAAACAAAAGCATGTATAAAATAGAAGAAAATGTACAATACCTCATTGACAAAAACACTGGACTCGAGAACAGATTGAGGAATCATTGCTCTCCTTGAAAATATTGAAGAGAAAAATAGGCCTGGAATTAATATTACTGTGTTTAATGAAGGAAAACTCCCACAATATCATAGAACCAGGACGCAAAATAGTAATTGAAAGAATATATTGATCCTCTCCTGAAATGGATCCTAAAATGAAAACACCAAGGAATATTGTGGTCAAATTCCAGAACTATCAGATTAAAGCAAAAATACTGCAATGAGCCAGAAATATACAATTTAAATTCCAAGGAGCCATAGTAAGGATTATGCAGCATCTGGCTGCCTGAACAATAATGCATCAAAGGGCCTGGAATGCGATTTTTTCTAAGTGCAAGGGAGTCTGAAATGCAGTCAAGAATCCACTATTCAAGAAAACTGATTTTGCACTCCTATGGGAAAAGAGGGATATTTAACAAAAAGGGAGACTTCCAACTTTTCCTGATGAAAAGACCAGAGCTAAGTAGAAAATTTGGACATCAAGCAGGAGACTGAAAATACACATGAAAAGGTAAATAAGGAGGGGGTGGGGTATAAAGAAAAAGAAACTGCTATCCAATAAGATGAAACTAGCTATATCTCCACCTGGGAGATTCTCATAAGTCTTAAGTATTATAATTCTGTTAGAGAGATTATACTTATCCAGAAGTGATGGACACCCATGACTTAGTCATGACTTGATAGAATCTAAAAATGCGGGGACAGTAGAGACAGAAGAATGGAGGAAATTGAATTGGGTGAATCACATTGCATGAAGAGGTACAAAGGACCTCTTGCAATAAAGAGGAAGAAAGGAGGAGGTAAGAACTGCCTGAAGCTTACTCTCTTCAAATTACGCCTAAAGTTAATATGCATACACTCAGGTAGATTGAGAAATTTACCTTACCTTTTAAGTATTAAAAGGGGAAAGGGGGAGAGGGAAAGGAAAAGAGGAACAAACAGAAGGAAGAAGGGGAAAAGGGAAAGGGAAAAGAAAGGGGAGGATGTTTATATAAAAGGGGGAAACACACTGAAGGTGGTGGTATTCAGAACCAACATACAGGGGAATATGGATAAAGTGAGAAAAGGGGGAAAAGACATACAGAAGGAAGAGAGCCTGGGGGGCAATAAAGTTTTAGTAATTATGGGTGGCAAGGTGCCACAGTGGATAGAGCACTGGCTCTGGGGTCAGGAGTACCTGAGTTCAAATCTGGGCTCAGAAACTTAATAATTACCTAGCGGCGTGGCCTTGGGCAAGCCACTTAACCTCATTTGCCTTGCAAAAAACCTAAAAAAAGAGAGTTAGTAATTATAACTTTAAATGTGAATGGGATGAACTCTCTCATACAACATAAGTGAATTGCAGACTGGATTAAAATCCATAATCCTACAATATGCTACTAAGAAGAAACTCCTTTGAAGCAGAGAGATACATATAGAGTAAAGGTAAAAGGTAGGAGCAAAATATATTTTGCTTGAGCTGAAGTGAAGAAAGCAGGGGCAGCAATACTTATATTAGACAAAGCAGCTGTAAAAATAGATCTTATTAAAAGAGATCAGGAAGGATAGTATATCTTCCTAAAAGGTACCATAGACAATGAAGCAATTTCAATAATAAATATGTATGCACTAAGTGATATAGCAAACAAATTTTTAGAGAAGTTGAATGATTTACATTAATGCAGCAAAATTCTACTCATGGAAGACCTCAGCCTTCTACTCTCAGATTTAGATAACTCTAATGATAAGATTTATTCATATCCATTTAATGATAAAATAAATAAGCAGGAAGTTAAGGAGGTAAATAATATATGAGAAAATCTAGACATGATAGACCTTTGGAGAAAGTTGAATGGTGATTGAAAGGAATATATTTTTTCTGTAATGCATTGTATTTGCACAAAAATTGACCATATACCAGAGCATAAAAACCTAATAATTAATTGCAGAAAGGCAGAAATGGGGAATATAACTTTCTTGTATCATAATGCAATAAAAATTACATGCAATATTGAGCCTGAGAGATATAGACACAAAACAAATTTGTAGCTAAATAACCTCATTTTAAAGATTGAGTGGATCAATCAAGAAATATAGAAATAATTAATAATTTCACCCTAGATAATTACAATGATGAAACAGTATATCAAACCTTATCGGACACAGTTAAGGGAGCTGTCTGTGGATATATTATATCTTTATATGTTTACATGAATAAATTAGAGAAAGAAGAAATAAATTAACTAAATATGCAACTAAAACAATAGAAAGAACAAATTAAAAATCCCCAATTAAATATCAATTTAGAAATTCTAAAAATTAATGGAGAAATTATTAAAATCAAAAGCAGGAAAATGAACTAATAAATTAAATCAATAGTTGGTTTTATGAAAAAAACAATCAAATTGATAAAATTCTTGTTAATTTGATTAAAATATATTTTGAACTTATAAGCAAAGAATTGGGGTGGCTAGGTAGAGCAGCAGTTAGAGCACTGGCCCTGGAGTCAGGAGTACCTAAGTTAAAATCCAGCCTCAGTCACTTAATAATTACCTACTTGTGTGGCCTTGGACAAGCCACTTAACCCCATTGTCTTGTAACAACTAAAGAAAGAAGCATTCAACATAGAATTGTGATCTAGAAACAGCTAAATTTATGTCTCAGCTCTGAGAAGCTAGCTATTGAAACTTGATAAATCAGCTAGCTAGAGACTAATTAATGTCTTAAGATTTATATTTTATTTATTTGTCAATCAATAAGAATTTTTTGAGGTTAGTAAGTTCCAATTTAATTCTTTTTGCTGGTTATACATAATCATTTTACACAATATAAAAATAATCATGTTTTAAAAGAATAATCAGATAAAAGAAGATAACCACAATAAAGGAAAAATGAAAAATGAAAATCACGTACTTTTATCTGCATTCAGATTCCATAGTTATTTCTCTTGTTGTGGATGGCATTTTCCATCATGAATCTTAAAAGTTTTGTTATTAATTATATTATGGAAAAGAGCTAATTCTTTCTTAGTGAATAATTACACAATGTTGGTTTTATTAGGTAGAGTGGTGTCCTGATAGTGCTCAGTACTCATCATTGGTTCATGTAAGGTATTTTAGCTTCCCCCCGCCCCAGAAAATGGTTTGCTCATGATTTTTTTTTAGTTTTTGCAAGGCATTGGGATTAAGTGGCTTGCCCAAGGCCAAAAGCTGGGTAATTATTAAGTGTCTTATGTCTGATTTCAACTCAGTTACTCCTGACTCCAGGGCCAATGCTTTATCCACTGTACCACCTAGCTGCCCCTTGCTCATTATTTCTTATGAAACATTGGGATTCTATTACATTCACAGATCACTACTTGTTTAATCATTCCCCAAT
Source organism: Macrotis lagotis (assembly GCF_037893015.1). Classification (NCBI taxonomy): domain Eukaryota; kingdom Metazoa; phylum Chordata; class Mammalia; order Peramelemorphia; family Peramelidae; genus Macrotis; species Macrotis lagotis. The sequence continues at coordinate 225,197,404 of NC_133658.1, read as the reverse complement.
GATGGGTATCCCCTCAATTTCCAATGCTTTAAAACTATCAAAAGAGCTGCTATACATATTTTTGCATATGTGCATCTTTTCTCTTCTCTTTCAGGATCTCTTTGGACTAAGGATCTAGTGGTGGATAAAAGCACTAATTTTATAGCCCTTTGGGTAAAGTACCAAATTGCTCCTTAGCAGCATTAGTTCATTTCACAATTCTGTATTATCTGTGAGGTAGTATACTCTTATGGGTAAGACAAAGAAAAATAGCTAGATAAAGCTTCCATTCTATTTTGGCGATTCACAAATAAGTACACACAAATGACATCTTCAGTGAATTCAAAGGAATGGTCAGAGAGGAAGGTATCAGCTACTAAAGAAATCAGGAAAAGTCTCTTAGAAATGACCTTTTTCTGAAATTCAATAGAATTTACAGGTTGCAAGAGGGGCGAAGAAACAGGATCAGTATTTGGGTCATGAGGAATATGACAAATGCAAACTTTTGAATTTCACATTTTTCTACCAACTACCCATCCCTTACCTCTCCCTATGACAGTTAGTTATCTGATATTATAAATTAAAAATAATGCTTAATATATTTCCATTAGTCATGTTGTGAAAGAAGAATAAGAACTACAAGGAAAAATGAGAAAAAATAAAGCAAGTGAAAATAGCATGATTTTGTCTCATTCAGATTCTATAGTTTTATTTTGGATGTCAGTGTATTTTTCCATCACAGAATAATTAGAATTGGCCCCTTGAGAGGAGTTAAGTCACTTAAAGTTGATTTTTACATAATGTGCTTTTAATGAGGGCAATATTCTCCTGCTTCTGCTCATTTCATCCAGTATTAGTCGTTGCAACTCTTTCCAGACTTTTCTGAATTCCTCTGACTCTGGAATTATTTATAGAGTGTTATAGAACTATAATACTCCATCATATTCTTTTGCCATAATTTGTATATCCATTCCACAACTGAAGGATATCCCTTAATATTCTAGTTCTTTGCCTTGTCATAAAGAACTGCTATAGTTATTTTTTTTATGTTTGATCTTTCTTTTTTTAATGTTCTCTTTGCTATACAAACCTAGTAGTACTATTGATGAATCCAAAGATTTGTACAGTTTTATTAATTTAGCCAAATTACTCTCTCGAATGATTAGATCTGTTTGTAATTCCACCAACGGGAGATTAGTGTCCTAGTTTTCCCACAGTCTCTCAAACTTTAATAATTTTCCTTTTTTTTATGGATTTTTATCTAATCAGATAGGTGCTGGTTGAAACCTCAGTTATTTTAAATTGCATTTGCCTTTATCACAATTATTCTTCCCCATGGTCTGATTGACAGGTAACAGGACTATTGGAAGATGGTCTGCCTGCTGCAAGAGTCTCTTGGACAGGAATTGGTTTTGTTTCCTTCCATATCAGTGAGTCATTATGTCACACCTTCGATATCAGGCAAGTTTCAGCATGTGACATCTGGTGACAGAATGCAAAAACCTGAGAAATCCAAATCTATTTCTCAATGTATTAATCATCAGTATGTGGGGCGGTTAAGTGGCACAGTGGATGGAGCATCGGCCCTGGAGTCAGGAGTATCTGAGTTCAAATCTGGCCTCAGACATTTAAAAATTACCTAGCTGTGTGGCCTTGGGCAAGCTACTTTAACCCCATTGCCTTGAAAAAACTTTAAAAAAGTTAATGAGTATGACCTTTCCTCCCAGATTTTCTTTGACTTTTCATACTTCTCTTCTCTCTTGTTAGCAATACATAACAGTATATCACCAGCATCAGACAAGTATCAGCATGTTGCATCTGGTAATATGATCTGATGGCTAACTATATGCTAACCTATTTCTTCATGGGCTAATCGTAAGTATGATCTTTCCTCTCAAACCTTCTATCTTTCAATTTTGAACTATTCATGAGTACATTACAATTATCAATAGCTTTAATACTGGGACAATGTAAACTTGCAATTCATAGGGATACACTGCTATGCTCTTAGTAAACTCCCTAGGTCTTGATCACATTATAAACTAAAGGTACTATGACACTTTCCAAGGCATAGACTCACTCTTTGGTAAACCCATTCTATTGTGACCCTGCCCTTCAAAAAGAAAAGAGCACTCTCTCAGGAGCTCCAACCCACTTTTCTGGGATCAGTGGCATTACCAACACTGGACACCTTGGTGAGCCGGTCTCCACCATTCTAGATATAGAGATCTGAACTTCTCTCCCTTTCAATTGACAGAAGGTAATGAAAGTCATCACCTATCCCTTCAGATTGCTTATCTCTCAGGACCAACTAACACATAACCAACTGTTGTTCACATGGAAACCTTCTCTGTCATGTCCCTCTATCCAGCAGGGAGAGTGACATGTTCAGGAGTGAAATGAAACATATATGTACTCAGATGGAGTTGCTAGCAGGACAGCTAGCAGAGCCATTTATTCATAGTAGCAGAAAACCTCGAAATTAGCATACAAGAAAAAAAAATAGTAAATGACATTTCTCAGATTTTCACAGGATGTAAGTCTTGTTCAGAAAGTTAGGGTACAAGGCTTTCATAGAAATAAAGTTATGTATAGAAGCTGCTGTGTTATCACAGTAGAGTTCCATGGAAAGAGGGTCATATAAACCCAGAATTTAGTCATAGCTGACATTCTCCAGAATTCTCAAGTGACTCTCAACACATTCCCCTTTTCTGTTTCAGCATAATAACTGACAACCGCATGAATTAGCCTTCAACCCTTCAACCTATACCATCCAGCTCTTAACTTGTGTTATCAAAATTTATAACTTCAATTTATTATAAAAGTATACAGATTGGTAAGTATGTCAGTCACCTTATCTTGCTTGAAACTATTCTTCATGGGTTTTTGCACGTCTTAGGATATTAAAAGCCTTCCTCAATATACACCATTCTGAATTTTAACATCTTGAATGTGATATCCACACTCTTACTCAGAGCAAAGATAATTTTTAAAATGAGAGGCAAACATTAAATGATTAATATCATAATTAAAACAAAGCTGAAAACAGAAATAATACCATATAGCCATGTATCAATTATATATGGAGAAGACAATCAATCATACAATTTGTTGCTCAAATCTATTTTTTCTTCCCTGTTCATTACAGATTTTGTAATGAATTAAGCAAATAATAGAGATATTCATAAATTCTCTTCTGAGCTTTTAATGCACTGGTAACATTTTCAGACAAGTCTTGTGTATATTTTGCTTCTGTCTTTTCCTTATTCATCAGTTCTTTATATATACATGCTCAAATAATGCAATTGTAATAGTTAATATTATACCCCTCCTTTTCTCTAGTAATGATCATAAATTCTTCTATATGCAATGTGAAAAGCAATCCAGGGTAGAAAACATTCAAACATTTAAAATCCCAAGCATTTAAATTTAAACAATGAGATTCTGTAGGGAAACCTTTTTCTACCTTCAGTACTTTCTACAAATGGAACTCCTAACATTTCCCATGCTATAAATATTTGTGTGAGTTGAATGATTAATTTTACCTAATTTAATACATTTTCCAACAGTACACTTTTTACAAAAACATAAAAGGGTCATAATATTTAAACCATAAAAATTATACCCAAATTCTCTTCTTAGTATCTCTTCTTTGATATTTCTAACAGTATCTTTGTTATATCCCAAATAATTTGCAGCTTCCCCTATCATTACAGATTCAGCCATACTTTCTCTCCATAGAACAGTAATTATCCATGAAGGGTTTTACACATATCCAATATTCAGTTCCTTTTACAAATCCCCAAATGGTTCATGATTAATGTAAGCATAGCAAATTGTCCTATAAGTTCATGGTGTGTTTTCCATTTGTGTGGTTAGTCCTTTTTTTCTCCTCTTATCCTTTCTTTTTCAATTTCTTGGGAGTAGGTTATTCTTTTTCTGTATTACTTGATTCATCTGGTCTACACAGTCTGATGTTCCTTTCTGTTAATCAGACAGTTTCTCTATCTGTGGACAAAACTTAGGCATACCCTCAACCCCTGGTTAGGAATAGATCAAGTCCTTTCAAGTGTCCATCCTTAAGATACATTCAAGTCCTTCCTTAGGGTACTTCCACATGATCATGCCCTTCTACAGTTGGTAATTGTTTATCATTCAATGTTAAAGAATTCATGGTGTATGAGAAGATTTATTCTCTTCTTTTGCTTCCCTTTTGTTCCTATATAATCCCCCTTCTTTAGTACTTCCAGGATTCTCTTAAAAATCTTTATATATCCTTTCTACTAAGGCTCTACCAGTGAGGTTATAAGGAATGCCTGAAATGTTTTATATTGTAATATAGACAAAATTGCTTAAATGCCATAGAAGTATATCCAGGGACATTATCTGGTTTTATGGTTATTGATCTCCTTGCAAAACAATGGAATATATTATCAATCACACCTTGAGTAGCTTCTGAACTTTGTGCTGTTGCCAACTGTGTATCAACTATATATATATATATATATGTATATATATATATATGTACATATATATATATATATATATAGAGTAACATGAATAAATTTCATTTTTCTAAAAGGTACATAAATGAATCTCATCCATCTCCCACAACTCATTAGAAGCCTGGTCTCTAGGATTCTTAGAATAATTTAGAGGAGTAAGTAAATATGTAATGCATGTTTGCAGTGTTTTACTATATTCCCAGTTTGCTCTCTGGTGATTTTAAATTCTTTCCTTAGAAAAGAAGCATTCTGATGAATTATTTTGTGTGAGACAATTTAGCTTGCTTTTCTACTAAGCTGATATTGAGTGGAAGGGTTAATTGATCAGCCCTATGACTACCTTCATATATAGGTCCAGGCAATCCAAGGTGGGAATTTAGATGTTCAGCAAAAAGGGATTGGATCTATCTCTTATAATGTCTTGTAATTCTTTAAAGAGTTGATGTAATTCTATATTAGTATAATGATTATTAGGGCTGTTTCTTTGTGTCTGCAAAAACATTAAGGGGTTGTGACTCTTCTTTTAATACCCTAAATATAGCATATAATTCATTGTTTTGTGTTGATGTAAAAAAGAGCATGTCATCTTTTTTCTATTATTGCATTTATACTTGGACCTACAGGTCAAGAAAAAGGTCCATCACATTGTTTAAAACTGTCAGGGAGCCCAGAGGGTCATAACTAATGATATACTCCCTTGTTATTTCTTCAAAGCAATCAATTATTAATTCCAAGCTTATATATTATTATAGTAAAATAGCTTATATAGGCAAAACTAGATCACATAACTTTCCAACATCTTACTCATCAATAAGTTATCTAAATCGGGTTACATAATTTTCAATTTCCCAATCATTTTTCAAAGTCCCTCACATATACTCAATATTATTGGAAAAAAAATTGCAGTTAAGATATATTTCCCAATCTCTTATACATTATTCTCCTGAGTTTACTACTTTGCTTCTTTAAGATTGAACATTTAACTCTTAACCTAAGTGAAACATGAGATTGCCATGCTCACATCTCATTCTCTTAAAGTTAACCTTCGAATTGAATCTTTTCCAAACAAATTTCTTTCATATCTCATTTCATGAGCTTACTTTCCTCTTATTCCAAATACACTCCTATTTTCAAAAAGAAAATAAGATTCTCTATGAATTTAATTTTGTATATATATAATTATTTTATTATATATATATATATATATATATATATATGCAATTTAAAATTATTAATTAAATTTATAAAAAATTCACTTCTGGCCAAGATAGCAGAGAGAAGACAGACACATTGCTAAAGGTCTCCGGATCTTCCCTCATATAGAATATGAAGCAAACCTATTAACAGAAATCCAATCTACAAAACCCAGAAAGAAAAAGCAGGATAAGAACATTTACCTCAGTATTTGTCTTCATCTATCATGGGTGAGTCTGGGCACAGAGGGTGGACCCTGCCAGGAGCATAGGACCTGAGAGCCTGGATTAGCCTCAGATTAGACTGATTAGTGGTGGATCAGGAGCCTCGGAGCCTGAATACCTGAGAACCAGCCTGTCTTAATCAGCAGCCAGGCTTGAGACTGATCTACAATAGGGGCTTGGGCCAACTATGCAGCAGAGGTCTTGGTTGTGGCACTAATGATCTGGAGGTTGCTGGCAGTGCTGGAAGGAGAGTTCTGGTGCTGAGAGCTGTAAACATTGGTCCCTGGGCTCCTCTGGTGAGGAAGAACTCAGAGTCTCTATCTTCATTTCAGCTGAAGTCTCTTCCCAGAACAAACAGAATTACAACCCACTTTCTGCCCTAGGCTAAGGACTAGAAGCAGAACCACCTAACTTGTGAATACAGAAACTGATTACCCCACCCCAGGGCATAGCCCATTAACAAAGATAAAAATATTCAACAGTTTCAACCACTCTCTACAAGCCAAGGGAGAGGGCCTTAATCATGGTCACAGACACTCCAGAGAATGCAACCCGCACCTACTACTGGCTAGCAGGAGATCTTGCACTCAGTGAGTAAAACAATTAGCAGTACCTATTGGCCAGCTGGAGATATTACAATCAGTGAGAAAAACCTCTACAAATAACAACACCAAACCTCTGTGAACCAGCCCTTGCCCAACATAATGTCTTAGGATACAGAAGAAAGGCCAGCATATTTCCTTTCAAATCCTTGGAAAGAAAAGACACTAACTCAGAGAGACTTTGAAACTCTGAGAAGAATATGAATTGCTCTCCAGCCCAGAAAGACTTCCTTGAAGAAATAAGGAAGGAGTTTAATAATCAATTGGGGGTATGGAGCCAAGTTGACAGCAAGAAGGCAGCATTTCATGAGAACTCCGACCCCCCAACCTGCCCCAAAAAACAAAGGATGACTCTAGCCAAAATGTAGAGGGGCAGAACCCACAGAAAGACTGACTGATAAATTTTCCCATGCCAATATAACTTAGAAGTTCCCCAAGAAATGTGTGTTTCACCAGGACCAGTGTTTGGAAAAAAAGCTGCTCCACAGCCCAGCCCAGTAGAGCCCAGAGATCACCTGCAACAGCTTGAAGGGGCAGTGAGAATACCTCTATTCCACCAGAATGAGTGTGGAGTGAGGAGCACGACTGCAGAACCTGCAGCAAGAATTGGGAGAAAGCACCCTTTACCCCCAGAGATGGTAAGGGAAGTCTGCAGAGATTTCTCTGCTCTCCCTGGGGTAGGACTCTAGAATTTGCCTATTTGCCTATACTCAGATATTGCAGTTTGGGGTTCCATACTAAAATAGCTGGATCCCTCCTTATAGCCCCAGGGCAGAGGGAAGTACTGGTCCATCTACATATCAAAGCACAGGCAAGAGAGCATAAGACCATGGAGGAATAAAGGTCCCAGAGAAGTGTCTTCCCCCCCCCCCAAAAAAAAACCCCAAAGCCTTGGAAGTGCTAAAAATTAGTCTTGGGCTAAGGAAATGAGTAAGCAACAGAAAAAAGAAGAATCTGACCATAGAGAATTACTTTAATCCCACAGAAGATCAAAACGCATACTCAGATGATGACAAAATTGAAGCTTCCATATCCAAGACCACCAAGAGAAATAGAACATGGACTCAGACTATGGTTGAGCTCAAAAAAGTCTTTGAAAAGCAATTAAGGGAGTTGGAGGAACAATTGAGAGGAGAAATGAGAGCATGCAGAAAAATCATGAAAACCAAATCAAATGGTTAGTAAAAGATATACAAAAAGATAATGAAGAATATAATTTGGTAAAAGCCAGTTTAGGCCTAATGGAAAAAGCAAAACCAAAGGCAAATGTGGAGAAGAATGCCTTAAAAAGCAGAATTGACCAGTTGGAAAAGGATATAAAAGAGCTCTCTGATGAAAATAACTCCTTCAAATGCAAAATGGAACTAAAGGAAGCTGATGACTTTGTAAGAAAGGAGGAAGAAAAAAAAACTCTTCCAAAAAAGTCGAAAATTAGAAGTAAATGTGAAATACCTCATTGGAAAAACAACCAACCTTGAAAACAGATCCAGAAGAAATCATTTAAAAATTACTCAGCTATCTGAATTCCATGGCCAGGAGAAGGGCCTAGACTTCAGTTTTCAAGAAATAATACAGCAAAATTTCCCTGAAATCCTAGAAGCTGAGGGTAAAATATAAATTGAGAGAATTTACCAGTTACTCACTGAAAGGGATACCAAAAGAAAAACTTTCAGGAATATTATAGCCAAATTCTAAAACTCCCAAATCAAAGAGAAAATTCTAAAAGCTGTCAGAAAGAAACAATTCATCTACTGAGGCTTCACAATCAGGATTACACAAGATCTGGCAGCATCTACATTAAGTGTTTTTTGGGACTGGAATATGATATTGCATAAGGCAAGATATCTTGGTTTTGTTTTGGGGTTTTGGGGGCTTTTTTTTAGGTTTTTTTTGCAAGGCAAATGGGGTTAAATGGCTTGCCCAAGCCCACACAGCTAGGTAACCAGATTTGAACCCAGGTACTCCTAACTCCAAGGTCAGTGCTTTATCCACTAAGTCACCTAGCTGCCCCAAGATCTCGGTTTACAACCCAGAATCAACTACCCAGCAAAACTGAACATCGGCTTTCATGGGGAAAAGATGGATTTTCAATGAAACAGGTGACTTTCAAACTTCCCTATTGGAACAACCAGAGCTGAAAAGAAAGTTTGATCCCCAAGTACAGTACTCTGGTGAACCACAGCAGGGGTGAATGAGAAGGACTAACTATGAGGCTCAATGATATTGCACTGTTTGTATTCCTGCATGAGAATAAGATATTGATAACACGTATGAACTTTCTCAGTTATAAGAGGTGTTAGAAGGAGCATATATAGACAGGACATAGGAAGGAGCAGAATATAACGGTATGATGTGGTAAAGGAATGGAGTTAATGGGCGATGGGGGAGAGTACTGGGAGGAAGGGAAAGGAGGTGAAGAAGAAGCTGAGAGATTTCACACAAGAGTCAAGAAAAAGCTTTTACAGTGGAGTGGAGGGGGGTAATGCAAGGGGGAATGAGTGAGCCTTCATTCTCATCAGAAATGGCCCAGGGAGGAAATGACATACACACTTAATAGGGTGAGGAAATCTATCTTGTTCTGGAGAAGTATGGGAGGAAAGGGATGTGATGAGGGAGAATGGGGGGAGGGAAGAGGGGAGTAGGTAATAGAAGAGAGGGAAAATCAAGGGAGAGGGTACTCAGATTCAATGCACTTCTGGACAGGGCAAGAATGAAAGAAGTGAGAGTGTATAGAATAAATGAGAGTGAGGTGAAATAGAGTGGAGATACTGCTAGTAATAACAACTGAGTGAAAAATATTGAAGCAACTTCTATGGTGGACTTAGGATAAAGAAATCAACTCATCCCAGGGACAGAACCATTGAAATCTGAATACAGAATGAAGTACAATTTTTTTTCTTCTCTCTCTCTCTCTCTCTCTCTCTCTGTCTCTCTCTCTCTCTCTCTCTCTCTCTCTCTCTCTCTCTCTTCTTGAGGTTTCTCATCTTCTTGGGTGCTAGAGGGGGTTTATGTATATTCTTATAACATTCAATTTACATCAATGTATAGCATGAAAACATGAAGAGACTTTCAGGCAGTCTTCTGTGATGGGGGAGTGAAGGGAGGAGAGGGAAAAACTTTTAGAATTTAGAGCCTTGCAAAAAATGATGAGTACATATTACTATTGTATATCATTGGAAAACAAATGAAATGTTAAAATGTTTAAAAAGATAATCAATTGTAAAAATTGGGAAAGAAAATTATTACCTTTCAACAAAAAAAAAAAAACTGTTCTCTGAAAGCCTCAATTTGTCAAATGGAAAACACTTACAAAAATAAAATTGTCCAATTGGAAAAAGAGTTGCTAAAGGTTAATGAAGAGAATTCTCTAAAACATGGAGTTTGTAGAAACTAATGACTTCATGAGACAGCAAGAGTCTCTTAAACAAAACCAAAAAATAGACAAAATGAAGAAAATGTAAAATATCTCATCAGTAAAACCACTGACCTTGAGAATAGATGGAGGAGGGACAAGCTGAGACTTATAGGCCTTCCTGACAACTTTGAAGTAAAAATTAACCTGCACCTAATAATACAGAATTTCGTGATAGAAAATTGCCCTGATATCTTGGAACCAGAGGGTAAAATAGTTCTTGATAGAATACATGGATGCCCTCCAGAAAGAGATGCTAAAATGAAAACACCAAGGAATGTTGTGGCCAAATTCAAGATTTATAAGATAAAAGAGAAAATCCTGCAAGCAGCCCAAAGAAACAATTTAAATACAAAGGAGCCATAGTAAGGAATATGCAGGACCTGGCTCCATCAACATTAAGGTTTTGAAGGGTCTGGAATTAGATGTTTCAAAGAGCAAGGGAACTTAGAATCAACTGAGCCTTCTCTTCTAGGGGAAAGGATGGTCATTTAATGAAATGGGAGACTTCCAATAATTCCTGATGAAAAGGTCAGAGCAAGATAGAAAATTAGAACACTAAACAGGAAGTTTAAGAGACACATGAAAAGGTAAAAAAAAAACAATTAAAAAAGGGAAAAGAAAAAAAATGTTATCCAATAAGATGATACTTGCTGTATCCCACCATGCACCATGGACAAACAATTCTAGTAACTCTTGAGAACTGAAAATCTATCAGAGAGAACTTGCTTTGCCAGTAGTGATGGACATTCATGACTTATTCACTATGTTCCTATACAGTGGGAAGAAATTGACTCTATCCCTATTTGAGAGAAAGACTCTAATAGATCTTGAAACTTGTAACTTTTGGAGAGAATATACTTAGCCAGAAGGGATAGATGCTCATGATTTCCTGAGACTCAAATAGAATAATTTAAAAACACTACCCCCTTAAAAAGTGGATCAGGAAGGATATAGGAGGATGGAGCAAATAGAATGAGGTGAATTTCATTACATGATGAGGTATGAAAGACCTATTGAAATAGAGGTGAAGAAGGGAGGAGATGAGAATCACATGATTCTTGCTCTCATCAGACTTGGATAAAGTTAACTTATGTAGGGGGCGGCTAGGTGCCATAGTGGATAAAGCACCGGCCCTGAAGTCAGGATTACCTGAGTTCAAATCTGGTCTCAGACACTTAATAATTAACTAGCTGTGTGGCCTTGGGCAAGCCACTTAACCCCGTTTGCCTCGCAAAAACCTAAAAAATAAGTTAACTTATGCATACTCAGTTAGTTTAAGAAACATCTTACCTTTCAAGCATTAAAAGGAGAAAAGGGGAGGTGGGATGGAGACAGGGAATGGGAGAAAGAAGAGAACTAAAGGGATGGGGGAAGATATAGGAGGACAAATACAGGTAGTTGAATTCAGAAACAAAATACTGGGGAATATGTATAATGTGAAAAAGGGAGAAAAAATTACAATCAGAGGAAAGAAAGCCTGGAGAGCAATAAAGAGTTAGTAATTATAACTTTGAATGTGAATGCCAGGAACTCTCCCTTAAAACATAACAGGTAGCAGAGTGGATGAAAACTCAGAATTCTACAATATGCTGCTTACAATAAAATCATTTGAAGCAAAGAGATAAATATAGAGTAAATGTAAAAGGCTGGAGCAAAATAAATTCTTCTTCAACCAAAGTTAAAAAAGCAATCCTTATCTCTGACAAAGCAGCTGCAAAAATAGATATCATTAGAAGAGATAAGGAAGGAAACTATATTGTCCAAAAAGGTATCATAGAAAATAAAGCGATTTCATTACTGAATATGTACACACCCAATGGGATAGCATACAAATTCTTAGAGGAGAAGCTGAAAGAACTGCATGAAGACACAGACTGCAAAACTCTACTACAGGGAGACCTCAACCTCCTACTGTCAGATTTAGATAATTCTGATGATAAAATAAGCAAGAAAGAAGTCAGGTAGGCAAATAGATTGCTAGAAAACCTAGATATGATAGATTTATGGAGGAAAATGAATGGGAATAGAAAGGAATATACTTTTTTGCTGCAGTATCTGGTACTTACACAAAAATTGACCATGTATTGGGACATTAAAAACCTAATAAGCAATTGCAGAAAGGCAGATATAGTGTATACATCTTTCTCAGCTCATAATGCAATAACAATCATATGCAATATTGTGCCAGGGAGATATAGACCTCAAACTAAGTGCAAACAAAATAGCCTCATTTTTAAAAATGAGTGTATCAAACAAATTATGGAAAGAATTATTTTTATTATCCTAGATAATGACAATAAAGAAACAATATAATAACACCTATGGGATTCACTCAAAGTGGCTGTCAGGGAATATATTATATTTTTGAATGCTTACATGAATAAATTAGAGAAAGAAGAATTCAATGAACTAAATATGCAACTAAAATTAAGGAAAAAACCAATTAGACCCACCCAATTAAATACCAAATTATAAATTATAAAAATTTAAAAAAAATAATAAAAATTAAAGTAAAAATGTTAATGAATTAATAAAACCAGAGCTTTGTTTTATAATAAAAACAATAAAATTTATAAATGTCTGGTCAAATTGATTAATAAAAATAGAAGAAAACCAAATTGCTAGGGTCATAAATTAAAATGGTGAACTCACCTCCAATGAGGAGGAAATTAAAGAAATAATTTGGAATTATTTTGCCCAACTCTATGTAAATAAATTTGACAACCTAAGTGAAATGGAAAAATATTTACAAAAATATCAGTAACCTAGATTAAGTGAAGAGGAAAGTAAATATCTAAAGCACCCTATCTCAGAAAATGAATGAAATTCAACAAGCCATCATTGCACTCCCCAAGAAAAAATCTCCAGGGCCTGATGGATTCACAAGCAAGTGTAAGAATAAATGGATTTTTCCTTAGAATAACAAGGAGTATCTATCTAAAATCATCAGCAATCGGTATATACAATGGTGATAGGCAAGAGGCATTCCCAGTAAGATCAGGGATGAAACAAGGATGCACATTATCACCACTACTATTCAATATTTTATTAGAAATGTTAACTTCAGCAATAAGTAAAGAAAAAGAAACTGAAGGAATTAGATTTGGGAAGGAAGAGACAAAAGTTTCATTCTTTGCAGATGACATGATGGTATACCTTGAGAATCCCAAAAAATCATCTAAAAACCATTGGAAGCAATTGGAAACTTTAGCAAAGTAGCAGAATATAAAATAAATCCTAATAAATTTAAAATTTTTCTATATATGACTATCAAAATAAAGCAGGAACAGTTGTAAAACAAATCCTATTCAAAGTACCTGTAAATAATAGTAAATACAGGAGAGTCTATCTGCCTAGTGCAGAATCAGAAACCTTTGGAAAACAATTACACAATGCTTCTTACACAAACAAAATCAGATCTAAAAAACTGGATAAGCATCAACTGCTCATGGATAAGTCGAGCTAACATAATAAAATGACAAATTCTATCAAAAACTACTTGTTTAGTGACTTGCAAGTAAAAATTTCAAAAAAAATTCCTTTGAGTTAGAAAAAGTTGTATGTAAATTCATATGGAGAAAGAAAAAGCCAAGAATTTGCAGGAATTCAATGAGAAAAAAATGTAAAAGAAGGGGGCTTAGCTCTATCAGATCAAAATGATATTATGAAGCATCAGTCACCAAAATTGTCTGGTACTGGCTAAAAAATAGAATGGTGGTTCAGTGGACTACACTAAGTGAAATAGTACGAAATGATTATAGTAATCAACTGCTTGATAAAACCAAAGAGTCCAGCTATTGCGATAAAAACTCTCTCTTTGATAAAATCTGCTGGGAAAATTAGAAGTTAGTATGGAAGGAACTTAGATTAGGACAACAATTCACAACATATACCAAGATATGATCCAAATGGATACAGCATTTAGATGAAAAACCATTATTATACGCAACCTAGAAGATCAAGGAGTAGTTTACCTGTCTGTTCTATGGAAGCGGAAGCAGTTTATGACCAAAGAAGAGATGGAGAACAGCACTAAAGACAAAATAGATTTTGATTACATTAAATTAAAAAGCTTTTGCAGAGGCAAAACCACTGTAACAAAGATAAAAAAATATAGTAAACTCTGAAATAATCTTTACAAATAGTATTTCTGACAAAGGACTCATTACTAAAATATACAGAGAACTGAGTCAAATTTTTAAAAAAGCATCCATTCCCCAATTGACAAATGGTCAATGATATGCAAAGGTAATTTACATATGAGGAAATGAAAGTGATCCATAGTCATATGAAAAATTGCTCTAAATCATTACTTATTAGAGAAATGCAAATTAATACATATCTGAGGTACCACTTCATACATCCTTCATACATCTCAGACTGTCCAATATGGCCAGAAAGGACAATGATCAATGTTGGAAGGGATGTGGGAAATCTGGGACACTAATACATTGTTGGGGGGGGCTGTCAACTCATCCAACCTTTCTGGGGAGCAATTTGGGATTAAGCCCAAAAGGCAACAAAAATGTGCATACCCTTTGATCCAGCAATATCACTACTGGGTCTATACCCTGAGGAGATGATGAAAAAGGGTAAAAGCATCACTCATACAAAAATATTAATAGCAGCCTTATTTGTGGTGGGAAAGAATTGGAAATCAATTACATTTCTTTCAGTTGGGGAATGGTTAATAAACTGTCTTATATTTGTGTCATTGAACACTATTGCCCTATTACAAACCAGGAGGCATGGGGATTAAGGGAAGCCTGGAAGGATTTGCATGAACTGATGCTGAGAGAGATAAGCAGAACCAGAAAAACATTGTACACCCTAGCACATGTAGGTGTTGATCAACTGATGGACTTGCTCATTCATCAGTGCAGCAATTAAGGACAATTTGGGCTTATTTGCAATGGAGAATGCTTTCTGTATTCAGAGAAAGAATTGTGGAGTTTGAATAAAGTCCAAAGACTTACATTTAATTTAAAAAAAATGATATCTCATATAATATTGCTATGTCTTATACTTGATTTTTCTTCCTTAAGGATATGATTTCTCTCTCATCATATTCAATTTGGAGCAGTGTATACCATGGAAACATTGTAAATACTATCAAATTTCCTTTTTGGGGGACTGGGCTGGTGGATGCAAGATTAGGAGGAAAATTGTGAAACTCAAAACAAATAAACTCTTTAAAAGGAAAAATTATAAAAATTATAAATATATGTATATATATAATAATTAAAAACCAAAGCCAATGTTACAAGATACATATATGATTTCTACTTCTAAAATAACAGATATAAAGTAAGCTACATTGATATTACATATAAATATTCCCTTTTCCCAACATGAGGTGGTAAAACAAACATTTTCACAAACTCTCTGGATCATAAATACTTTGAGACATATAGCGTGTTTGCAAGGTATTCTTTAATTTTCTTATAACAAATCTTTACAAATGTGATGGATGACACTTCAATTCCTTCATAGTAAGTTATTGTAACACAATTTTAAATTTAAAAAATTGAACATGTTCTTATATAAAGTTTATTAATTATACTTAACAAATATCTAGTTAACGTACATTCCTTTTACTCCCTAAAATTCTGCAGTAAAAAAATTTAGACCAGATGTTTCAAAAATTTTTTTGATTGCAAGATTTTTGTTAAATTTCCTCTTAATAATCTTATAAATTCTAAAATTCACATTCAAAATTATCTTAAATGATTTCCTTTTTCAAAATATAAAATTTTGCAGATTTTCCTTATCTGGGTCAGTGCTATTCTAACTTCTCCATGCTCTAACCTAACAGCTTTAAATCCTCAATGACAAAATGATATTCGAGGAATTGGAGATTCCCCATATTGTGAGATATCAATACAGTATGTGATAATTCTTCATCTTTACTGTTTATTATTCATTGCTCACCCCAAATTTTTCCAAACTCATGAACTATACCCCAAGTATATATTGAATCTTTATAAATATTATTCAACCTTAAATACTAATTAAGAGCACACAACTCAGAAGTCTGTGCTAGCAAAGGTTTTGGCAGTCTACTAGTCTCTATCAAGACCATTCTGTCCATATCTATTTTAAAAATCCCATTAGTTCTTTTTTCATCCTATTACTTTGGAGGAGCCATAAAACATTATGAAAAATCAATATTATTTTCTACAAACTCCTTAATTCAGTTGCATGTATTTTCAGTTAACTTCTTTTTTCAGTCCAGGGAATTTTATTCTTTAATCAAGATCAGCACATTAAAAAGGAATAGTATGTACACATGAAATATAAGGGTCTAAAAGCTTTCTTCCTCAGAACCAGCTTGTTACGGAGCACTCAGCAAAACAAAACTAGAATATAAGTAGAAGAGAGTACACATAGGTAAAAGTGTAATAAAATTATTACTTCAATCAACTTTTGGATGGGTGGCGAATAAAAGGGATGATTCAGTTCAGTTTGTGTGTGTGTGTGTGTGTGTGTGTGCTTAAGTTCTCAGAGAAAAATGCTTTTATTTCCTAGCAGCCCATTTTTCTCTATCAAGAAAGGATTCAGGACAATGCTTAGGGAAGAGGTTAGTCACAGGATAAATTACTTCAGATCACTGAAAATTATACTGAGCTTCCTTAAATTTAAGTATGCTATTTGAACTGTTCTTCTACATCATAAAACATTGCAGAGATTCTCCCTTAAGAATTTAACAGCATCAGGTATATGTCTCTAGGAGCTTATTGTGCTACTGATTGCTAAAGTGTGCAGAGACCATTTATTGATCTACCAGAGGCAGCAATGATTTCACCATGCAGTGATAAATCTAACTTTTTATAATTTAATTTGGGGGGGGGGGGGCAGCTAGGTGCTGCAGTGGATACAGCACTGGCCCTGGAGTCAGGAGTACCTGAGTTCAAATCTGAACTCAGACCCTTAATAATTACCTAGCTGTGTGGCCTTGGGCAAGCCACATAACCCCATCTGCCTTGCAAAAAACTAAAAATAAAAGAATTTAATTTTTTCACTCTTTCCTAAAAAAGGAAATTCCCTTGGTCTTCTGCTCCAAATGCTTTACCAAAGGACTAATATTTTATAAATATCTTTTGCATAATTTAATTTCCAAAAACAATAGCAGTGTCTACTTCCAACCAACGTTCCCTTTCAGGTTACTGACTCTATTCTTGGTCAGAAAGTAAGCAGGACACAGGGATACTGAACCACTTCCTTGACTCTAAAGTAGCAAAGTTCTTTAAGGAACTGCTAGCTCCAGCAACTCAATCAATTAAAAAAGCCCAACAAATTTTATTTTGGATAAATATGCAGAACAAAGTCTACTAGGTTTTATTTTCCTTGCCCCCCAAAAATTAAGTTCTATAGATCAGTTATTGGATGTTCTCAACTATATTCTGAGAAATTATTTAAATCAACTTTGGGACATTACAGAATATATCTTCCTACAGTAGAAGGATTTAAAACTTTGTTACAAATATTTAAAGAAACAATCACCAACTCCCCAGAAATATTATCTTCAGTAGAAATGTAAATGAGTGACATCTTTCCTATGTCAAGTGCAAGGTGGATGAACGTAGAGGCCACTCAAGCAAATTTGGGGTCAAGAATACAGTCAGGGCCAGAAAACCTGAGCTCTGGTGACCGTTGAGTTGAAAGCTTCCACAGAACTCTGATTTGATAACACAACTATGTCATTCATAGCCTCACTATTTGATAAGCACCATTTCCGAACTTCTTGACCTCTGGCACATCCTGCTGGGTTAATTCCTGCCCATAAAAAACTCCTGCCTTTTTTTTTATCCTGTATGCTAAATTTGTGGTTTTCTTCTATAAGAACTATTTGATGTTTTCAATAAAATGGCTGTCAGTCATCCTGCAGATATTACCCACCTGAGTGTCCATATATTTTCTTTTCTCTCCTGAGCTGAATGGATCCCCTGCTGATCAGGGGATCACAACAGAAGGGAAGAAAGAAAAGTGTAAGATACTCTACGTAACAGAGGACCAGCAGGGAAAACACCATTGTTCCTATGAAAAGGGAGATTTAGAACTTTGCAGGCATGAAGATATTCATGTCCCTTGCTATATGGTTGTGGGTACATGGAAATTGTTTCTTTCCTTCCATCCCTGGTATATTCATCTAAGGTGGCTAGAAGTCTGCTGGGTTTTCTGCAATTTTAATAGCCTTAACCTGAATAAGTTCCATTGGTGACAGCTTCTGATTACCTCTGCAGGATTGGACACTGAAACCTGAGTTGGATTTCTGAAGTGTTCTTGATCCAAAAAGGCTCCATTTTTCAGATGAAGGTTTGTTTCTGCCTCCTTTCTGAGCGTACATGCTGCTAATGTCTAGGCCAGGTAAGGAAGTAGAAGATCCATGAGAAAAAGAACTCAAAATAAATAAAATCTTTAATTAAAAACAAAAGAAAAAAAGAAAAACAACTTCTGGGGTTTTGCTTGGGAGAAGAATGGGGTATACTACTTGGAGTGGACTGGGCTGAAGCAGTCAGTCTATTTTCTTTTGATATATCTCCACTTTGAAACTTCAGTTTATGGACTGCTTCTGCAATGTGGTGGTACGTGATTTCTTATGTGGTGAGGTTTTATGGGGACTGTACCCTTCATCTATCAATCCTACCTGATGCTAAAATTGCTGGATTCTCTCTTATGTATGCTTAGCTGGGTCTCCTTGAGGAGGGGGGTGGGATGGGGGAAAAGGATGGGAGTAATAGCTGCTCTATAGCCCTAGACTCTGGCATGGAAAGGAAGCTGAGACTAACAAGGTTCCAGGGCCTAGACAATCCCTAAGCACTGAAGCATGGGTCAAAGTGAGGCTTTGATGCAAGTAACACCAAGACCCAAATGGACCTCAGTTGTCAGAAGTTCAGTGAAGCCCTGATAACTTTTTACAGTGGATTAGCACTTTATAGAATTACCCAATTTGAAGACACAACATTTATCTAGCAATTGCTTTCATGTCAAACTTTTTACTTTATGGGCTTTATTATTTTTCCAATCAATTCACTGTCCGATATTGCAAAAGTGGCAGTTAAATGCAATTTTCAGATTACCCCAAACTCATTTAAACACATATCTCCATATAGACTTATAGCTCTCTATACTTTCTTCTTACATTGATTTGTAAATCACTTTTAAAAGTTCCCAGAATCGATCTTTTATTTATAAAATGTCAAACCCTGCTCATAATTACTTTCTACATGCTTAAACCAACTTCCATGCTTCACAAATGGTTCAAAAACCAATTGTCCCTATATACCTTTTCATTTTTCCTTGCAAGCCTTTTGTCTCTTCCCGGTTCTTTCAGAACCAATTACTCAGACTGAACTACTTACATTTTCCCTTAATATACTGTCTCATTAAATTTTTCCAATGACTCTTATTAAGACCAATCAAGAAAAAAATAATCTTTCAATTTCTTCTAAGTCCCTCAAATGTATAATTTACCAAATCAGTAAGTAAAAACCCTGTTAGGAAATAATAGAAAATAATAGAACCCCCTCTCCCCCAAAGCAACATGATTGTCAATAAAATCTCCCATGGTGGGGCAGTTAGGTGGTGCAGTGGATAGAGCATCAACCCTGGAGTCAGGAGTACCTGAGTTCAAATCCAGCCTCAGACACTTAATAATTACCTAGTTTTAGGCCTTGGGCAAGCCACTTAACCCCATTGCCTCACAAAATCTAAGAAAATAAAATAAAATAAAATAAATCAAATCAAATCAAATTTCACAGTGCCAAATACTGAGTTTTTTGGAAAAAGAAAAAGATCCAACTTTCCAAGAGGATTGGTCAATCAGAACACAAAATCATGACAGCAAGCTTGAAAATGCAGAGAGTGTTAAATGTTTCCCTCTGCCTGAATTTAAAAACAAACACAAATAAAATACATAAACAGAGTCAGAGCACATTTTGGCAGAAACACAATGAAGAAGTAGGGAAGAGAAAAAGTCAACAGTATTTTATCATATTAATATTCATTTATCTATTCACACACTGTTCTCCAATTACGTAGCTTCAAAATATCTTCTAAGCTCAATTCTCCTTTCCTTGGGAAACATGAAGAACATTCATAAACAGTATTTAAAAACTTATGTATTTGTTCTTTTTTTATAATTTCTAAGCTTTATTCTTTAGCCAGTTTCTTTAAAATATTTTCAACCTCTCTTGGCTTTTTAGTTCTTTAGATAATTCTTTCTTTATTGCATCTACTATACTCCCTTGAAAAATGAAACTAAAAGCTAATCACTGATTGGCTTCTCATCAAATCTTCCCCTCACCTTTCCTCATTCCAGGACTTATCACAGCCTCACCAGGGTTTTCTTCTCCTGAAAGACTGTCTCAGCCACTGGGCTTCAAGTCCCAGGCCTTGCCCCATGTTAAGGGCACCAGATATTGTGTCCCCCTTTCCTGCAGGGAAAGTGACATGGCTCAGGAGAAAAATTAAATATATGTACACTCTAGTGGGGTTGCTAACAGGAAAATTAGCAGAGTCATTTATTCACAGTATCAGGCAGTTTTTTTATAGGCAAAAATGACAACTTTAGTATACAAGATAAAACAAGTAAATGATGTTTCGCAGACTTGCACAGGATGTAATCTTATTCAGAAATTTCACACAAGTGAAGTCATGCATTGACAAAGCTGTGTTATCACAGCAGAGTTCCGTGGAAAGCCTTTTGCAAGATGGTCACATAAGCCCAGAATTTAGTCACAGCTGACATTCTCTACACTTCTCAAGTGGCTCTCAACACTTCTTCACCTCAGCCTTCAAAGTTCCAATTTGAATATTTTCCACTACCACAGTTATTTACTGTTGTTTCTTCTGTACATAATCTATTCCAATGATATAATTCTCTATTTCTTAACCAGTACAGGAATGTTTGATGACTGCTAATTTATAATGTAGTTTTAGATTTAGTAAGCCTAGACCACTTTCCTTTGCATATTTTTTTCATTAATTCCCTTGGGAATTTTTGCCTTTTATTCCTCCAGATGAATTTTGCTATTATTTTTCCACCTCTTTAATAAACTTTTGATAGTTTGATTGATATGCCACTGAATAATCAATTTAATTTGGATAGAATTATCATTTTTACTCTATTAGTTGTTACAAGTAAAGAGTAATTGACAGTTTCCAATTGTTTAGATATCACTTTATTTGCGTGAGAAGTGATTTGCAATTGAGTTCACAGAGCATGTGGTCGGTACTCCCAAGCATTTTAAGCTGTCTACAATTAAATTAAATGGAAGTTTTCTCTATCTCTTGATCTTGGATTTTGGATATATATGTATGTATGTATGTATGTATGTATCTATGTACATTAGATAGATAGATAGATCATTTATATGAGTTTATTTTATATCCTACAACTCTGCTGAAATTTAAAATCGTTTCAAGTAGTTTTGTATTTGTTTCTCTAGTATGCCATCATAAACCTATAAAGAGTGTGTTTTGCTTCCCCATGGCCTATTCTAATCACTTTCATTACTTTCTCTGCTTTTATTGACAAAGACAACTTTTTCTTAAAAATCTTTTATTTTTTTCAATTACATCTAAAGATGCTTTACATATTTATATTTGGTAAGATTTTGAATTTTAGTTTTTTTCTCTCTTCATTCTTAGCCTCCTGCATTACCTTGACAAGGAGTCATCTGATATGGGTTAAACCTGTACAACTTTGTAAAACATAGTTCAATATTAGTCATATTATAAACAAATAATCAGAAAGACTTCCAGCCAAGATGGTGGAAAGATGACAGGCATTGTGCTAAGGTATCCTGACTTTCCCTTTGAAGCAATATGAAACAAACCTCTTAACAGAATTCAAATCCACAAAATCCAGTAAAGAATAAGAAGAGGAACATCTAACAACAATGTCTGTCTCAAGGGAATGTGAGTGAGCTGGGGACAGAGATCCAACACAGGAGCAGTGGGATGAGAACTGGGACTGACTTCAGAAGAGCCACAGAAGCTTTTGGCTTTGTAATCAGGCAGGGGATCTCCAATGGGGTTAGAGGGGTAGTTCAGATTGGAGAGCTCGAGCATGATTGCTGGACATCAATCGGGTCAGCTCCATTGGCCTGGAAGTCCAGGGCCACAGGACTGGCATTTTCAGCAACATCCCTGTGTATTCCATTGAGTCACTACCCCCCCATGCCCCGCACCTCTGTGAGAGAAAGGGTCTCTTCTCAAAACAAAGTAACAACCTAACAACCCCCGCCCCAACCTCAGGTGCAACAGATTTCTCTCTGTACTGAGTAAAAAATAAGACTCATTATATAGCCTGAGGGGCTCAACCCACATTGTTCAAGCATAATTCAGACCCTGCTGCTCTCCCTCCCCCACCCCAGACTGAGGGGGTGGGCAACAAATCAAGGTCACAGACACTCTAAAGAAAGAGTGTAGGACCCCTCCTACTGGTTGCGCCCCTTGAGGATAATAAACCCATTGAACTAAGCTTTGAGGGTTTTCAAAGCCAAAGACTATGAACCATCTGCTCTTCCCAAGCACAAGATCATGGGAAAATGAAGAAAGGCTAGCACAAAGGGGGATCCATTGAATGCTACCTTGAAGGCAAAGACCCTCGCTTGGAGAGAGCTAGAATTTCTGAGCAGAGTTATTTTCAAGTGAAGTTATTCCATTCATATTTACAGTTCTCATGACTTGTGTGATTCTATCCATCCTGTCTTCATTCATTTAACATTCATTCTTGCTTTCTTTTTAAAATTTTTCATTTATTTATTTTTTAACTAAATTTTTATATCCTTTTACATAAAAAGATAGTTTTGAACATTCATCCTTTTGCAAGCTTACAAGTGTCACATTCTTCTTTGCCATTCTCCCCTTCTTTGTACTCTCTCTGGCAGACTACAATCTGATAAACGGTTGTATCACCCACAAGAACTCTGATGCACATCTAAACATTGATGAGAGCTAGATTGAAGAGAAAGCACCATCACTTAATGTCATGAAAGCAATCTCTTGATTTTATTGCTGAATATCTAGACTCTTATAACAAAACATAAATCAGACATGACAAGTCAGATGAAACCCAGCTGCATGGGTTCCCTGGTAAACTTTATGATATTTATCCTGTGAAATCTCTGGATTTCCTTATCAAAGCATCCCATATACTTCTAGCTTTGGAATGTGTAGGTCACGGTTCATTGGTGAGCCAGCAAATTCGTATAATGATCAAGAATACATGCTTATCTCAGGTGACCTTCATCCCCAGGAACATTTGTGTTGTACTCATGGGCCTGGCCCTCAACAAGTTTGCACATTTGCAATCATGTTTAACATATTTGTATATTGGTAATGTTGTGAAAGAATAATTAGAATTAAGGAGAAAAACAATAGTGAAAAAGAAATGAGATTCACAAGAGAACTTTAAAAACATGAATATACTATGCTTTGCTCTAAGGTCAGACTCCATAGTTATTCTCTGAATGTGGAGGGCATTGTTCATAAAAAGTCTTTCAGAATTGTCCTTGATCACTGAAGTGCTAAGAGTAGTGAATCTTTCGCAATACATTATCTCACATTGTTGCTGTTAATGTGTTTTCTCTCTTTATATCCTTCTCTTTCTCTAGATGCTTATGTACAATGAGTTTCTTCATGCTTTTTTTTCTCTTATCCCCTTCCTCTATTACTTCTCTGTTGTATAAGGCAGATTTCTTTTTTCAAATCTCTCTCTCTCTCTCTCTCTCTCTCTCTCTCTCTCTCTCTCTCTCTCTCTCCCCTTATTTATCTAACAATATAAATCTATCCATTTTTTTTCTATCTGACTACAGATTTAATCTATCATCAATGATCTATCGATCTAGAACAAGTAGATCAGATGACATTTTTATAGGAATATATAGCCCTAGATAATTTTCACAGAATATTTCTATAGATTGATCTAGAGATAGATGGCTGATAGATAGATACAAAGATACATACATAGATAGATTCTTCCTCTGAACCAATTCAGATGAAAGTTAAATTTTAGCTGCCCTCACCCCCCCCCATGATACAATTCTAGACAAGTCTCCTTATTATGTGAAATCACTCATATTCATGCCTAATGAAATGCATATAGAATCTATTTATTACTGTGTCCAAGATAATGAAAGGATTTGGCCCTGGGTTATAAAATGCAGCATTTCTTTCTGATCTGCTTGGCCATATTTTCCCCCTTCTTTCAATTATTTTCCTTGCTTTCTTCCATCTTTGGGGGTTTAATTCACTCATTAAAAATATTTTATTAACATTGGCATACATTTTGGTTGATATCTGGTTTCTTTTTCCCCCATCTTCCACAGAAAATTGTGTTTTTATTAATTTGTCTATTCAGATTTTTTTACCAACTAGAAGAAGTTAACATCCTTGTCTCTTAAAATCTACTCCCTAGATCAGCTTAAACTACAATTTTGAGTATATAGATCTTGACCTCTTTTCTATCCAGGACTACCTTTTTCTAAAGACTGCTACTTCAGTTGACTCATTGTCTTCCAAAAAACTTTATCTACAAGAACTGAAGTGTCAAAACACCACCACAGATAACCATAATGATTTTCTGTAAAACTAAAAAACCTGGATCTTTACCTTATTTACTGACTCCAGGACAAGTGCTCTTTCCATTACATCATCTAACTGCCTATCTTTCCATTTTGAGGATCCATTAATATTGAAAGTGTTTCAAACCTGATTATACTTTCTCTCATTTGGAGGGTAGATGCAAACTCACCAATAATCCTGAATTTTACTTCTTCTTTGGAAACTTATAGTTGTCTAGGGCACATGTGTCATATTCTCAAGAGAAAGATCAGAGTCTTCACAAAGATTTACTTTTTCAAGACTCTGGAGTCCATGGTGCCAGGCAGTTTTTATCAACAAAATTGAGGACTCTGATTGTAGTTCACATGGATATATTCTTCTTGGTGCAGAGAAGTGAGTAGAGGACAAGATGCTGACAAATACAACCTGGGCAATGTGCTCAGTTGTAGGGAGGAAGATAACATCATGCTTGTACCAGATTACACAAGAAAAAGACCCTTCCAGAAAATGCATGTGTATTATTTTCATGCACAGGGAAAAACATTGTCCTGCCACTTTTCATGGTTATTTTCTCAAATGGACTTGGCCTAAGAAATATACCTTGGCCTTCTCTAAGATGTTAGCATTATTGAGCAGTGTACTCAGTTTTGTATTTGGGATTGCCTAAGGTGAAGATGATTACTTGTTTGTAGAACAGGGTCATATCCTTCTGATGCTGATTAGTGAAAGATCCTTTAATAACTGCCAACCCTTAAAGTTGCATTTTCCTTCCCTCCTCTTTTGAAATCAGAAGATTTTTACTCCTTCCAAAGGAAAATTGTTCCTATAAGTAACTCTCTTAAATATGTCACCCACAATATTGTTCCCTCTGATCATTTTTGTTTTACAGATCTCAGTTCAAAATATTTGATTCTGAAATTCTCTTTGGTTTGGGTAAGGAAAAACTCTAAAATAAATGGATAGATGATAGATAGTTAGAAAGATAGAAAGATAGATGATAGATAGGTAGATAGATAAATAGATAGATAGATAGATAGACAAATGAACAAATCAATGTTTTAATTCATTAAATGTTTAAAGGATGTGCATCTGGTCACCAATATTAAAACCTATCCATTTTCCTTCAGAGAAAAATATGCAAGTAGGTAAATTATATCAAGTTGAAAATACTTTGTGAGGAGTGGCTAGGTGGTTCAGTGGATAGAGCACCAACACTGGAGTCAGGAGTACTTGAGTTCAAATCCAGCCTTGGACACATAATAATTACCTAGCTGTGTGGCCTTGGGCAAGCCACTTAACCCCATTTGCCTTGCAAAAAACTAAATAAAATGCTTTGTGAAACTAGATATTAATCATGAAGAAGTTGTTCTATATTTCAGGGTTCAGCAAAATATTTGAATAAAAGTAGAACTTTAAATATTATGGTATTTTCAAAATTCAGTTGCTAAATTTTACAGTTGCCATTTAGTTTGTTTCCATCTTTTTTTATTAATGAATATAATATTCTTAATTCTGAAAAATTTGAAAAATGTGTGATTCTAATCATTTTAGCAATCTTGTAGTATATTCCAAAGAAATTGGAATATTCTGTGAATATTCATTCCTATTACAGAACATTTGTAAATCTCATATATTGTTTATAATCTACAAGTAATCATATAGTCCTGCTGTGGGCTTAACAGTACCAGAATTCACTTTTATACTTTTTCTGTTCTACTTTCTTCTGTTCTTAAATCTTTCCTTCATAAATAGAAGGCTAACATATAAAATAAAGGGCAATATAATTTTCATTTCCTTCTGATTCCTGAACAACAAAGAGTGAATATCAACTGACAAGTCAATTGCTAATAAGTATCTTCATATTTATCTAGCCTGGTCCTTCAAAAATATTGTTTAGACTTAAGCAAAGAACAAGAAGTCTTCTAGACATGAAGAGGTTCCAAATGCAAATGGGAAACTGTGAATTTATACATAACATAGAAACATCTGCCAATGAACAGTTCCACCACTCACTATCTTATAATTACTAGTGTTTATTTGTATCTCAGAATGATCTGAGAATGTATCACCCAATTAGATATGGTGTGCCTGTTAAAGAACAGTCAAAAGATGGAGGCTATGTATTAAGCATGGGGCAATTGCAGAAGCAGAGTAAGCATATGTTTCTGACTCCAGGAGGAGAGTATAGTCTTAGTTTGATAAATACATTGCTTTTGAATCATATTTAATAATAATAATCGGAGTCGAAATTTCAGACCAAATGTAAGACTGAAGTTTAAAGAATTAATTATGGAAATAATTAATTGTTTCATGAAATATAGTGACAACAAGATATGCCATTTTCTTAATTCAGTTGAACTAGTACATTGGGGAAAAATTTGATGGGCAAGAAAAAGAATTAAATAAATTTTAAAAAATCAAAAAGAATATCATCAGATTAAAAACCCAGATAGAAATAGAGAGAATCAAAAAAGAGAATAACAAAAAAGAGAGAAAAAAATTGATTTAGAAATAAAATTAGTGACTGCTTTTAAAGCAATAAAATTCAAAAAAATCCTTAAGTGATATTTAAAAGATACCGAAAAACAAATTAGTGTCAAAAATTAAAAGAAGAATTCACAGAAAATGGGAGAGTTCATCCCATTCCCATTTACAGTTATGATTGCTAACTCTGCATTTCCCTTCATCTTATCTTTTCCCCTAATTGTCCTTTATTTTCCCATTCCTCTTATATCTCCACCCTAATGGTTTGATTCTGACTGTTGCCTCTCTTAAACAGACTTCCCTTTTTTTAAAATCTTTTTTCCTTTCCTACTCCCCTCTGCATTCTACTTTTTTTAACTTTTACTTTATCTTTACATTTACCTTTAGTTTTACCGTTCCTTTAGCTTCCATTTTATAAGTGCTTCCTTCCACTTTCTTTTCCCTTTATCTATTCTCCTTCCATGTAGGGTAGGACTAATTTCTAATCCCAATTAAAAATGTGCATTATTCCCTGTTTGAGCCAAAATTAGAAAGAGTAAGATGTTCTCAGTGCTCACACCTTTTCTACTTTCCTTCTACTAAAATAGATCCTTTGTACCTCTTCATGTAGCATTATTTATCCTCTAATGTCTCCACTTTCTTCTCCTAGTGGAATCCTTTTCCTGTCTTAAATTTTAAATATTGAACAAACTCTGTCAAAGTATACTCTTTTATCTGTCTTAAAAGAAGTACATTTCTCAAGGGTTGATTGAGTGATTGATAAGTATCATTACCTCATAATCGCTTCACACCTACCATCTCTACTTATGTACACCTAGTTCAGCTGTTTCATTAGAAACATAATTCTCAATATCCATAAGCATCATCATATTACAATCAATTGATGCCCAGACATTTTTTCTTTGTATACTCTTTCTGTCTTTAAAGAAATGAAAGCACATGAGCTTAAGTATCATCTAAAGTTTCATCAGTTCATTATCTCTTTATACCCATACCCTCTAATACATCTCTCCAACTATTTCAAAAGCATATAACCCTTATGAGTTAATGTGTCATCTATAGCATTGATTCAAGAAAGTTATACCGACACCCTGCTTCTAAGATTTTTCTAACTATCCTAAGAGAAATACAATTCTCAATAGTTAAAAATATTGTCTCTCCATGTAGGAAGGTTCACATTTCAAGATTATTGATCAACATTTTTCCCTTTCCATTTACCGTTATACACTTCTTTTGATTCTTGTATTTGAAGATCATATTTTCTTTTCAATTCTATATTTTATTCAATTTAGTTTGAAAGTCCTCTATTTTGTGGAAATTTATTCTTGGATGTGATTCAAGCTCTTTTTTTCCCCTTGGAAAATCAACATTTTCTCCATCACTTTTTTTTTAAGTCTAGATAATCAGTAAAATAACAAATCTTTGGTTTTAAATAGTTGTCAATTGTCAAGATATGTATTCTCTAAATTGGGAAATCAGCTCTTGTAAACTAATTCTATTTTAGTAAAGCCCTGGATATGGGTAGAAAGCATTAGAAAATGAAAATCTTCACATTTCATCTGTAGCAAAGTGGCAGTAGCAAAGAATGATATGCAATATTCAGTCAAATTATACTAGAGATATCTATATATTTATAGAATTGTATGAAATTTTTAATGATTAAATTGATAAAAGAACAAACATATGACAGATATTTTTCAAATTCAGAAATCAAAGCTATATAGATTCATATAAAATACCTAAATAACTAATATTAGATAAATGTAAATTTAAATATCTCTGAGATACCACCTCACTTTAAAAAATAACAAATAGCAAATCTCTCAGATTTGGTAATATAAATTAAGGAGTGAGTAATAAATATTTGGATATTCTTCCCACTATCAGGATAACAAGACTTATATGAACACAAAATGCAAAATATGCTGCACACTAATAAAGACATATCTAATTAATTAGATAAATATTAATTGCACATATGGTGGGCCAAAACAGTATAATCAAATCAAAAATAATTTTCTTATTATGAACCACAGTAATAAAAATATCAAACATATAGATGATTGCACTCGAAACAAGTTATGTGAAGAAGAAAGTCACCAGGATATATGGATAAATGAAGATTTAATAATCAAAAAGAAACACATATGTCATAGAAAATAAAATAAACAATTTTGAATACATATAACTCAAAAGTTTTTGTATAAATCAAATCAGTGATGAAATGTAGAAGAGAAATTCGATAAATGAGGAAAATATTTGTCATAAGTTTCTCTCAAAATTATATAATTTTTAGATATGTAAAATTGATCTTTTTTCAGTATAAACTGCTCTATAATTCAAATTTGGTCAAAAGTTAAAATGATTTCATTGTCAGAAAAAGAAATAGAAAAAGATGATACTTACAGAGCAAAAAGTAGCTAAATTACTAAAAATAAAGAAATTTAAATTAAATAATTTTGAATTTCTTCTTCATTCCCTTAAATTGATAAAATTCATTATAAAAGTGAAAAAGGTACATTAATGCTCCATTTATTGAGTTCTGATCTAGTACATAGAGTCTGGAAAGTAATTTGAAATACTTCCTAAAAATTTGGAGGCAGTTTGCATATGGGTAGAATGGTGATCTTAGTACCAGGAAGAAATGAGATACTTATTATCTAAGCAGCCCTGAGCAAGTTATTTAATCTTCATCAGCTTCATCTTAATCCTCACTTGTAATATGAGCATAGTAATACTGTCTATATCATAAAGTTATGTGAAGAACACATGATATTTTTGTTTTTAAAAAATGAAGGAAAGAAATCTAGTACAGTGCCTGATCCATAGTGTTACATATGTCTTCATTCTTTTCCTCTCATTTTGTCCCATGCTACTAATATCAGATCTAGGTACCAAATGTACACATATAAAACCATATATTTACTTATATGTGCAAACTTTTTTAAAGAAAGTATTTTATTAAATTATTTTTTGCAAATAATTGGGAAATGAAAGGTGCCTATCAATTGGGGATTGGTAAGACTAGTTACAGTATGACAAGAGAAATCTTGGAAAACTTGTATGAATTATTACACAGTAAATTAGGCACAATAATGAGAACAATTTATATAATAACAGCAATGTTGTTTCTCTTTGGTGGAGAAGTAAATCTGGCACAGGATCATCAGAGGAAGAAAGGGCAGACATTCATTTGAAAGAAAATACATTTTTAATGAAAATAAGAAATAAAATCTTTGGTTCCCTGGCCATTTTGTGGATGCTACTATTCATCACATTTAAATAGAAGTTCAGGGGAATATCCTCAGGTTTGAGTGCATGAAGGCAAGCATCTGGGAGTTAGGGCCAACTTTACCTTTTCTCTATTTCAACTTAAAAGATTCATTTATCTTCTAAATTACAGTCAAATGGCCTACTTCTTTTTTACTCATATGGAAATGAATCTCCTATCTCCATGTCTTTGTAATGGTAGTCCCTTGGCCTAGGATCAATTCCCTTTATACCACCATCTATTAGATTTGTTTTGTATTTCTTTGAAGCCCACCATTCAATTGAGCTCCTCCTGCAAACAATTCATATTTATCTTATGTATATTTTGAATGTGGAATATTATGTTATAAACTTATATAAGTTGTATCCAGATTGAAGATGATTGAATTAAAAAAGAATCAACATTTTAACTTATAAGCAAGAGCCACTTTACCCACTGAAGGCATATATATATATATATATATATATATATATATATATATATATAAATATATATATATATATATATATATATATATATATATATATATATATATATATATATTTGCTTTGACACCTGTCTAGAAAATGAAATGAGAGGGGAAATACTTATCAGTGTGAAAACAATTATATGACAATTTTTTTTTCTAATTCATAACATAGAAAAACCAGGATGAAGATCATAAGCATGTTGTTGAATGGGATAGTGGAATGAAAGACACATATGCCATATGTTCTAGTGATATAGGTGGTAAAAAACCCGTGGACAGAAATTGAGGAGATTAAAGATGATAGTGTGGAGAAAACAATGTACAGTTTACCAAATAATACATATGTTGGGAATTTAATAAAGAAGGCAGCATGGAGCAGCTAAAAGAAGTTTTTGGACTTTTTTGCTTTTTTGCTTTTTTTGTTGGACATGTTGAATTTGGGATGACTAAGATAAGGATTTCATTGGTCAATGTATAGCAAACATCTTTCTAGGGTAAGTACATTCAGGTTACAATCAAGTTTAATCTATATCATTAACATTTTCTTCATCACTTTCTTTAAAGGCAATCAACAAAAATAAACCAAACCATAATATAGCAATTGCTAATTTTCATGGATCAAATGTTCACAATGAGAACTTAACAATCTGATCTCTAGAACTGATTATAACTGACTTCAGCACACCCTTGCTAGAATACAGATTTAGGCAAAAAAGTAATATGAAATAGACAAATTAAGACAGTTTTCTTATTAAAATTTTATTATGGATATTTTATTTTCCCCTAAAATTCAGTTTTGTAAGAGGTTTCCATCATTTTTCCATTTATCCTGTTTACAATCTTGGGGTAATTTCAAGTGTCTCTACTCCATATATTCATTTGATTACCAAATCTTGTTATGTCTACTTTAATAACAACTCTTAAATCAATCCTCTTTGATAATATGTTCATTATGTCTTCCTCATTACTGAGCAATTGCCTATAGTCTCCAAAATTTTTTCCTTACTCAAATATCTCTTATTTTCCATATAGTATTTTTTTTGCAAGACAATGTGGTTAAGTGACTTGCCCAAGGTTACACATATAGGTAATTATTAAGTGTCTCAGGCTGGATATGAACTCAAGTCCTCATGACTCCAGGGTGGGTGCTCTATCCACTGTGCCACCTAACTATCCCCTCCATATAGTCTTAACTGAGATGAGATTAATTTTCATAAAGAATGAGTTTGATCATTTTATTTTTATTATTAGTAAATTCAAATGCATCATCATTATGAAATATATATATATATATATATATATATATATATATATATATATATATATATATATCATGTAAAGGTGTATATAGTTAGATATATATGCATTAAAAACCTAAACATGACTAAATGGCTATAAATGTATAATCTCACATACCCTTGCCATTATTATCACATTTTACTTGTCTTCATGTCTAAAATTTTTTCCTTGTCTCTATGATTTTTACTAATTACCTCTTGCCTAAAATTCAATTCCTCATCCCTTTTGATCCTCCAATATCCCTAATTTCCCTGAAAGCTTTCTCAAACAACATCTTTTACTTGAATTTCCAGAAACATCCTAGTTTCTTCCTGTAGAAATCTAGAAAAAGTATATATAAACACACATGCAGACGATACAACATATATAAATATGTAAGCACATACACAATACAATGCACCCATACATATATGCATGTTTGTTTTCTCTTCTAGCAAGTCTGTAAGACTGGTAGAGCAGAGACTATTTATTTCCTCTTTGTAAATGCCCCAAGCATTGTTGTCTGAACTACAGTAGATAATAAATTTTGTTGAGTGATTATCTTTAAAACAATCTTGTGATTATGATGACTTCAACCCTGAAGTCCTTGTCTTAGATTCCTTTCAAGTTTCATCTCATTATTGCCTACATTTTGCACTTGCCAATTCCCTCAGTCTTCTTCCCTGACTAATTACTGAAATTAATTTATCTCTAATTTGGAATTACTTTGAAATTAAAATATGTTTTCCCACCAAGAGAATGCAAGATCCTGAATAGCAGGGACTCTGGTGGTTTTCTTTTTTTATTTACAATATCTTGCATTTTGCCTTATAAATAGTAGAAACATAAGATTGAAATGAACTACATTTCTTCTCCAAAATTTGGACATAAAATTAAAAACAAAACAAAACAAAAGCTTTGTTAAAAGTAAAATCCAGTCCCTTTGATCCAGCAATAATACTATTATATCTGTATCCTAAACTGATCATGAGAAAGGGTTAAAAAAAAACATGTACATACATGGTTTTGTAGTGACAAAGAATTGAAAACTGAGGCGTGCCCATCAATTGGGGAATAGCTGAACATAGGCAATATAGGACTGTGATGGAGTACTATTGGTTTTTTTTTGGGGGGGTTGCTTTTTGCAAGGCAAATGGGGTTATGTGGCTTGCCCAAGGCCACACAGCTAGGTAATTATTAATTGTCTGAGGCCAGATTTGAACTCGGGTACTCCTGACTCCAGGGCCTTTGCTCTAACCACTTTGACACCTAGCTGCCCCGATGGAGTACTATAGTTCTGATAAAAGTCAGAAAAATCCAGAAAGTCTTGCTGATTCTTTATGAAGTGAGCAGAACCAGAAGAACTTTCCATATGTTAACATGATTGTGTGATGATCAACTGATGGATGTGCTCTCCTCAGCAGTTCAATGATTCAACAGTTCAATAATTAAAGACAATTATAAGGTATCTGTGATGGAAAATAACATGCACATGCAGAGAAGGAACTATGGAATGCAAATGCAAAACAAAGGTTACTGTTATCAATTTTTAAAGTTTGTTTTAGGTTTTATGGTTTTTTTCCCTCTCATGTTTTTGTCTTTTTTTGTTCTTATTCTTCTTTCACCACTAGATAAACATGTAAATATATTTAACTTGACTGTACATATACAACCTATATTTGATTGCTCTCTGTCAGGGGATGGGGATGGAAGGGAGGGAGGGAGGGAAAAAATTATGAAACTCAAATTATTTTGTAAACTATCTTTCTAAGAAGTTGGAAAAGAAAGGAAATAAATGAGCAAATAAACAAATACATGCATACAAACATACATAACAAAGTTAAAATTCAGAAATTTAATTTAAAAATGGAAGAATTTAAGCATTATTATTGCCAATTTATAATATTGGGGGTGCTTCTTCTGGTGGTGGATTGTGAGGGGGTACCATAATAATACCATTTTATATATATATATATAATTTTATTTTATAAAAGACCTTGGATCATTTCTTTGTCCATTCATCTCTCAAGGGATTGTATATCAAAGCTCCCAATTTGTGAAAAAATCAGTAGAGGAAATTTATCTTTATGTTTTTGATGTCTGGGGCTTCCATTTAATAGGAAAGAGAAACCAAGTGAATATTAATACTTGAGAAGAATAAGAAATAAGATATTTTAGAAAACATCAACACATTCTGTTCCATGTGTAATGCTAAGGGTTATTGCTTATGTGCTAAATGAATGCTGAAATGCAATGGGTGGATGGCAGCACTTGCTCCAAGAGACTTAGTAACTGCTATATCTGTCTTTTATGTATTTAAATGTGTAAGATTACCTTTACATTGATATATTGCCATCATTGTTCTATTATTTTCAATTTAAAGATCTTGCTGGTACACAAACCCTTTTGTCACAGCACTCATTTTCCTCCGGTTTCTGGGCTTATGGATAATGTATCAAACAATATGGTATATTAAAATTGTCAGATATCATGGTTCACAAGCAATTCAAATTAAATACAGATGGGTTGATACCACCTAAGAATTAAGAGAATGCATTAATTTGACAAGACTCTATTAAATCAATTTAGACAACAATACAGGCAGTTGTAAAAGAAGATTTTCAGTACTTTCTGGCTACTAGAATGCTTTAAATTACTTCTCTTGAGAAAATTGGTATTTCTCCAAGATCAATATGCAAACCCTCAACTTATTCAGCTTGCAAGTTTCAGATTTGCTTTTGTGCTCAGGCACAATGAAATCCAGTCAAAATTTTACAATCCAGCATTGAAAGAGGGGAATGAATGAATGCACTTTCAGAATTTTCATTTTAATTTGTTTTTCAAACTAAAATTCCAACTTCATTCCCACAAATATACATATGTATGTATATAAATATATATAAATATATATATATATATATATATTTAATTCCTTCCTACAGTGTTTCATATTTAAATAAAGATGTAAATATGAGTTACAGTACTAAGTGAAAAATATACTGCATGACCCTGGGGTAAATCTCAGTTCTCTGAAATTTTATTTTTCTTATCTATAGAAATTAGTGTTTGATTGGAGGAAAGAATACATTTCAAGAGAAAAGGGAAGATTGGGGGAAACTAAAAACCAGGGAAAAGTAAATCTCAGTTCTTTGTCCTTTCATTAATTCTTGTTGCAGCTCTATCATTTTATAAATCAACATAATGTGGCTAGGCTAATTGTAATAAGCATTGGTTCTGGATTCAGAGGACCTGGATTCAAATTCCATATTGTATGCTTACTACTTGTGTGATTTTGGAAAAAATCGTTTCACTTCTGTGAGCTTCCATTTTCTCTTTTTTAAATCTCAAATTTGGGTACAATGATGTTTGAACTCCCTTAAAATTCTGTATCTTTGATCTTATGGTACCATGCTCCTCAGATTCTTTGAATCAGCGTATTATCATTATACTCTCTAGAGTGAATGCCTTTCCATCTGAATACATTATACAGCTAAATTCTACTTGTCTACAAAGCATACTGTCACCTTGGGAACCTACAAACTAGTGTATAGAGGTTGGTTGATTCTTAGACTTAACCTCTCCCTCTAAAAAAAAAAAAATCTAGGCAGTTGAATGTCCATCAGTAATTTTATGTATAATTTTTGCATTGCAAAAGAGTCACTTTGTTTGTCATAGGCCATAGAGGGAAAGCACAGGGATAGAGAAATATTAAGAGTTACTCAGCTAAAATGACTCTACACTAATTAGCAACTCCCTTATCTATATACAGTCAGAAAACAAACTCTGAAATTCAGCAGACATTAGGATATGTCCCTGATGACCTCACCTAGCTGATTTGATTCTGATATGATGTTCCAGTCTTAGATTCTTAAGATCAATTTAAGACTTTTTGAAATTAATTGATTTTTGTTGTTAAAAAATAAAACAGAAAAGAAACAAGCTAATAAACAGACCAACCAAAAACTTTGGAATTATTGAGAATGGTGTATCATGTTCCAAAACCAATTTAACTTGATTCTTCTCTATCAATACAACTTCATAACTAGTTCTTTATCCTTCTGTATCAGGTGTATATGGAACAAATCATGATTAAGTCATTAAGTTTTCCTTTTAATTTTACAGCATAGTATGGAAAATATGAACTTAATTCTCTCTTGTCCCAGTGTATGTGGCTCAGTATATATAGCAATCATCTCTTTATTAATTTCATTAAGGAGGCATTTTCATGTTCTGCGGATGACAAAATGTCATCTATGAATTAGCCTATTTACAGAAATTCACTATTATTGGGATGTTTTACTTCCATTTGGTAGTATATCCTCCATGGTGCAAATTAACATTTTGAGTAAGCAAATATAGGTTTATTACATAAACTATTAAGCAAAGATAAAACAAAAATAAATCAATAAAATACACATAAACTGCAATTGTTCAGAAATAATCTTCTACTTTATAGATGATAGCCCTTCCAAGAAACCATGAAAATTAAAAAAGTGACTAAATGCCCCCATAACTGTATGTGAACAAAATGGCATCAAAGGAGTTATGCAACATTTTTGGACTCAATTGAGAGGTGGATAAATGTGAGCAAATGACATTGGACACACTAAGGCAGAGAAGTATGAATGTCTCAAGAAATTGAAGGATTTCTGTATTTGTGTAAAACACTAGATTCCTGAGGAAGTGTCTAAGTCCTAAGAATAAACTTTAATCAGATCCGAGGAGAAAACAGGTTACCCCTACTTATGATGTCAGAGTTCTAGCATGCAAGTCACTCTCTCCACCCCACCACTTAGATTGATCCCATCACCAACTAGATATGTGAATATGAGCAAGTGACTTAAACTCTTTGAATACAAGTCCACTGTTCTCCAACCTCTCTG
This sequence comes from Macrotis lagotis, assembly GCF_037893015.1. Classification (NCBI taxonomy): domain Eukaryota; kingdom Metazoa; phylum Chordata; class Mammalia; order Peramelemorphia; family Peramelidae; genus Macrotis; species Macrotis lagotis. The sequence goes on along the minus strand of NC_133658.1, from coordinate 225,160,529 downwards.
ATAGGATAATAGTATCAGCTTAAAACAATGCACATTTGTGCATGAATTACTTTAACTGATAAATTGATTTATGAAGTTGACAGACAAAAAAGACAGGAAAAGGGAGATAAAGTTGGAACTATTTTAAAAAATTGTTTTATTTGTTTGAATAAATCATCATTTTTTCTCAATAAAATATTGTTTAAAATATTTAAATGTCAATATAAGCAATTTCAATTATGTCAACATGTCATATGTTCTAAGTCTCTAATTACTTTAGATGACCTGTGTTTATATCTTAGTTTCTGATATTTCCTTTGGATTGCTTTAAACAAGTGGGAATGTTATAATTAAAATGTCAATATTTCACATAATCCACTATCTTCAATTTTTTGCTTCATAGTCATTAATGTTATAGCTGTAACTATAATAAAATTATATTAAAAATTCTCTTTTCTTTAGATAGGGTCAGACTGAATATTGCCATTGCCATCAAAGTGCTCATACATGCTCATTTTTCATATTGTTTTGGTGTGGATCTTATTTTACATTACTTTACGTTACATAAAAGTCTAAATAGTTTGTGTATAGGACAGACATTGAAAAAGGAGAAGGTTCCTTAAGATTTCCTTCTGATGAATCATTTAGAAATGGAAGTACTTGTCTTTACCTCTCTTGAGATCACCCATTCCATATTCCATAAAATAATTAATAAAGTATGAAATTGGAGTGTGATTATACCAGGCTCATGAAGCAAGATATCTCAATAGAATTTAGGAAGGAAAAATTATCTATTACATGTGGAAAAATAAATTGACACCTAGTCCTTATTAGGGCTAGTCCCAGGCAAAAGACAGACAGGTTGTCTGTCTTTGATGTTTCTTTATCTTCTCTTTTTATGTAATTTTTTTCACTGCCTTACACAGGTAATCAGTGTTTTTATAATTGGTTCTAATGAGAGAGAAAATGCTGATGATTTAACAAACACTAAGAAGTTAGGTTCTTAATGGATTATCAGTTCTGTGATATTTACATTATAAGAGAGTGTAACTAAGAGAGGATAAATTCTTAGTCTAAAAGACAAAATTTGTTGACAAAAGTAATTTGACTGTCAAGACACACTGACCAATAAAATGCTTTGCAATTTTCAAAAATAAGTTCACTCTGGTAATTACATAATAATAGACCTAAATACCCTGATATTCATGTAATGACCAAATGATCCCAAATCATTTTAATTTTAATATCTGTTTTTTCTTAAGGCTATGGAATGTTTTATATCTATCTATCTAAATGTCTATCTATCTATCTATCTATCTATCTATCTATCTATCTGTGTCCTCTCAAATTTGGAAAGCATAATGGCAATGTATAAAAGTACAAATGATTAGCAAGGCAGCATAATACAATAACCCTTATCAATTTGCATAAATTCAACAATGGTGTTCAAACTCACATTAATTTTATTTTAGACATAAATTTTTTTTCATTAATTAATTAATTAATTAATTTTCCTCCATAGTCACCTGCATATTTACAGGTTCGGAAACTTCCTTCCACCCTCACTTCCCACCCCTCCCCTCAGCAGGGAACAGTCAGGTTAGAATTTTACATACATATTTTGATAAACATGTTTACAAATTAGTTATTTTTGGCATGAGGAAATAGGATTAAGGGAAAAAGATACATAAGAGACAATTTTTATAAAGTGTTCATCAGACTCAGAAGGGTTTCTTGTTTTTTTCCTATCTATTTCATTTTGGTTTTTCTTCCTCTGGATGGAAATAATATAGCCTATAGCCAAATACAGTTGTCCTAGCTCTCTGGTCTACTGAGAGGAGCTGCTTCCAACAAGGTTGTTCATCTCATAATTTTGTTGCTGATGTATACATTGTTCTCTTGCTTCTTCTTGCTTCACTCAGCAAGAGGCCCCATAACTCATTCCATGCTTCTTGAGAGTCTGACTATTTATGGTTTCTTATAGAACAATAGTATTCCATAGTATTCATGTACCATAACTTTTTAGCCATTTCCCCATTGGTAAGAATCCCCTAAATTTGTAATTCTTTGCCAATACAAAAAAAGCTGCTATGAATATTTTGCAACATGCAGGACTTTTTCCATTTACTATAATTTCTTCTGAACATGGTGTTAGACATGGAATTTCTGGGTCAAAGTATATTATTTTTCTTTGGGCATAGTTCCATATTGTTCACCAGAAAGTTTGGATCTATTAACAAATCCACCAACAATGCATCAATGTCCCAATCTTCCTGCAACCTCTCCCATATTGATCATTTTCCCTTTTTCTTATCTTGGCCAATCTGATAAGTGTGAGGTGATATCACATTGTTTCTTTTAATTTGCATACCTCTAATCAGTAATGACTTGGAGCATTTTTCCATATGATTATATATAGCTTTAAATTCTTCATTTGAAAACTAGTTGTTCATATCGGTTTACCATTTATCAGTTGGGGAAATGACTTGTAATCTCATAAATTTGATGCATTTTTTCTATATATTTTAGAAATTAGGCCTTTATCAGCAATCCCGATTGTGACGATTGTTTCCCAACTTTCTGCTTTACTTCTAATTTTGGCAGCATTGATTTTAGTAATGCAAAACCTTTTAATTTAATCAAGTTGGAATCACTGCTTTTGCAGTTCATAATGTGTTTTAATTTTTATTTGGTCATAAATTTATCCATGTTTCATAGCTCAGATTCATAGAGAACTTTTTTAGTCTATTAATTTAACCTTTGTATCACTCTTTATGTCTAAATCCTGTACCCATTTTGACCTTCTTTTGGTATAGGGTGTGAGACATGGAAATATGCTTAGTTTTTACTATACTATCTTCTAGTTTTCTCAAAAATTTTTGTCAAAGAGTGAGCTCTTATGCCAGACTGACATCTTTGGGTTTGTAATATAGTAGATGGTTGAAGAATCTTTTGATCCTATCCTAATCAACTGATCCTATATTCTATTTCTTAACCAGTACTAGGAAGTTTTGATGATTGCTCTTTATATTATAGTTTCAGTTCTGGTAGAGCTAGGCCAGATCTAGCTCTTTACATTTTGGTTTTCATGAGTTCCCTTACAATTCAATACTTTTTTTCTTTTTTTCCTTCCTTCCTTCCTTCCTTCCTTCCTTCCTTCCTTCCTTCCTTCCTTCCTTCCTTCCTTCCTTCCTTCCTTCCTTCCTTCCTTCCTCCCTTTCCTTCCTTCTTATTTTTGTACAGATGAAGTTTTTTATACATTACTAAAATATTCTTGTTTAAGAGAAAACATAATGCCCCTCCCCCAAAAATATAGTCCTGCATAAGCTCTAAAGTAAAGGAAAGAGAAAAATTAAAATTAACATTAATAATAATGGTAATAATAATAATAATAATAATAATAATAATAATAATAATAATAATAATAAAGTGCAGCCATGTGGTGCAGGGGATGGAGCACCGACCCTGGAGCCAAAGAACACCTGAGCCCAAATCTGGCCCCAGCCACCAAACAATCACCCAGCTCTGTGACCCTGGGCCATCCAGCCCAACCCATTGCCCTGCAAAAACCAAAAATAAATGTCCCAAAATGAAATAAAATAATATCTTGCCCTTGTGTTGATAGAGATGAATTTTGGTACGCTTCTTTTTCTATCTCAGTAAAGAAGTTATTTGGTAGTTTGATTGATATGTCCCTGAATAAGTAATTTATTTTGGGTAGAATTGTCATTTTTATTATATTAGCTCGACCTAACCTTGGGCATTTGACATTTTTCCTATTATTTAGATCTGACTTTATTTGGATGAAAAATGCTTTATAATTGTGATTATACAGTTTCTGCATTTGTCTTGGGAGGTAGATTCCCATTGTCTGAAGTTATTTTAAAAGGAATTTCTCTTTCAATTTCTTGCTCTTTGGTTTTGTGATGTTGGTGATTTATGTGGGTTTCTTTTATATCCTGCTACTTTGCTGAATTTGTTAATTATTTCAAGGAAATTTTAGATAATTTTCTTGGGTTCTTTAAGTATAGTGTCATGTCACCTCCAAAGAGTGAAAGTTTTGCTTCCACATTGCCAGTTCTGATTCCTTCAATTTCTTTTTCTTCACTTATTGCCACTGCTAGCATTTCTAATACTATGATTAATAGTAATGGTGTTAATGGGCATCCTTGTTTCACCCCTGATTTTACTGGAAAAGCTCTGAGTTTATTCATATTACATATGATATTTGTTGATGGTTTTAAATAGATACTATTTTTATTTTAATGAAACACCATTTATTCCTAAACTTTCTCATCTCTTTAATAGGAATGAATGCTTCATTTTCTCAAAGGTTTTTTTAAGCATCTATAGAGATAATCTTATGGTTTCTTTGGCTTTTGCTATTGATATGATTAATTATGTTGAATGTTTTCCTACTGTTGAACGATCCCTGATTGCCTAGTATAAATTTAACCTGATAATGATGGGTTATCATTGTAATAACTTGTTGTAGTTTCTTTACTAAAATTTAAATTAGACAGCTGCATTAATATTCATTAGGGAGATTAGTCTATAATTTTATTTGTCTATTTTGGTCCTACCTGATTTAGGTATCAGTACCATGTTGGTGTCACAAAAAGAGTTTGGCAGAATTCCTTCCTCTCCTATCATTTTAAATAGTTTATGTAGAATAGGAATTAATTATTCCTTAAATGTTTGGTAAAATTCACTTGTAAATCCATCTTTACTTAGAGACTTTTTCTTAGAGGTTTTATTCATGCTTTCTTCTATTGAGTTTCTGGTAATGGGGTTATTTAAGTAATTCATTTCCTCCTTTGTTAATCTGGTCCATTTGTATTTTTATAAATATTTATTTATTGGCATACAGTTCAGCAAAGAAGCTCCAAAATATCTCTTTTATATCCTTTTCATTTTTGATACTGGTAATTTTGTTATCTTATTTCTTAATTTTAATGAGATTAACCAATTTTTTTTTCCTTTCATACTGAATTTTTCATAAAATTCACTCAGTTATATTAATAAGATGAATGTTTTTCTTACTTTCTAATTTATCAATCTCTCCCTTGATTTTCAGAATTCCTAATTTGGTATTTAACTGAGGATCTTTAATTTGTTCTTTTTCTAACTTTTTATAATTGAATATTGAATTCATTAATCTCCCTTTTCTCTATTTTATTTATATAAGCCTTTAGAGATGTAAAGTTTCCCCTCACAACTGTTTTCACTGCATCCCACAAATTTTGCTATGATGTCTTTTTATTATCATTTTCTTGGATATAATCATTGATTATTTCTATTACTTGTTGTTTGATCCACCCATTATTTAATATAAAGTTATTTAATTTCAAATTAGTTCTTGATTTAGCTTTCCCTGACCCTTTATTACATGTAATTTTTATTTCATCATTGTCTGAGAAGTGTGTATTTATTATTTCTGCCTTTCTGCATTGGATTATAATGATTTTATGCCCTAGTACAGGGTCAACTATAGTGAAGGTGCCATGTACTCCTGAGGAAAAGGTATAATATTATCTATCTAGGTTAAATTTTCTCCAGAGGTCTAACATATCCAGGTTTTCTAAGATTTCATTCCCCTTCTTAACTTCCTTCTTGTTTGTTTTGTTGTTAGATTTATCTAGTTCTGAGAAAGAGAGAGAGAGAGAGAGAGAGAGAGAGAGAGAGAGAGCAAGATTGAGATCTCCCATTATTCATGTGTTACTGTCTATGTCTCTTTGTAATTCACTCAGCTTTTCCTCCAGGAATTTGGAAGTTATTTCACTAAGTACATCTTTTTTTCTTGGTGGGACCTGTAGTTTGAATGTGAGAGTGAAGGATTTATTTACTTTTGTTAGGGAAAAGCTCCAGAACCATATTAGGTTCATACAATCGACATATAAAATTTGACATTATCTAGAACACATTGATATTTACAGGATCTAGTAAAATGCTTCACACATAATAAGTGCTTAATAAATTGAAAGATTGCAAAAGGGGAAAAAGCAAAAAAAAAACCACAAACTATCACTGGAAGTAGAGAAATTTGGTTCAAATATTGCTTCAGATTCTGACTTTTTTGAGTTTATTGATCTCCTTGGGCCTAGGTTTCATCACCTGTAAAATGAGAGGCTTCATCTAGATGGATTTCTATGTCTCTTCTATATTTATGATTTTATAAATCATCCACATCCTTACATATTTCTCATTCCCAAGTATAATGATAGCTTTCTCAAAGACAAATAATCATGGCAGGGAAAGATTTAACTGAAAGAGAAATATTGAGTAATATTTTGCATCTGTTTTTTGTTTTGTAATTTGAGAAAAAGTTAGATTTGGTTTAGTTTGAACAACTTTCTTTCCATCTTTTAGTTTTCCACTGACACTACCTCTGAGGATACAAAAGGTTGAAATTTTTAACTTTTCTGGGGATAGTTGGGGGGGAGGGAATCAGCAAAGCTTCTTAATATTTAACTCCAGTGGAATATTATCTACTTTATCTATCAATTTGAGAAACTGAGAAAAAGCAATTGAATTCTTTTAGAAGTATACCTAGAGGGAAGACAGTGTTTCATGAAAAGCATGACTAATAATGGAGGGTATTGTGCTTATTTGTGCATGTGATTAACATTTGCAACAAGATATGAATCTAACCTTTAATAAAATTTCTTTGTTCTTAAAAAAGAAAGAGAACTCAACAGAAAAACTGAGCTCAAACAAAGTTATGTTGCTTGATAGAACTGATTTATTTCCTGATTCCCTTGATGTTTTTCCTTCAAAATGTGGGCCTTGGATAAATCACCATGAGGAGCCATCAATGAATTTCAACACTTAACAGATAATTTTTTTCCTAAAACTTTTTAACTTAGAAAATTTTTATTGCTTTATCATTAACAATGGTTCAGATGGACAATAAGTTGTCTTTTGTTTCCATGTCCATTTTAAGAAACAAAAATGAAGAAAAGTCAGTGATAAGATATAAGTTAAAAAGTCTTTAAGTTAGTAGATCTAGATCTACAATAGTGGGAGTTACAGAATTCATTATCTAAACTTCACTGAGTGGGACTTTTCATGCCAAAACGTAAATCAAAATTAGTTTTATATCAATAGTTTCTGCCTTTAGTCATATTTTTTTCAGCTTGTACAATATCAATGGACTCCTTCTGAAAGTTTCAAAATTGATTTCTTATGGGCTTCCTAAAAACACTTTGCTGATTATAATCCCATAAAGATCTACGAGACTTGAAGACAGAAGCATTTCCTTTCCTTTCATTTCTTTGGCAGGATCTCCTTGGACATGAACTGTTTTTTTTTTCTTCTGTTTTCTTTTTGGAAAAGTTCAATGTTACACAAATCTAAAAGTGAATGAATCTACTCTTTACCCAATGTACTTTGCACTCTCATATATCCATGCTTTTGTCACTCTAGTTATTTCATTTCATAGGTTAGCACTTTGTTCTTCCCAGGAGCTTGAACAATCATCATAAGAACTCACCACAGTTCTTTTTTGTTTTTCTGACAAAAGAGATGTTTGGTAATTATTTGATATGTGAAATCTCTTCACTTTTAACCAGAGCTATCACTATTACTAAAAATTTCTAAGATTTATTCCAGCTCCTAGGTTTAAAGATCCTATGAATACTTTGGCTTAAGCATCAACTGAAAAACAAGGCAAATGGAAGCAAGCTTTAATGACTTAGGTTTAAGTATTTACAGGAAAAGAAACAACAAGACAAAGCACAAAAAAAAAATCCCCTTATGACTTCCTTCTGAAACTGAAAGCACTTCTGTGTTTTCTTCTTCTGGTGATATTTACAGGATGCATTCCAATAAAACACACTCATTTTAATGTTTAACTATTTTTTGGACTGGACTTAATTTTGTTGGTTAGGTTTCAAGATTTGTAATCTTTGAGGAGGAAGCACGCTCTATTTATGCAGACTCTCCTTTGCGCAACTATATATATCATCTCCCAAGTTGCCTATAGAACTCAGATTTTAATAAATCTTGCCAATTATACAGATAACATGTTTCAGAGAAAGAATCTGAGCCCATGTCATCATGACTCTTTGGCCAGTTATCTAAATGCTACATTCTGCTATTGTTATAGAAGTCAAACAAAATCCGAGGCAGATATTTTAAATGAAAATCAAAAAAACAGAATTTTTGAATATCATTTTGAATCTTCTTACCTTATTTCTTATTAGTATCATTGATATGCCTTATACATCAACTAGTTTGCTCAGCTTTTTTCCAGATTAAAAATAAAACCAAGGATAAAAATTATTAACTGACTTAGAATTAATTAGAACTAATCAAATTAATTAGAAATATTAACTAATTAAAGTCATCACACAGGTATTAAATTCAAAATAGGGATCTGAACTCAGGTTCTCTGACTTTAAAACCAATGGCTTTTCCATTGTACCAATATATGGGTGATTGATCATGATAGCATAAAACCCTTGTAATTGAACACAAAATCAAAAAAAATCACAAAGTTTGAAGTTGCCTGAATGTTCATCTATTCTCATGAACATCTGAACTTGAAAAATTTTCCCAATATACTCACAGGTGTTTAGAAGACTTCTTCCTTGAATAGCTCTAATTATTTGAAACCTTTCACCTATTGACAGAAGGCTTTCACTTTGGGAAATTCAAATTTTTAGGAAATATCCTTATTTTGACTTGAAATTGCTTTCTGTGCAATATCTATTCATTTCTCTATGTTCTCTCTTACAGAGGAGAGTAAATCAAGTGTAATGTATGTTTCACATGAGAACACTTTCAATATTTGAAGACTGATATCTTGCTATCCTGAGTTCAAAAATACCATCACAAAATTAAGGAGCTGTTTGACCCCGGACAGGCTACTCAAGCTCCATTTGCTTCAGTTTCCTCAACAATAAATTAAGAATAAAAATTCATTTATGTTCTAAGGTTGTTGAGAGAATCAAATACGATATTTATAAAAAAAACACTAAGCATAGAACTTGGCAAATAGTAATTGTTTTATGAATCTGTTTTCCCTTTCTCTTCTTCCATTTACCTTTCCTCTCCAAAAACATTTTATTCACTCTAGGTTAAATATTCTTTGCTTCATCATCTAATGTTATGCAATAGATGGTTTGCAACATTAGAGTTTTTCTGATGTCCCTGCTAATCTGGTAATGATACAATTCTATTAGAAAAATCACCCCACCAAAATAATACCCAATACAAGATTTTATCCAGGATCTTTTTTTTTCCTGAACAGGACTTTCAGAAGTCCTGTAATGTACGTATACACATTATCTCTCCTGGATTTTTTGTAGGTCATTCATTTTTCCTGTAATGCACTTTACATTTTCTTCTATTTTTTCTGTCATTTCGTTTTGTTTAGTGGCAACTTAGATTCTAATAATATCTTTAGTTTCTATTAGTCTAAATTTAGCTTTTTAGGGTATTATTTTTTCAAATAGATTTTTAAATTTCCTTTTCTTTTTGATTAATTTTACTTGTAAATGACTCATTTTCCTTTTCTATGTAGTTAATTTTACCTTTTGATGAGTTATATTCCTTTCAAAGTTGGCCCTTTTTGCTTTTAAACAAGTGGCTATACTTTTACATTTATTCACTTTTACTTTTAAAGGATTTCCTTTCTTTTTCCAATTGGCTAATTTCACTTTAAGGGGAATTATTTTAGGGCAACTATGTGACACAAATAGAGCACTGGCTCTGGAGTCAGGTGGACCTAAGTTCAAATATGGCATCAGATACTTAATAATTGCCTAGCTGTGAGACCTTGGGCAAGTTACCTAACCCCGTTGCCTTGAAAAAACAAAAATAAAAAAAGCTAATTAAGTTCTTCTGTCAATTTTTCAAAATTCTCCTGCATGACTCATTTCTTTTCTATAATTTCTTCTTCCTCTCTTCTTTTGTTTTAAAAGTCCTTTTTGAGCTGTTCCAAATGGTCTCTTTGGATTTGAGACCAATTCATAAATCCCTTTCAAGTTTCTTATAGAGTTTCTTATTTCTTATATATAAAGTTTCTCATATGAGATTTAATTTTTAATCATCCTTATGCAAATAATAGCTATCTATGATTAATGCTTTCTTTGTTTTTATGTTCATTTTAATTGTTGAGTTAAGCTCCTGGGACACAACAGATTTTATTCAAAGCTTTGGTACAGGTGCCAGGGGTCTGGTATCTGGATTACCACTTATCTTTGATGTTGTCTATGGTTTTTCAGTTTCTTGTGGTTTGATCCCTATACTATGATTACCAACACTATTCCACATATTTTGCTAGCGCTCATGGCTTTGAACTTTGTCTTCTTGGTTGGGACCCTCACTGCTATTCTGCTGCACTACTGGTTTGCTGAGTCAGGACCTATGTAGTGATGTGACCAAAAGCCTTCCTCTGACTTCACAATTCTTGCACCTATACTGTATAACTTCCCTTAAATCTACTTCAGACTGAGTTTTTATATCTACTATTTTGTGGGTTCTGTAGCTTCAGGGTCTATTTAGCAGCTTATTTCAAGAAGAGTTCTAGGAGCTTCCTAACTTCACAATACCACCTTGGCTCCCACTAGTGTTTTTTGGCAGGCTATGATTTGATCATTTGTTAAGAAATAATTCGTAGAAATATTAATAATCTTTTTCATATCTTTTATTATACTTAACTTTCATTTTATATCTTACCTTGTTGATCTTATCCACCATGTTCATTGTTAGTGATGATATTCTACATAGCAAACAGTTCTAATTATGTTTAGGGATAAGAAAACTTAGTCAAGTCACTTCATCTCTTGTTGTCCTTAATTTTCTCATCTATGAAAGAGGATCAGTTATAAATTTAACAAAAAAAATTTAAGAAAATGCTATTATTAGCAGCCTATACCACATTTTTTTTTCACTTTTAATCTCTATTTTATGAAACAGCCTGAAATTTTCCCTAGAAATAATCGTATCTGGACATTTAAAAACACCTTCATTGTGTTAGTATACACATTATCATATTTACAAGCTAAAAATAATTCAATCTAAATAAAAATTCACTCAATTTTCTCTGGAAATGTTTCTTATTTCTTCAATACTGAATCTCCAATCCTCTGTATTACTTACCACATATAATTTTAATGGAATATGTTAGACAGGATTGGTTTCTACAAGGTAAGCTGAAAATACCAGCAAAATAAGAGGTATAACCAGGCCACCCTTTCAATTTTATATATGCCTAATATTCTACCCATATGTGCATTAAATACAATATAAATTCCTTGGTTTCTTTTTATTTCTTATATCATTTAACTTAACTTTTATTTCTTATATCATCTTCGTATTATTTATTTCTTATATCATTTCTTACATTGTTTTTTATATAATTTATATCTAATATCATTTTACTTTTGTCTTATATCACTTCTTATATCATTCACCCTCCCAGAGGCTGAAGAATTGTTTTGGTTTTTTTTTCAGACAACTGGAAACCTGGCTTATCTGGTGCTGGTATAGTTTTTGTATCTTTATATTTTTGCAGCTTTGCTTTCTATATTATACAAAAAATCCATTGTGATATCAAATTTAACTGGAGTTTCCCAAAATATATATCAGAGGAGGGTGAATTTTCCTTCATACCGAAGATATTTTAAATAAGATTTGGAACTACTGTCCCTGAAAAGCAATATACCCACCTATGAAATGACATTATTGGGAAATGAATTGAAATGATAATACTGCTGATTTTGTGTTTGACTCTTCATGAATCCATGGACTTTACCAAATCAGACCCTTCTATTATTCACTATCTTCTAAGTCTGTCCAAGTTCAAGTTCATGGTTTCTATGATGCCATTTATCTCATCTTCTTCCATCCTCTCTTCCTTTTGTTTTTGGTCTTCTCCAATAAATTCTATCTTCTTATTTTTTAGCCAAGATATTTCAAATTTGACTTCAGTATTTAACATTCCAGTGAATAGTTTGAAATAAGTTCTTTACTACTAACTTATTTGATTTCCTTGCTGTCCAAGGGACTCTGGAATGCCTTCTCCAGAACCATAATTTGAAAGTATCAATTCTGTAGCAATAGTTTCCTTATTGCCTGACTCTCACAGCCATATTTTGCTACTGGGAAAAACCATAATTTGTACTCTATAAACATTTATCATCAAAATAGATCCCTGATTTTAACATGCTATAGTAACTGACTAAAATTGATGAAAATGACCAAGAAATCTAGAAAAGTATAGATTTTCCAATGGAGAAAAGATGACACCATATGGTAGGTGCATTCCTATTCAGATATCAGTTGGAAAAGGTGACCCCTGATATTATTTAAAAGGAAGTAAATATAAATTCCTAAACTTAAGACCCATGAACTTCATTTCCATGTTTCAAAAAAATTCATTTGAAGAAAAAAAATTTAATATTTCAATGGATTGTAAGAAACATATGCATGGTATATGCTATGAGTAAGCAAAATGATAATAGTTTATATGAAATGAAAATATAGTACCTGGAATAAAAGATTTGTTTTACACTGCCTTATTAAATTTTATCTGGAATATCATATTCAAATGTATTTGACACATTTTAGATAGAAATAGTTTTAGAAAGAAGGTGATCAAGATAGCAGTGGAATTTGGGGCCATTATAAATTGGAATGAAATGAAAGAATAGATACTTTTTGGCCTAGATAAGAGTAAACTTAATAATATCATAATGACTATTGTCAAATATATGAGATAGAATGATGATTAAATTGTTTTCCTTGTCTTCCTATGAAGAATATTTATGATAATTATGGTGATGGTGATGATTTCTAGCAAGCATATGCTGCCTTAGGGTTTGTAGAGTGCTTTACAAATATTAACTTTTTTTCCTAACAAAACCCTAAAAATTTAGATGCTAATATTATCATTATTTTATAGATGAAGAAACTGAGGAAGTTGGAAGTTGAGTAGCACAGGATCATACATTTTATGTGTTAGATGAAATATGAGGTTATCTCTTCCAGAAATATAACTACTGCATCACATAGCTATCTATAGAAGAATTAAACTTATCACAAAAGAGTCTCCATCTCCTTGAAAAATATTGTTTTGTCTCCTAACTCCACTAGTAATATTTCAATATAAGCCTGAAGATCATGAGTAGAATTAAGAAGTTACTATAAAGGAAAGGGGGAAACTTAAGTGCTTCTTATAATCTGAATTTTTTTTATTTTGGAAGAAAATATCTCAGTTCTCTGTAGTCTTCTAATATTACTGGACTGGTAGTAGCAGCAGTGAAGGAAATGATATATAGACTCATTTTAAACTAATATATGAACATTTATTTAATTGTAGTTCTCTTAATCTACATTTACCAACAATAAATAAGTAGATATAATAATCATGAAATTGAACAATATTTGTATTCATTTCCTTTTCATAGTTTAAATAAAATAGCCTAATAATTATGAAATAAGAATTCTTTAAATACCTAACTGCATACCAATAATTATACTTATCGCCACAGATTGAACTATTTTTAACTCAATTTCTTTTTTTCTGTCAGATGAAAAAGTATACATGAATTAATAAATATAAAGGATATACAAAGTAAAATCAAAGCAATGATTGAAGTATAATAAATATAATATAAATAATATAAATAAACATAATATAATGAAGGATATTTTCAAATGAGGTCATCAAATATGTTTTAAGTTGGAAGAAGTACATGGAAAAAAATTTGTTTGAAGCCAGATTTTTAAAGGAACATAAATTAGGATGAAGTACAATTCTGTCATAAATAAGAGCATATTAAAATGTACAAAATTGAGGAGTGGAAGAGTATGTATAATGAATAAAAAGAAGAATTTAAGAGTGTATAATAGAGAATAATATATAAAAGAGCCTAGAATTATAGACAATAGCTAGATTTTGAGAATGCTACATAGAAGAGGTTTTTTTTTTATCTTAAAAGCAATAGAGATTCATTAAAACATTTGCTATGGTAAGATTGCATAGTCTGACCTTCATTTTAATAACATAAATTTGGAGCTATAAGGAATTTTGTCAATTTTAGAGATGATATAAGAAGCTATTATAGTAGCTTAGGTCAGAGAAGACATGCACATCAACTTGGATGACTATTATGTGAGTAGTGATAAGAGGACAAATGCTAGAGTTTTTGTGGACACAAAATCTACAACTCTTGTCAGTTGATTATATTGGAAAATGGAAATATGCCAAAAGAGAATAAGAAATTGAGGCTCATGTAGAGGATCTGAATCAATGCAATTGGAAGGATAATGCCTGCTTTATAGAAATAGAGACATGAAATATAAGGGTAGAAATCTGATATGAAGATTATGAATTTTATTTTAGATATATCAAGTTTTAGATGCCTTTGTGACAATTAGGAATGTGGACCTACATCTCAGGATAATGCCTAAAGTTATATCTATAGATTTACATTGATGAAGAATTCATCAGAGTTGGTGAGATAGCCATAAAAGAGTATAGAAAATAAAAGTTGTAGAAAAATTGCAAAGTGGTTCATAGATCTTGGATAGAGATCTTTTTTTTTTTAGATTTTTGCAAGGTAATGGGGTTAAGTGGCTTGCCCAATGTCACAGCTAGGTAATTATAAAGTGTCTGAGACTGAACTTGAACTCAGGTACTCCTGACTCCAGGGCTGGTGCTCTATCCACTGTGCCACCTAGATGGCACCTAGAGATCTTTTCCTAAGGAATTATTGGTAGTATTAGTTTCATTTACCCAGAAGCAACAAGACATACCATATTATGGGATAAAGTTCTTATTTTAAATTTTAGTACTCATAAATATTGTAATAATGTTTAAATTTATTTTTTTATTCTCATTTTGTACAAATGATTTTTTCACATTCATAAAATATTCTTGTTTGCAAGTGAACAAAATACCCCCCCCCCCCCATGAATATAGATAGACTTGCTTGGGTTAAAAAAGTAAAGGAGAGAGAAAAAAATAAAAATTAAAAAATAATAGTAATAATTGTAGGTGTGGCCAGGTGGCACAATGGAGGAAGCACCAGCCCTGGCACCACGAGCACCTGAGTACATATCCAGCCTTGTAAACCCAACAATCACCCAGCCAGCTATGTGACATGCAAGCCACCCGATCCCCACTGCCCTGCAAAAACCAAAAAAAAAAAAGAAAGAAAAAAGAAGACCCAAAATACAATAAAATAGTAATAATAGTAGGGGTGACTGGGTGGCAGACAGAGCATTGGCTCTTGAGCCAGGAGCACCTGGTTCCAAATCCAGCCTCAGACACCCAAAGATCACCCTGCAATGTGGCTCCAGGCAGGCCACCCAGCCCCACTTGCCCTGCACTCACCCCCAAATAATAATAACAAAAGATGTGCTTCAGTCTTTGTTCCAACACCAACAACTCTGTCATGGGTGGATCACATTCTTTATGATAAGTCCATCACAAAAGTTACTTCCATATTTTTCCAATGTTTGCATTGCTGATGGCAACTCCCTCCTTTCTTATTTCTCCACTACCATGTACTATATTTTCTCTCTCCTTTCACTCTGACTCTGCTGTAGTGTCGCTGAGTGGCGCAGCTGACAGATCCCTGGTCCTGGGGCCAAGAAGCCCTGAGCCCCCATACCACACCTTAGGCCCAGAATCCACCTGGCCCTATGGTCCTGGGCAGGCCTTCCAATCTCAGCCCCTTGAAAGAAGTAAAAAAGAAAATGTGTTATATCTGACCACTCTCCCCCCATGGTCTATTCTCTCCTCCTTTATTCACATTCCCACCCCTTCCCCCTGCTCCCCCCTCCTTCTTACTCCAGATGTCTATACCCCATTGAGTATATTTGCTGTTTCCTCTCCTAGCCATCTCTGATAAGAGCAAAGATTCCCTCATTCCCCCTTGCCTCCCCCCTTCCATATCATTGCAATAGCTCATTGTAATAAAAGTCTTATTATGTGAAATATCTTGGACTTATTCGCCCTCTCTTTTTTCTTTCTCCCATTCCATTTCCCTTTTTTCTATTGACTCCATTTTTACACCATATTTTATCTTCAAATTCAGATTTCTCCTGTGCTTCAACTATAAAAGCTCCCTCTACCTGCTCTATTAACAGAGAAGTTTCATATGAATATTATCAGTATCATTTTTCTATACATGCAGTTCATCCTCATTAAGTCCTTCATATTTCCCCCCTCTCCTCTAATCTCCATGCTTCACCTGAGTCCTGTATCTGAAGATCAAACCTTCTGTTCAGCTCTGGCTATTCCAAAAGGAACATTTGAAATTCCCCTGTCTGGCCAAGATGGTGGAGAGAAGACAGGCACAGTTCTAAAGTCTCCTGATCTCTTCCCTTTCTATCACATGAACCAAACCTCTTAAAAGAAATCTGAACCAGGAAACCCAGAAAGAAAAGCCAGGAGAGGAAAATCTAGCTCAGGATTTATCTCCTGCAGGAGCCTTGGCTGAGTACTGGCAAGTGAGTCTGAGCTCCAAGGGAAGATCAGCCCAGGATCAGCCAGAGTAACAGCTGAGATGGAACTGGGTGTCTGAGGGCCCAAGAGACGGACCTGCTGGATCAGAGGTGGGGCTGGACAAAGGGGGCTTGGGTCCGCAGGGAAGCAGAGGCACTGGTGTTGGTGCTGTCCCGCTGGAGCTTGGAGAAGGGGCTGCGGGGAGAGGTCTGGTGCAGTAGAGCTGTGGATGCCATCCCTGGGCTCCTCAGGTCTGAGAAACTCTGAACCCAGGCCTCCATTGCACTGAGGCCTCTTCTCAAACAAATGCAAATTTCTTCTGCCTCAGGCCCAGGTGTGTGAGCAAAAGAACCAGCCCAGCTGAGGAATGACCTCAAGCCAGGGTAAAGTTCACCACTGATTGAAGGCAAAAGAATTCAATAGCTCCAATTCCCTCCCTCAAGCAAAAGGAGAAGGCCTCACAACCAAGGTCACAGACACGCCAGAGAAAGCAACCAGAACCTCCTAATGGCCAGCCAGAGAAACTGTACTCAGTAAAGCCTTTAGAGATCCCAAGACCAGGTGAACCAGCCCCACCCAACTCAAGGTCTTAGCATAATGAAGAAGGGTCAGCAGAAAGGTGGATCCATAGAAAAATTCCTAGAAGGGAAAGACCCCAACCCAGAGAGACCTGGAACATCTGAGGAGAATACAACCTGGTCTCCAGCACAGAAAGACTTCCTTGAAGAAATAAGGAAGGAGTTTAAAAATCAACTGGAAAATTTGGGGAAGACAATTAATACCTTGCAACAAGAAAACAAAACCTTAGAAAGTACAGTTGGACAAACACAAAAGGAGAATAAAGATCTCAGATCATCAATTGGACAATTACAAAATGAGAATAATTCTCTCAGATCCTCAAATGAGCAAATGCAAAAAGAAATTAATTCTCTCAAAACCTCAATTGGTCAAATGGAAAGCTCCTTCAAATGTAGAATTGATCGATTGGAAAAGGTTAATGAAGAAATCTCCTCCCCCCAAAAAATAATGGAGTCTAAAGAAACTAATGACTCTATGAGACAGCAAGAGTCAGTTAAACAAAATCAAAAAAAAAAAATAGAAGCAAATGTGAAATACCTCATCAACAAAACCACTGACCTCGAGAATAGATCAAGGAGGGGCAACCTGAAAATTATAGCACTTCCTGAAAACATTGAAAAGAAAAAAAGCCTGGACTTAATATTACAGGATCTATTGATGGAAAACTGCCCTGACATCATCGAATTGGAGGGCAAAGTAGTTATTGAAAGAGTACGTCGATCCCCACCAGAAAAAAGATCTTAAAATGAAAACACCAAGGAATGTTGTGGCCAAACTCCAGAACTATCAGATAAAAGAGAAAATTCTGCAAGCAGCCAGAAAGAAAAAAATTAAATATCAAGGAGCCACAGAAAGGATCACACAGGACTTGGCTGCATCAACTTTAAGGCATCGAAGGGCCTGGAACGAGATATATCAAAGAGCATCGGAGCTTGGAATGGAGCCAAGAAACTACTTTCCTGCAAAGCTACACCTTCTCTTCCAGGGAAAAAGATGGACATTTAACGAAATGGAAGATTTCCCAAAATTTCTGATGAAAAGACCAGAGCTAAACAGAAAATTTGGACATCAAACAGGAGGTTCAAGAGACACATGAAAATGTTAAAAAAAAAAAAAGGTTAAAAAAAATCCAGTAAGTTGAAATTGGCTATATCCCAGTATGGGGGGGGGGGACTCTCATAAATCCTGAGAAATGTAACTCTAACAGAGTGAATATACCTAGCCAGAAATGATGGACATCCATGACCGATCCATGAGACTGGTATCTAAAGGAACGTAACTGGCTTTCACTCCACTGGGGAGAAAGACTCTAATAACTCTCAGGAATTTTGACTCAATTCAACAGAATATACTGAACTAGAAGGGACAGACACTCAGAATTTTCTATAACTTAGATATAATGATTGAAAAAAAATACACTACCTCCTTAAAAAGGGGGACCAGAAAGAGAGGGAAAGAGGGAGGGGATTGAATGGAACAAATCACATTACACTAAGAGGAACCAAAAAACCTATGGTAATAGTGGGGAAGAAGGGAGCAGAGGAGAAACACCTGAATCTTCTCATCAGACTTGGCTTAAAGTCAACCTACACATACTCAGTTAACTTATAAAACATCTAACCTTTCATGTATTAAGGCGGGAAAAGGGAAGTGGGGAATGGAGAAAGGGAAGGGGAGTGGAGGAAATAAGGGGAAATAGCAAAAGGAAGGGAAGGGAAAAGGGAAAGGGGAAAGAAAGGGGAGGGTGTGATATAGGAGGGCAAACACACGGAAGGGGGTGCTATTCAAAAACAAAATACTGGGGAATATGGATAAAGGGGGGGAAGGGAGAAAAATACAAACAGGGGGAAGATAGCACAGAGGGCAATAAAGAATTAGTAATCATTACCTTGAATGTGAACTGGATGAACTCTCCCTTAAAACGTAAGCAAATAGCAGAGTGGATTAAAAACCAGAATCCTACAATATGCTGCTTACAAGAAACTCATTTGAAGCAGAGAGATACATATAGAGTAAAGGTAAAAGGTTGGAGCAAAATATATTTTGCTTAGCTGAAGTAAAAAAAGCAGGGCTAGCAATCCTTATCTCAGACAAAGCAGCAGCAAGAATAGATAGCTTTAAGAAGAGATAAGGAAGGAAACTTTATCCTCTTAAAAGGTACCATACACAATAAAGTCATTTCAATACTGAATATATATGCACCCAATGGGACAGCACCCACATTCTTAGAGGAGAAGCTGAAAGAAATACAGGAAGACATAGACAGCAAAACTCTACTAGTAGGAGACCTCAACCTCCCGCTATCAGATCTAGATGAATCAAATCATAAAACAAACAAGAAAGAAATTAGGGAGGTAAATAGATTGTTAGAAAAATTAGATACAGTAGACTTATGGAGGAAACTGAATGGGGATAGAAAGGAATATACCTTTTTCTCTGCAGTACATGGAACTTATACAAAAATTGACCATGTACTAGGGCATAAAAACCTAATGATCAACTGCAGAAAGGCAGAAATGGTGAATACATCTTTCTCAGATCACAATGCAATAAAAGTCATATGCAATACTTGGCCAAGGAGATATAGACCCAGAACAAATTGAAAACTGAATAACCTCATTTTTAAAAATGAGTGGACCAAAAAACAAATTATAGAAAGAATTAACCCTTTTATCCTAGATAGTGATAATAATGAAACAGCATACCAAAACCTATGGGATTCATTCAAGGCAACTCTCATGGAATACATTATACCTCTAAATGCTTATATGAATAAAGTGGAGAAAGAGGAAATCAATGAAGTGAACATGCAACTAAAAAATTAGAGAAAGAACAAATCAAAACTCCTCAATTAAGTACCAAATTAGAAATATTAAAAATTAAAGGATAAGTTAATGAAATTGAAAGCAAAAAAACTATTGAATTAATAAATAAAGCCAAAAGTTGGTATTATGAAAAAACCAATAAAATTGATAAACCTCTCGTCAATTTGATTTAAAAAAAGAAAGAAGAAAACCAAATTGCTAGTATTATAAATAAAAAAGGTGAACTCACCACCCATGAGGAGGAAATTAAAGAAATAATTCGAAATTATTTTGCCCAACTTTATGCCAATAAGTTTGATAATCTAAGTGAAATGGATGAATATTTACAAAAATATAAGTTGCCCAGGTTAAATGAAGAAGAGATCGAATACCTGAACAACACTATCTCAGAAAAAGAAATTCAACAAGCCATTATTGAACTCCCTAAAAAAAAAAATCTCCAGGGCCTGATGATTTCACAAGTGAATTCTACCAAACATTTAAGGAACAATTGGTTCCAATCCTATATAAACTCTTCGGAAAAATAGGGAAAGATGGAACTCTGCTTAATTCTTTTTATGAAACCAATATGGTACATGAGGAAAAAGGGGTAAAAACATTACATGTACAAAAATATTTATAGCAGCCCTGTTTGTGGTGGCAAAGAATCGGAAATCCATTAAATGTCCTTCAATTGGGGAATGGTTTAGCAAACTGTGGTATATGTATGTCATGGAACACTATTGTTCTATTAGAAATCAGGAGGGATGGGATTTCAGGGAAACCTGGAGGGATTTGCATGAACTGATGCTGAGTAAGATGAGCAGAACCAGAAAAACACCGTACACCCTAAGAGCAACATGGGAGTGATGTTCAACCTTGAAGAACTTGCTCATTCCATCAGCGCAACAATTGGGAACAATTTTTGGCTGTCTGCAAAGGAGAGTACCACCTGTATCCAGATAAGGAGCTGTGGAGTTTGAACAAAGTACAAGGACTATTCCCTTTAATTCGGAAAAGAAACTGGTTAGCTCTGAGAATTCTGTTCTCTTTAAGGATATGATTTCTCTCTCATCACACCCAATTTGGATCAAGGTACAACATGGAAACAAAGTAAAGACTGACGGAGTGCTATTTGGGGGGGGGGGAGGGAAGCAAGGTTGGGGGAAAATTGCAAAACTCAAATAATGTCTTTAATAAAAATTAAAAAAAAAAAAGAATCCCTGATCTAAAAGAAAAAAGAAAAAAAAAGAAAGAAATTCCCCTGGTTCATTGAAAGTCCATCTTTTCCCCTGGAACAAGACATTCAGCCTTGCTGGGTAGGTCATTCCTGGCTGCATTCTAAGCTCTTTTGCCTTCTGGTATATTGTATTCCAAGCCCTATGAGCTTCCAATATAGTTGCTGCTAAGTCCTGTGTGATCCTGACTGCATCTCCACGATATTTTAACTGTGTCCTTCTGGCTTCTTGTAATATTTTCTCTTTGACTTGGGAGTTCTGGAACGTGGCTATATATTCCTGAGGGTTGGTTTTTTGGGGATCTCTTTCTCGGGGGGATCGGTGGATTCTCTCCATTTCTATTTTGCCCTCTGCTTCTAGAATATCAGGACAATTTTCCTGTAGTAATTCTTTGAAAATTATGTCAAGGCTCTTTTCCTGATCATGACTTTCAGGTATTCCAATAATTTTTAAATTATCTTTTCTAAGTCTGTCTTCCATATCAGTTGTTTTTTCAATGAGATATTTCACATTTTCTTCTAAGTTTTCATTTTTTTTTTTAGTTTTGAAGTATTGATTCCTGATTTTTGGTAAATTCATCAATCTCCCTGAATTCTATTCTTTGTCTGAAGGATTTGTTCTCCTCAGAGAGTTTACTTATCTCATTTTCCATCTGGCCGTTTTTGCTTTTTAAAGCATTCTTCTCCTCAATAACTTTTTGAACTGTTTTATCCATTTGACCTAAGCTGGTTTTAGCATGCTATTTTCTTCATCATTTTTTTGGATTTCCTTGACCAAGCTGCTGACTTCATTTTCATGTTTTTCCTGCATCTCTCTCCTTTCTTTTCCCAGTTTTTTTTCCAACTCCCTCATCTGATTTTCAAAGTCTTTTTTGAGCTTTGTCTTAACCTGTGCACAATTTCTGTTTTTCTTGGAGTCTTTAGATGCAGGAGCTTGTGCTTACTCATCTTCAGACTGAGTATTTTGATCCTTCTTGGGCTCATTTGCAAAATATTTCTCAATAGTCTTATTTCTTTGCTTGCTCATTTTCTCAGACTGGGCCTGGTTTTGGGGTGCTTCCTGAGCTTTTGGGACACTCCCACAAGGGTCTCAGTGTGTGAGGCTCTGTCCTCCCTCCTGGTCTGAGAATGACCATAAGCACCGCCCTCGGCCATGGGCTGAGGTGGGGGGGCCCTGTTGTTCTATGGGGGTGTCTAGACTTCGATCAGGGTCTGAATGTGGTCAGAGCCCCAGTGTCTTGTTCCAGAGGCAGAGGATAGAGCTCGGCAGTCTCTCTCTCTTCACTTCCCTCCCTCAGCTCAATGGGCTCATGCCCTGGAGGCTCTTGCTTATGGGCTCCAGCTGCTTCTGTTTCTGGGTCTGGGCTGGAGAAAGACCAAGCTTCTGGCTGTGTGCCCTGAGGCCTGGGCTGCACGTGCTTGCTCTGGCAGAGGTCTCCCGCTGTTCCCCCAGTTTGTGCCCGTGCTCCCCGGGGTGCAGCTCAGTTGACTCCCCCGCTGCTGGGAGCCCCGGGTCCCAGCGCCCTGGGGCTGCCTACAGGAGACTGAAGTTCTTTTGCTCTGGCAGGTCTCCCCTCTGACCCCGGGGAGCAGAGCCTTTTTGCTCTTTTCCAGCTTACCTTGAGTAGGAGAACTGCCTCACTGGGTCCCTTTGTGGGTTCTGTCTCTCGAAAGTTTAGTTAGAGTCTTTAGCTTATGAGTTTTATCAGAGAGCTCCTAAGACTCTTGTTGCCATCTTTGTAATAATGTTTAATAAGATAATTTTATGAAAGTGAAATCATATGTTAGAAACAATGAAATAGTATACAAATTCTATGGGAAATAATAGCATTCTTTAAATAAGTCAGCTTACAGTATGCCAATCAGGGAGGTTAAAGTGAATTTGAATAGGGAGAGGAAAAGGGAAAATTATGCTTAAAATTTGAATTTATATCAACAGACTAAACATTTCAAATTCTTGTTGATTACATTTACTATCCATACCTATATGAAATGATTAGTTTATTTAGTTTAAAACAAGAAGGAAATCTTTCAATGATGAATTCTAATCAATGAAAATATAATTGTTATCTTAGCAGAATAGAACTGTCTGCCTTTCACGGTGTGATTAATTTCTGAATAAATTGTGTTATTCTGAGACTAAATTGCGTTGTTCTGATCTAAAACATTGATTGGAGAAAAGAACAAATCTTTAAATTTAAAAAAATTAAAAAAGGACAAAAAATTAAAACTGAGAAAACAAGACAGACAAAATAGCTTCTACTTGGCTGATTTTTTTAAGTTGTTGACTTTTGGATATGAAAAATCAATCACTAGATTCTATTTTAAATATGTTTAATTAATATAAAAATAAAATATTTTGCTAAACTTGTACAGGCATAATTTTAATTCTTAGATATTCATAATACCCCAAAACAATAAAGAGTAAAAACTAATTTGAACAAAAACACATAGAAGAGGGGCTGAGCCAAGATGGCAACAAGAAAGTATCTTCTCTAAGCCATTTTTCTCATAAAATTCATAAGCTAAGGACTCTAAACTTTCCAGCGAGAGAACCCCCCAAAGGGACCCAGCGAGGCGGATCTCCTACTCAAGGCAACCTAAAAAGAGCAGAAAGGCTCTGGTCCCCGGGGTCGGAGGGGGCAGCCTGCCAGAGGGGTGGCCCACCAGAGTGAAATAACTTCAGCCTCCCAGGGGCAGCTCCAGGGTCCTGGGAACTGTGGCTCACAGCAGCGGGGGAGTCTCCTGAGCTGCATCCCGGGGATCAAAGGGCACAAAGTGGGGGAACAGCAGGGGAACTCTACCAGAGCAAGAACGTGGAGCCTAGCCCTAGGGCACACAGCTAGCAACTTGATCATTCTTCAGCCCGTATCCAGGAACAGAAGCAGGCATGGCAGGTAAACAGGAGACCAAAGGGCATGAGCCCATTGAACCTAGGAAGGGAATTGAAGAGAAAGAGACTGCAGAGCTCTGTCCTCTGCCCCTGGAACAGGACTCTGGGGCTCTGACCACATTCAGATCCTAATCACAGCCTAGGGCCCCCCATAGAACAACAGCCCCCCCCCCCCACCTCAGCCCCATAGCAGAGGGGGGCGTTTATGGTCATTCACAGACCAGGAGGGAGGACAGAGCCTCACATACTGAAACCCTTGTGGGAGTGTCCCAAAAGCTCAAGAATCACTCCAAAACTAGGTGCAGGCTGGGAAAATGAGCAAGCAGAGAAACAGGAACACAATTGAGAAATATTTTGCAAATGACCCCAAGAAGGATCAAAATCCTCAGTCTGAAGATGAGGAAGCTCAAGATCCTGCATCTGAAGACTCCAAAGAAAAATAGAAATTGGGCTCAGGCTATGACAGAGCTCAAAAAATACATTGAAAATCAAATGAGGAAGTTAGAAGAAATACTGGGAAAAGAAAGGAGAGAGAGATGAAGGAAAAACATGAAAATGAAGTCAGCAGCTTACTCAAGGAAATCCAAAAAATGCTGAAGAAAACAGCATGCTAAAAACCAGCTAGGGTCAAATGGATTAAACAGTTCAAAATAGTTATTGAGGAGAAGAATGCTTTAAAAAGCAAAATTGCCCAGATCGAAAGAGAGATAAGAAAACTCTCTGAGGAGAACAAATCCTTCAGACAAAGAATAGAATTCAGGGAGATTGATGAGTTTATCAGAAATCAGGAATCGATACCTCAAAACCAAAAAAAAATGAAAAAAAATTAGAAGAAAATGTGAAATATCTCATTGAAAAAAGCAACTAATATGGAAAACAGATTTAGGAAAGATAATTTAAAAATTATTGGAATACCTGAAAGTCATGATCAGGAAAAGAGCCTTGACATCATTTTCAAAGAATTTCTACAGGACACGAAAATTGCCCTGATATTCTAGAAGCAGAGGGCAAAATAGAAATGGAGAGAAGCCACCAGTCCCCCCCACTGAGAGAGAGAGAGAGATCCCCAAAAAACCAACTCATAGGAATATTATAGCCAAGTTCCAGAACTCCCAAGCCAAACAGAAAATATTACAAGCAGCCAGAAGGACACACTACAAATATCATGGAGCTGCAGTCAGGATCACACAGGACTTAGCAGCAACTACATTGGAAGCTCATAGGGCTTGGAATATAATATACCGGAAGGCAAAGGAGCTTAGAATGCAGCCAAGAATGAACTACCCAGCAAGTCTGAATGTCCTCTTCCAGGGAAAAAGATGGACTTTCAATGCACCAGGGGAATTTCAAATGTTCCTTTTGGAATGGACAGAGCTGAATAGAAGGTTTGATCTTCAGATACAGGACTCAAGTGAAGCATGGAGAGTGGAGGAGAAGGGGACAATATAAGGGACTTAATGATAATGCACTGCATGTATTCCTGCATAGGAAAAATGACACTGATAATACTCATACTGACCTTCTCACTTAATAGAGCAGGTCGAGGGAGCTTTTATAGTTGAAGCACAGGAGAAAGCTGAACTTGTAGATAAAATATGGTGAAAAAATGGAGTCAATAGAAAAAAAAAGGAAATGTAATGGGAGAAAGAAAAAGGAGAGGGGGAATAGGCCAAGATATATTATATAATAAAATTTTTGTTTATTACAATGAGCTATTGCAATGATATGGAAGGGGGGAGGAAAGGGGGAAATAGGGAACCTTTGTTCTCCTCATAGGTGGCTAGGAGAGGAAACAGCATATATAGTCAATGGGGTATAGGCATCTGGAGTAAGAAGGAGGGGGGTGCAGGGGGAAGGGGTAGGGATGTGAATGAAGGAGGAGAGGATGGACCATGGTGGGGAGAGTGGTCAGATATAAAACATTTTCTTTTTTACTTCTTGCAAGGGGCTGGGATTGGTTGGCCTGTCCAGAACCATAAGGCCAGGTGGATGTTGGGCCTAAGGGGTGGTATGGGTTCTCAGGACCTCTTGGCCCCAGGACCGAGGATCTGTCTGCTGTGCCATTAAGCTACCCTACAGCAGAGTCAGAGTGAAAAGAGAAAGAAAGGGGCAACTAGGTGGCACAGTGGAGGGGCAGCTAGGTGGCACAGTGGATACAGCACCCAGTCCTGGAGTCAGGAGTACCTGAGTTCAAATCTGGCTTCAGACACTTAATAATTACCTAGCTGTGTGGCCTTGGGCAAGCCACTTAACCCCATTTGCCATGCAAAAAAATAAACAACATAAAAAAAATTTTAGGGGCGGCTAGGTGGCATAGTGGATAAAGCACTGGCCCTGGAGTCAGGACTATCTGGGTTCAAATCCAGTCTCAGACACTAAATAATTAGCTAGCTGTGTGGCCTTGGGCAAGCCACTTAACCCCATTGCCTTGCAAAAAAAAGAGAGAGAGAAAAGATAGTACATGTTAGTGGAGAAATATGAAAGGAGGGAGTTGCAATCAGCAATGGCAACGTTGGAAAAATATGGAAGTAACTTTTGTGGTGAACTTACCATAATGAGTGTGATCCACCCATGACAGAGTTGTTGGTGTTGGAACAAAGGCTGAAGCACATTTATTATTATTATTATGTGGGGGAGGATGCAGGGCAAATGGGGCTGGGTGGCCTGCCTGGATATGCATAGCAGGTGATCCTTGGGTGTCTGAGGCCAGATTTGGACCCAGATGCTCCTGGCTCAAGGGCCAATGCTCTGTCTGCCACCTAGCCACCCCTACTATTATTACTATTTTATTTCATTTTGGGTCTTTTTTTCTTTTCTTTTTTTTTTGTGGGGGTTTTTGCAGGGCAGTGGGGTTAGGGTGGCTTGCACGTCACACAGCTGGGTGATTGTTGGGTGTGCAGGGCTGGATGTGGGCTCAGGTGCTCGTGGCTCCAGGGCTGGTGCTTTGTCCATTGTGCCACCTGGCCATACTTACAATTATTACTATTTTTTAATTTTATTTTTTTCTCTCCCCTTTACTTTATTGCTCAAGGAATTCTATATTTATAGGGGGAGGGGTATTTCATTTACTCTTAAGAATATTTTATTAATGTCAAAAAAATTTGTACAAAATGAGAAAATAAAAAATAAAAAACACATAGAAGTGAAAAAATCATTATACCTCGAGAAGAAGGCAAAAAAACAGCAAAATTTATAAATACTTTGAAAAATTGAAATTAGTGCAAAAGAAAAACAATTATGAAATTTCAACCCCTGGAAAATATTATGGGATATAATTTCATTGGGAAGCTGGAATGATATGGCAGGTTTGGAGTCAGGAAGACTCTTCTCTGTGAGCTCAAATTTTTTATCAGACACTAGCTGTGTCTTAACTCTTTTTTTATCTGAAAAATGTAATAATATCATATTAATAACATGAAAGAATAATATATTGATAATTAATCATATTAATTAATAATCATTATATAAATTATTATATAAACATATTAATTATATTTTATAATTATAGAATGATCAATCCTATTATATAATTATATTAATTTATCATATTATTAATCATATCATATTAATAATATTAAAGAAATGATAAACCACTCCAGTATCTTATCTTAAGAAAATCTCAAATTAGGCAGTAGATCTAAACAGAAGTGCAAAAACCTGAATAACAGACTACTTTCTTACACATCATATTTGAGGCCATGTTTGTTCTTTGAAATTTTGGGAGATTCACTTAATTATTTAAAGACTAGAAAATAATTACTCAATTTCCCCCCTTTTTTTACATTGTTGTAGTGACTGTATGTCTTGTTTCCTTAACTCTGCCTACTTCTCTCAGAATCACATACTGTAAATGATTCCATGTGTCTTTTTTCATAATTGTCTTCATATCTCACATCAGAGTAATTTTCCATGATAATTAAGCATTGCAATTTATTTAATCTATCCTCAATAATTCATCAATACTTTGAACAAATTAAAATTTTTCAATTTCCAAAAGCTTCATATTTTTTACATCTCTATATAGTATCTACTGATAACATATATTTATATATTGCTATAATTACTTTCTAATTAATTTCATATATCTACTATATATTTATCTATACATTTCTCTCTCTCTCTCTGTATATATATATATATAAATATAAATATATATATAGATATATATATAGATATATGCACAATATGTTTGTAATCCATGAGATGGCATAATATCCAAATAAATAGAAATACAACAATCCCAAAATGACTTTGATGGGTACTAGTAGCACTAATAGCATTAAAACAATGGCTTATTTTTGAGAAAAATGTCTAAAAATAAAAAAAAAATGATAAGTATTAGGAAACCAAAAAAAAAGGTTGTAGGGTCTTTGTAGAAATTGAGGGAAAACAGATGACTTAGTCACTTGCTTTACTGGTGTTTACAAAATAGCCAAAAATCCATTTTAAGAAATTTCCTAGAAGGAATATCTGTGAATGATTTGCAATATGTACTAAAGCAGTGACATGCCAATATTAATTAATGAATCCAGTGAAATATCTGATTTTTGAATTTAGTTGCATTCTCAATATTGCCCTGATTCCAAAATGCTTTCTACGTTTTTCTGCTTGCTTCTTCATATAGCTTATTGAGCTCAACTTTCTCTTTGGATTTGTTAAGAGCATCCCTTCAGGTAATAGAGTAAATAAACCAGATGTTTACTTTTATAAGACATAATTTTTATGTTTATATTTCAGAATTTTCATCTGTGTTTCCCTCTTCTGACTAATTATACTTTGTTGAATAAATGGTAAGTAAGAAATTTGAATTCATGCTTTTCCAGTTGTAACTTTTGCTCTAAGAATGACAGTTAAATTTAAAATTGTCCAGGAAATGTGAAAAGCATGCTAACTTTTGATAAATTGAGTCTAAGAAAGTTCTCTTTCTACATATTATATGATCATGTATTCTCATAATTTCATGCTGTAATAATTAATAAATCTACCTCTTGTCTATAACTACAAGTTCAAATTTTATTAACAGTGATATGAGATCCCATTTCTACACTATACTCACCGTCACTGTACAAGTGTAAATACTTAATTGGAGCAACAATGGCAGCCAAAAAGATTACACAACTCAAAAGTCTAAGATAATATTATAAGATTGCTGGATCCATTCCTTCCTGGAACTAATCTGAGTCTTTATAAAATAACTATTTTCCTTAAGCAATTCTGACTTTTATGTTAATACATTTCCTCTTACTTATAAGGGGAATCTTTTAAACATCAAATATTACTATAAAATCATGTCTGCACATTACATATTATTCTTTGTTTGAATAGTTTGTTAGGTGTCTGCTGAATCATGAGCAGTATTGAAATTGTACATTCCACTTAAATTAAAAGTGTAAGACTTTATTTTAAAAGTAACATAATTAAAATTTAACTATTTCATTTTAATTTAAATTAACTATATTTTGTGCCCTGAGAATGTTGAATACCAGAAAATTGAGTTCATCATGTAGATTTAAATTCTTATATTCAACACCATAAGTCAAAAAACAAACAAGAAATCAACTACATTTTAACATGCAGAAATTTCATAGCTACTGAACTGAAAATAATTTTAAAAATCATCTATTGTTTAACCAGACAATCAAATTGTTAGAGAGAAGGACTTGTGAATTTATTGGTATAGGAAACAAATTCTATCCATATTACTTAGCACCTTTTCTATTATCAAAAGATAATTTAGAAATCTTAAAAGTTAAGGGACCTGGATCTATATTTCAGAGCAGGACGTAAAGTTCATCCTGTGCTTTAGACTATAACTCTATCTACTATACCATATTATTTATTATTTCACTAACTCACTAGGTTAAAGTAAAAATAAATTTCAAATTATAAAAAAAGGTGAGAGTGAAAAGCACATTTTTGCTCCATAAAAAATGAAAAGAAGAATTAAAGCAGTTCTAAGTAAGTGTGACATATGTATGCTTAGAATACCCACTCCAGGTGTTCACATATACTATTTTTGCCTGACTTCTGGTAGAGCATTCCAAGTTTATCTTGGGCTTATCAATCACAGTCAGATATACTTTAAGTTATCTTAAACATAGTGATGTCATTTTGCTTTTCTTCAATAATGAAGAGCAATGACCAATCAATCAACCAACTAGGTCAAAGTAAAAACCAACTTCAAATAAAATAAAAGTTGAAAGTGAAAAGAATATTACTGCTCTAAAAGAAATGATGAGCAGGTGGATTTCAGGGAACAACATTCAGAGAACAAAAAAATGGAGAGATTGAAACAATGCTGAGTGCAGTAAAAAGACCCAGGAGAAACTTGTGCAGAGTAAAAGCAAGATTGTATGAAGATCAACTATAATCCATTTGGCTATTCTCAACAATACGGTAATCCAAGACAGTTCTAAAGTCCTGTGATAGGTAATCTCATCCAGACCCAGACAAAGAATGATGCAATGATGGAATCTGAATGCAGATCAAAAAACACTTTTATTAAAATTTGTTTAGTTTTTACTTTTCATTCTCTTATTATTTTGTTCTGATTCTTCTTTCACAGAACAACTAATGTTGAAACAAACATAAAGTGATTGTGCATGCTTAGCACATGTCAGAATATTTGCTATGAGAACAGTGAGAAGAAAGGGTAAGAGGGAAAAAAAAGATGATTTTAAACAAGGATATCCCTTATCACCACTACAATTCAATATAATATTAGAAATGCTAGCTGAAGCAATAAGAGAAGAAAAAGGGAAATTCCACTTAAAGTAAGTATAGACAACATTAAATGCATGGGAAGCTACCTCCCAAGACAAACCCATCTAAGTATATGAACACAATTGTAAAGCACTTCTCACCCAAATAAAGTCAGATGTAAATAATTGAGATAGTGTCAAATTGCTAATGGTTAGGTTGAGCTAATATAATAAAAGTGACAATTCTGTGCAAAGTAAATTACTTATTCAGGGTCATATCAATCAAACTACCAACTAACTACTTTACTGAGTTAGAAAAAATAGTGACAAAATTAATCTGGTGCAAAAAAAGAGGTCAAGAATAGCAAGGGAATTGATAAGAAAAAAGGTAAAGGAAGGTGGCCTAGCTCTACTAGATCTAAAACTAAATTATAAAGTGGCAGACATCAAAACTGCCTGGTACTGCTTAAGAAATAGAGTAATGATCAGTGGCTTAGGATAGGTTAAAACAAACTTACATTTAATTACTAAAGCTACTAAATCTACTATATGACAAACCCAATGACATCAGCTTCTGGTATAAGAACTCACTATTTGACAATAATTGTTGGGAAAACTGGAAAATGGTATGGCACAAACAAAGCATAGACCTACATCTCAAAGCTATCCCAAAATAAGGACAAAATGGCTACATGATTTAGACATAAAGGGTGACAATATAGATAAAATAATGGACCAAGAAATATTCTATCTATAAGATCTATGGAAAAGAGATAAATTTTTGATCAAACAAGAATTAGAGTGTACTATAAACTATAAAATTGATTTTGACTATATTAAATTAAAAAGTTTTTCACTAATAAAATCAATGTTACCATGATTAGAAGAAAAGCAAAAAGTTGAGAAACAATTTTCAAAACTAAGAGTTCTGATGAGGTCTCATTTCTAAAATATATAGAGAATTGCCTCAACTTTATAATGTTGCAAGTTATTCCAATATTGATAAATGATTAAAGGTAATATATAGATAGTTTTTCAAATGAAGAAATTAAAGCAATATATAATCATATGAAATCATGTTCCAAATCATTATTGATTAGAGAAATGTAAATTAAAATAACAATGATTTATAATATCATACTTATCAGATTGGCCAAGATGAGAGAAAGGGGAAATGATCAATGTTGGATAGGTTGTGGGAAAATAGGCCATTGATACATTGTTGATGGAGTTGTGAATGAATCTAACCACTCTGGAGAGCAATATGGAATCATGTCCAAAGTGCAATAAAATTGTTAATACCCCTTGACCCAGTAATTCCAATTCTAAGTCTATATCCAGAAGAAATTATAAAAAAATAGAAAAAAAGTCCTACATGTTCCAAAATATTCATAGCAGTTCTTTTTGTAGTGAAAATGAATTGAGGGCATGCCCATCAATTGGGGAATGGCTCAACAAGATATGATACATGAATACTATGAAATTTTATTATTCCATAAGAAATCATAAATGATCAGACTCTAGAAAAGCATGTAATGACTTACAGGATCTGATGCTGAGCAAAGGAAGTAGAAACAAGAGAACAATGTATGCATTAACAACAACTTTGTGAGATAAACAACCTTGAAGAAAGCAGCCTTTCTCAGCACTTCAGAGAGCTAGGACAATTGTATTAGCATGTCTATGGACAATGCTATCCCTATGCAGAGGAAGAAAAACAAAACAAAACAAATTGAAACCAAAAAAGAGAGATACAACCCTTTAGAATCTTATGAACACTTTGCAAAAAATATCTCTTATTTATCTCTTTTCCTTAATCTTAATTTCTCATTCTGAAAATTACTTATTTGTAAATGGGTCTATCAAAAATATATATGTTCATTGCTAACCTAATTATTCACCACAGCGGGGAGGGTGGTAGGAAGGCAGGGTGGAAGGACATTTTGTAATATAGAAATATAAATGTGCATATTGATGAAAATAAATAACTTAAGACAAATTGTAAAATTAATTTAAGAACTATTTTATTTATAATTGGAAAAGTAATTAATTACTTAATTAAAAAATAAACTATATTTGTTAACATCCCATGTATTTGATACTGATTCTTTGTCTTATATATTTAGGAAAATAGAAAAATGTCTTTGGAGAAATAATTTCTATATTTATTTTAAGGTATATTGTCTTCTTTTTGGATATAATATATTTAGGAGAACTAGCTAAATGAAGAAAAGAATATGGTTATTGCATATATATCAGAGCCTATCACCATATATAGTCGTATTTTGGGGGGATTAATGCTGGGTTTTAAGCTCATAGTCTATAAATGCCATTTTTATTGGAGAAAAAGGAAATCCACAACAATATGTAGAATGATATTGCAGAAAAACAGTTGTTATGGAGTCAATATAACATTTAACACAAAATAGACAATCAATTCTTATTTACTGAAATTCTGTTGATCTTGTTTCAAATTTCACCTTTGCAATGTACTCTCATGCAAATTATCTCATCTCCCTGGACTTCAACTTCTTCATTTTTGTAAGGAAATTGTTGGATCTTATGGGGTTGTAAAAATATGAATCGATGACCATATGATGCTTTTCCATTGCATTGTACTTGAAAGACAATTAAAATATTTAACAGTGTGATGCTTCCCCTAGTATAGTATACACACACACACACACACACGCACACACACACACACACACACAGACACACACAAAGACATCTTTCCCCCTAAAGCTCCAATGTGAATAATTTTAGAAGCTTCAAAAGAAAACTCAATTTTTTTGACAAGTATGTAAATTGATATATGCAAATTGATTTTATGTAAAGATGATAAATGTTCCTCTTCTTAGTTATTTAATTCAGTAGTTTAGGATCAGAAGTTTACAGATTTAGACCTGAAGGACCAATACAAAATATGTAATTTTGCCCCTAATTTTATAGGTGAGTCTTGAAGGTTAAAAGACTTAAGGAAGGTCAGGCAAGTAGTCCATATTAGGGTTGGGATGAAAACCCAGATAATGTTATTTCAATTCCAAGCATTACTTTCTTATTTATTATTTCTTGAAAAACCCTCCATAAATCCCCTAAAATGACAAATTCAAGGAAGGAAATGGAAAAGGATAGAGTCAATGTGTCTATTTTTTTTTCTTTTTTATTTCATTTAAAAGAATTTATTTGATGAATAACTTACAAATTAGGAATACATCAAATGTCTTTCTATTATTTACCTTGTTTAATTCATGTTTTATGATCAAAATTGGTGAATATATATCAGAAGAGAATTAACCCATGAACTTTAGTGAGAGCAAATTTATCTACCATCAAAATTTAATATATCATTAAATGTACCATAAATGTATCAATATAGTCTACCATCAAATTAATGCCAATAAATAATACGGAAGAAAGGAGGACATAGGAAAAGGAACTGATTTCTAACCTGATATATTGATTAGTTTTGGAAAAGGACCAAGAGGTTTAAAATTGCATAAATAATACTAAAAGTCATTAATTTATATATATATAATGTGCTTATACAGATTTCCAAATACTACTAAATTCAAGGTGTAAATTTCTTTAGAAATTCTGAAGCTAAGGGTGGCTAGGTGACACAGTGGATAGAGCATCGGCCTTGGAGTCAGGAGTACCTGAGTTCAAATCCGGCCTCAGACACTTAATAATTACATAGCTGCATGGCCTTGGGCAAGCCACTTAACCCCATTGCCTTGCAAAAACCTTAAAAAAATTCTGAAGCTAATCAACAAATCATATATTGACTAAGAAACACATTCTTGAATGATTTTATGTGTTCAGTTAACTTTCAGGGTTTCCAGATAAGAAATTGAGAATTATTGAATTATGAAAAGAGAGAGAAGACTACCTAGAAAAATAATTCAGCTATTTCCCCTAGTTTAACACCTATATATGAGTTTGGATAAAATATTTACCTATTTCTTTTATATCCTTCCAAAAATGTACTTTTCAATTCTATCTCAAAGTACTTTCAATCATCCTATTTTTTAAACAGGATAAGTTCTTCTGTATTTCTAACATGGGACATTTTTCTGCCCTGTTTTGACAATTAAAGGGATTCATTCAGCAAGATTTAGACAAACATATCAGTCAGCAGTTTTTGGCCAACACATAAAGCCATTAACATTCCAACCATTCAGTGTATTTGATATTTCACATACCTTCATAATAGAGCTATTAATTTTCTGATTTGCAAGCCAGCTGACAGTTAGTACCACGTAGGAGTACTACAATATTAAGTTCTTAAAATTATTTTAGACTTACTCATAAATTGCACAATAACCAGATCATATACATTTTTTAACTGTGCACTCATTCAAAAGCATGAGTCTGAATAAAACAAAAAAAAATGAGTTCAATGTTCCAGAAAGTATACTGACTCAGAACTTAGCTTATTCACTCCAGCTTTCTGTCTTTTATTTACTCTTCAAACAAAATATTCCCTTTCACCAATAGAAATTGTTATATTTTGAGCAAATATATGTTTTGATAATCTTTTTTTTTTTCCTGAACCTGAACTTTGTCATTGATGTTAACAGGG
Organism: Macrotis lagotis; assembly: GCF_037893015.1. Lineage (NCBI taxonomy): Eukaryota > Metazoa > Chordata > Mammalia > Peramelemorphia > Peramelidae > Macrotis > Macrotis lagotis. The sequence goes on along the minus strand of NC_133658.1, from coordinate 225,125,289 downwards.
CTTAGTACAGCACAAGTTAATTACTGAGATGAGTGGTCAATAGGTTATTTCTTTTAATTAATCCATTTATAACAATTTCTATTTGCCAAAAATGCACAACTGAAATTTGACATGCTTATCACCCTACCAAGAATATATAGACTTCACAAAACTCTATGCTGTGAATGTGCATTTAGTTAATGTTTACCTCCTGTCAGTACTAACTAAAGAATATACTCTATGAAACATATCATTAAATTTGTCTATAGGTATTTTATTCTCATGTTACCAAAAAGTAGAATCGTTCTAAATGAAATTTGTGCTCTAAATGATTAAGCAGCACATGCTTAATCAATAGTATGTTTATTGTGAGACTTTGCCTGTTCTGTACCTGATACATAATGTGTGCTTTTTGCTAGGCAATGAGGTTAAGCGGCTTCCCCAAGGCCACGCAGCTAGGTAATTATTAAGTGTCTGAGACTGAATTTGAACCAAGGTACTCCTGACTCCAGGGCTGGTGCGTTAGCCACTACGCCACCTAGCTGCCCATATTATGCCACCTAGCTGCCCCATAATGTGTGCTTTTAATCATTGAGTTTACTATTGAAATTTTATATAAGACAATAATGAAAGTTTAGAATTATAATTATAGACTTATTTTCCCATTGCACAGCCAAAGAGTAACACCCAGAGCATTCCTGGAGGAAGTCAAATGATATTTCTTACTTCAGGATATACTGATATATATGAGTGTGATGTGTAAATAAAAAATATGCAAATATGTATATATTTGCGTGTGTGTGTATCAAAATTCCCTGAATTCCCTGATAAACTATCTTTTCAATTGATATCAAATCATTAATGGCTATTACTTACTTCTTGGAAAGCACTGAATAATGTCTAAATTAATTCAATTGAATTGCACTATAATTTAATCTATTTTACTATATTTTCTCACTGAAAGTAGCCACAGAAAATAAGTAAAATATGTAAAAAATACAATAGAGGTAAAGTATATTTAAAATACAACTCTGATTTATTTGTCTAATAACCCTGGTAAAAGAGACAGGTCTCAGGCTATAGATGAGTTAAAAAAAAAAAAGATTTTTAAAAGTAATTTGGGGGGGGCAGAGCCAAGGTGGTGGCATGAAGGCAGCATTTCCTGGGAACTCCTTTCCCCAGAAACTCCAAAAAGTATCAAATTATCAATCTAGTCAAAGTTTAGAGGGGCAGAACCCACAGAAAGACCGATACATTTTTCTAGTCAAAGATAAATTAGAAGTTCCACCAGAAAGGTATGTTTCACCAGAGCCAGGATTTGGAAAAAATCCCCAGTTGCAGGATAGCACCAGAACAGCTTGGAGGTGTGGGGAGAGAATTCTGCTACACCATAATGAGTGTGGAGTGAGGGAGCACTGGCTGCAGAACCTGCAGTGAAATTCTGGAGAAAGTAGCCTGAACCTCCAGAGCAGAGCCTGCAGGTGATAAGGGGGTCAGGGAAGACTGCAGAAATTTCTCTGCTCTCACTTGGGGTAGGATTCTTATGTTTGTCTACACTCAGATCCAAGTTGCAGTTTGGGCTTCCATACTAAGACAACCCAGCAGGGTTCCTCCTTACAGCTCCAGGACAGAGGGAAGTTCTTTGGTCATCTACATATCAAAGCACAGGCAAAAGAGCATAAGACCTTGGAGGAATAAAGGTCCCAGTGGGGTGTCAACCCTCCAAAAACCCCAAAGTCTGGGAAGTGTTATAAATTAGTATTGACCACAGAAAATTAGTAAACAATAAATAAATAAAAATATGACAATAGAGAATTACTTTAGTCCCATGGAAGAACAAAACATACATTCAAATGATGACAAAATAGAAGCTTTTGTATCCAAAACCTCCAAGAGAAATAGAAAATGGATTCAGACTATGGATGAACTCCAAGAACACCTTGAAAAGCAATTAAGAGAGGTGGAGGAGAAATTGGGAGGAGAAATGAGAACGATGCAGAAAAATCATGAAAACCAAATCAACACCCTGATGAAAGAAATACAAAAATAATACTGAAGATAATAATATGTTAAAATTCAGTTTAGGTCTAATGGAAAAAGAAAAGCAAAAGGCAAATGAGGAAAAGAATGCCTTAAAAAGCAGAATTGGTCAGCTGGAAAGGGAGGGAAAAAAAGCTGATTGAAGAAAATAACTCCTTCAAATTCAGAATGGAACTTACAGAAGCTTATGACTTTGCAAGAAATCAGGAAGAAATAAAACTCTTCCAAAAAAAACCCAAATTAGAAGAAAATGTGAAATATCACTTTGGAAAAACAACCAACCTTAAAAAAGATGCAGAAGAAATAATTTAAAAATTATTTGACTATTTGAAAGAAATAACCAGGAGAAGAGCCTAGACTTCATTGTTCAAGAAATAATTCAACAAAATTGCCCTGAGTTCCTAGAAGCAGAGGGTAAAATAGGAATTGAGGGAATTTCCCGGGCACCTCCTTAAAGAGATCCCCAAAGAAAAACATCCAGGAATATTATAGCCAAATTCAAAAACTGAAGAATCTAAGAGAAAATTCTAAAAGCTGCCAGAAACAAACAATTAAACTACGGATGTTCTGTAGTCTTACTTACACAGGATTGGGCAGCATCTGCATTAAGGGTTCATAGGGATTGGAATATGATATTCCAGAAGGCAAAAGATCTTGGTTTAGAACTGAGAATCAACTACCCAGAAAAACTGAACATCCTCTTTCAGGAGAAAAAATGGACTTTCAAACTTTCCTATTGAAATAACCAGAGCTGAACAGAAAGTTTGATCTCCAAGTTCAGGACTCTGGTGATCCATAGAGACAGTGGATGAAAAGGATGAACTATGAGGAACTTAATGATATTGAAGTGTTTGTATTCCTGCATGGGAAGAAGATATTTACAACTCATATGAACTTTCTCATTTATAAGAGCTGTTAGAAAGAGCATACATAGACAGGACACAGGAAGGAGCATAATATAATGGTAAAATAAAGTAAAAAAATGTAGTCAATGGGTGATAAAAGAAAGTACTGAGGGGAAGGAAAAGGAGATGAAGAAGAAGCTAAGAAAATTCAAATAAGATTCAAGAAAACCTTTTTAAATGGAGTGGAAAGGGGGTAGGCTAGGGGGCATGAGCAAACCTCCATTCTCATCAGAAATGGCTCAGATAGGACATAACAAGCCCACATAATAAGGTGAAGAAATCTATCTTATCCTAGATAAAAATTAGAAGAAAGGGATAGGATAAGGAGGAATGGGGGAAGGCAAGGGGGGAATAGGTGATAGAAGAAAGGGAAGATTGAGGGACAGGGTACTCAAATACAATACACTTTTGGACAGTTCCAGAATGAAAGGAGAGAGAATAGAATAAATGAGAGTGGGAAGGAATAGAGTGGAGGTACAGCAAGTAATAGCAACTTTGGGAAAAATATTGATGTAAATTTTCTGGTGGACTTATGATAAAGACAGCAAGTCACCCGAGAGACACAGCCATTGCAATCTGAACACAGACTGAAGTATATTTTTTTCTTTCTCTTACTATTCTTGAAGTTTCTCATATTCTTGGACATTATGTTTACTCTTATGATGAAATTATTATAATAATATTAAAAATAATATATTAAAAATGAAAAGTAATTAAGTGAAGTAAAGGAAAGATTGGGAAGAAAAATGAGAGTGATGTAGATAATTCATGAAAACCAAGACAACAGCTTAGTGAAAGAAATACAAAAACATACTGAACAAAATAATATGTTAAATCCAGTTTAGGCAAAATGTTTAAAGCAACCCAAATGGCAAATGAGGATGCCTTAAAAAGCAGAATTGACTGGCTGGAAAATGAGATTTAAAAAGTTCTCTGAAGAAAATAACTCCTTCAAATTCAGAATGAAAATAAAGAAAACTGATGATTTTGTGAGAAAGCAGGAAGAAATATAACTGTACCAAAAAAAAGCAAAAATTAGATGAAAATATGAAATATCTCATTGGCAAACAGTTGCCCTCAAAACAGATCCAGGAGAATTAATTTAAAAATTATTAGTATACCTGAAAGTCATAACCAGGCACAGAGCCTATAATTTATTTATTTTATATGAATAAAAATGATTTAATGGCATCATAACTCTAGTGTAAATAATTTGTTAACACAATATGCCCTAGAGACAAATGGCAAAGGTATTCACTAAAAGCACAACATTGTGCAATGTGACATGAAATTGATTATCCTTAATCTTTCATTCTGTAGAGTGCTAGCATATTAATGATACACACAAAATGATAAAAGTTATAACAATAGTAATATACATTTGTATGGCACTTTAAGGTTTATTATTATTCATAATAATAATAATAATAATAATAATAATAATAATAGTCATGTAAAAAGCAATCAGGATATAATTATAAGGAAGTATGGACTGAATTCCCTAGGTCTCATTGTCTTTTGCCGTTCTACTCTCTTTACATCATATGACTTTGAATTTAATGAGATAAGCACACAAATTAGAGAATGAATTTGCATCTTGAATCTTCACATTTGATAGCTGTGTAATGTTGGGTAGTATTATGGTAATCCAAGGCCACTTCCATCAATTCATCTTTCATTGTCATCCCAATTGTCATATTCTTTCCTCCTCTAATTAACTTTTTCTATTCTGTATTGTTAGGTTTTCCATATCTTAATAGAATGTAAACTTCTTGAGAGCAAGACCAGTTCTTGTTGTTGTTGTTCTTTTTTCTTCTTTTTTCTTCTTCTTTTTCTTTATTTTTATTTAAGGCAGTGGGGTTAAGTGACTTGTCCAAGGTCACACAGCTAGGCAATGGTTAAGTGTTTGAGACTGGGTTTGAACTCAAATATTCCTGACTCCAGGGCTAATACTCTGTCCACTGTGTCTCCTAGATGCCACTGTTTTTATTTTCTTCTTATTTTTTATAGGACAAGTTCTTCATGGGGCTCGTTGTTTGTTTGGTTTTTTACTAAATTTCCTCAGCACCTGATGTTTTCATATATATATATATATATATATATATATATATATATATATATATATATATATATATATATATGTAATGCTTGAGCTTGAGAATATCTGTTGAATTGAACATTGTTGAATTAAGAGAATTTCTTTACAAATCCATACACATGCCTTACATGTCCTAAATGACTCATTCATTTTCTCCTTTTTTATAACAGAAAGATTTAATTTATCTTTGAATTTTACAATTTTTCTCTTAATCTTGCATCTCTTCTCCCTCCCCAGAAGGTAGTACATTAGTGTTTACATTGTTTCCGTGGTATACATTAATCTAAGGTTAATGTGATAAAAGAAATATAATTAAGGAAGAAAAGTGAAGTATAAGAGATAGCAAAATTACATAATATGATAACTTTTTTCTTTTTTTAATTACAGGTAATAATCGTTGATATTTTTTCAAACTCCGCAATTCTTTCTCTGAAAACAGAAGGTATTCTCCATCAGAGATACCCCAAAATTGTCCCTGGTTGTGGCTCTGATAGAATGAGCAAGTCCGTAAAGTATGATGATCACCCCCATGTTGCTGTTAAGGCCTATATTCTTTTTCTGGCTCTGCTAATTTTGCTCAGCATTAGTTCATGCAAATCCAGCCAGGCTTTCCTGACTTTCCATTCCTCCTGCTTTCTAGTAGAACAACGGTATTCCATGACATACATTTACACCACACATTATTTTTTTATTCAATATTTATTTATTCTCATTTTGTACAAACAATATTTTATACATTAATAAAATATTCTTGGGACAGCTAGGTGCCGCAGTGGAAAAAGCACCGGGCCTGGAGTCAGGAACACCCGGGTTCAAATCCGGTCTCAGACACCTAGCAATTGCCTAGCTGTGTGGCCTTGGGCAAGACACCCAACCCCATTTGCCTTACAACACCCCTGCCCAAAATAAAATAAAATAAAATATTCTTGTTTAAGAGTAAACAATATACCCCCTCACCCCCCAAAATATAGACTTGCTTTAGTTATAAGGAGGAGAAAAAAGAAATAAAAAATTTAAAAAAATAATAGTAATAATGGTAGGTATGGCCAGGTGGCATAATGGACAGACCACCAGGCCTGGAGCCATGAGCACCCGAACCCACATCCGGCCCCATAAACCCAACAATCATCAAGCCATGTGACATGCAAGTTAGTCACCCCAACCCCACTGCCCTGGAAAAATCAAAAAAAAGAAAAAAAGACCCAAAATAAAATAAAATAATAATAAGAGTAGGGGTGGCTGGGTGGCAGACAGAGCATTGGCCTTTGAGGCAAGAGCACCCAGGTCGAAATCTGGCCTCAGACACCCAATGATCACCTTGCTATGCGGCCCCAGGTGGGCCACCCAGCCCCATTTGCCCTGCACCCCCCCAAATAATGATTATAAAAAATGTGCTTGTGTCTTTGTTCCAACACCAACAACTCTGTTGTGCATGGATCAAATTCTTTATGATAAGTCCATCACAAAAGTTACTTCCATATTTTTCCACCTTTGCCATTGCTGATTTCAACTCCCTCCTTTCATATTTCTCCACTACCATGTACTATATTTTCCTCTCTCCTTTCACTCTGACTCTGCTGTAGGGTAGCTAAGTGGCACAGAGGAAAGATCCCTGGCCCTCAGGCCTAGAGGGCCTGAGCCACTATATCGCCCCTTAGGCCCAGCATCCACCTGGCCCTATGGTCACAGAGAGGCCTTCCAATCCCAGCCCTTTGCAAGAAGTAAAAATGACAATGTGTTATATCTGACCATGCTCTCCCCATGGTCCATCCTCTCGTCCATCACTCGCATCACCCCCACCTTCCCCTTGTCCCCCCCTCCTTCTTACTCCAGATGCCTATACCCCATTGAATATATATGCTGTTTCCTCTCCTAGCCACCTCTGATGAGAGCAAAGATTCCCTCATTCCCCCTTGCCTTCCCCCCTTTCATATCATTACAATAGCTCATTGTAATAAAGAAAAAATATTATTATATGAAATATCTTGTCCTATTCTCCATTTCCTTTTTCTTTCTCCCATTACATTTCCCTTTTTCTATTGACTCCATTTTTACACCATATTTTCTCTTCAAATTCAGCTTTCTCCTGTTCTTCATCTATAAAAGTTCCTTCTACCTGCTCTGTTAATTGAGAAGGTTCATATGGGTATTACCAGTGTCAGTTTTCTATACAGGAATACATGCAGTTCATCATCATTAAGTCCCTCATATTTTCCCCTTCTCCTCCAATCTCTATGCTTCACCTGATTCCTATATTTGAAGATCAACCCTTCTTTTTAACTCTGGACATTCTAACAGGAACATTTGAAATTACCCTGGTTTATTGAAAGTCCGTCTTTTTTCCCTGGAAGAAGATATTCCGTTTTGCTGGGTAGGTGATTCTCGGTTGCATGCTAAGCTCTTTTGCCTTCTGGTATATTATATTCCAAGCCCTACAAAATTTTAATGTAGTTGTTGCTAAGTCCTGTGTGACCCTGACTGCAGCTCCATGGTATTTGAATTGTGTCCTTCTTTCTGCTTGTAATAATTCCTCTTTGACTTGGGAGTTCTGGAACTTAGCTATAATATTCCTCCGGGTTGGTTTTTTGGGAATCTTTCTCGTGGGGAATCGGTGGATTCTCTAGATTTCTATTTTGCCTTCTGCTTCTAGGATATCAGGGCAATTTTCCTGTAGTAATTCTTTGAAAATGATGTCAAGGTTCTTTTCCTGATCATGACTTCCAGGCATTCCAATAATTTTTAAATTATCTTTCCTAAATCTGTTTTCCATATCAGTTATTTTTTCAATGAGATGTTTCACATTTTCTTCCAATTTTTCATTCTTTTGCTTTTGAAGTATTGAGTCCTGGTTTCTAGTAAATTCATCCATCTCCCTGAGTTCTATTCTTTGTCTGAAGGATTTGTTTTCCTTAGAGAGCTTTCTTATCTCTTTTTTCCATCTGGCCAATTTTGCTTTTTAAAGGTTTCTTCTCAATATATTTTTGAACTGTTTTATCCATTTGACCTAGACTGGTATTTAGCATGCTATTTTCTTCAGCATTTTTTTGGATTTCCTTGACTAAGCTGCTGACTTCTTTTTCATGTTTTTCCTGGATCTCTCATTTCTTTTCCCAGGTTTTTTCTAACTCCCTCACTTGATTTTCAGTCTTTTTTTGTGCTCTGTCATAGCCTGAGTCCAATTTCTATTTTTCTTTGGAGTCTTTAGATGCAGGATCTTGAGCTTCCTCATGTTCAGACTGAGTATTTTGATCCTTCTTTGGAATGACCATAATCGCTCCCCTCTGCCACAGGGATGATGTGGGGGTGCACTGTTTTTCTATGTGGGGGCTAGACTGGGATCAGGATCCGAATGTGGTCAGAGCCCCAGAATCCTGTTCCAGGGGAAGACGACAGAGCTCTGTAGTCTCTTTCTCTTCACTCCATTCCCTAGCTTCAATGAGCTCATGCCCTGTGGGCTCCTGCTTACCTGTCATGCCTGATTCTGTTTCCTGGATCTGGGCTGAGGTAGCCATACTGCTCGATGTTTGCCCTGAGGGCTGGGCTTCAAGTGTTCCCTCTGGCAGAGGTCCCCCCTACACGGCTGTTCCCCCAATTTGTGCCTGGTGCTCCCCAGGGCTTAGGTCAGGAGAATCCCCCGCTGCTGTGAACCCAGCTGCCAGCACCCTGGGCCTGCCTCTGGGAGGCTGAAGTTCTTTGACACTGGAGGGCCACCCCTCTGGTGTGCCACCCTTCCAATCCCGTTAAGCAGAACCTTTCTGCTCTTTTCCAGGTTACCTTGAATAGGAGAAGTGCCTCACTGGGTCCCTCTGTGGGTTCTGTCTCTTGAAAATTTAGTTAGAGTCCTTAGTTTTGAAGATTTATGAGACAGTGCCTAAGACACCATCCATTCTTGTAGCCATCTTGGCTCTGCCCCTGCACGACACTTTACTAAGACATTCCACAATTGATGGGCATTCACATAATTTCAGATCTTTGCCCCCACAAACAGGGCTGAAAGGAATATTTCTGTACAAGTGATGTTTTTACCCTTTGTCATAATCTCATCAGGGTATATACACAGCAAAACTGTTGCTGGAACAAAGGGTATGCACATTTTTGTTCCCCTTTACGTGTAATTCCAAATCATTCTCCAAAAAGGTTGGATGAGTTACCAGCTCCACCAGTAATGAATTAGTGTCCCAGAAACCCTACAATCCATCCAACAATGATCATTGTCCTTTCTAGTCATATTTCCCAGTCTGAGAGGTGTGGGGGTCATACATCAGAGATGCTTTAATTTACATTTGTCCAATAAGTAGTGATTTAGAGAAATTTTTCATATGGCTTTGGATCACTTTGATTGCCACATCTGTCATTTGATTTTGCATAACTTTTGACCATTTGTCTATTGGGGAATAGCTTCTTTTTATGAAAATTTGACTCAGTTCACTTTATATTTTTAGAAAAGAGTCCTTTTCTGAAATACTAATTGTAAAAATGGTTTCCCAAATTAACACTTTTTTATCTTATTTACAGTGCTTTTGCCTGTGCAAAATTTTTTAATTTAATGTAATCAAAATTGTCATGTTTGTTTTTAACGATGTTCTCCATCTCCTACTTGGTCATAAACTGCTTCCTTTTCCATAGATCTGAGTGGTAAACTATTCCTTGATGTTCTAGTTTGCTTATAATATTACTTTTCTGTCTAAATCCTGTAACTATTTTGATCTTATCTTGGTATTGGGTGGGAGGTTTTGCTCTAATCCAAATTTCTGCCATACTAACTTTGGATTTTCACAACGGTTTTTATTGGAGAGAGAGATTGCATCCCACTAGTTGAATTCTGGTTTTATCAAACAGCAGATTACTATAATCATTTCCAGCTATTGCACCTAGTCTGTTTCACTGGTCCACCACTCTATTTCTTAAGCAATACCAGACAGCTTTGATGCCTGATGCTTTATGACATAATCGTAGATCTTGTAGGGCTTAGCAACTTTCTTTTGCACATTTTTTTCATTAAATACATGGAAATTCTCAACTTTTTATTTCTCCATATGAATTTACTTATAATTTTTTCTAAATCAAAATATTTTAGGGAATTTTAATTGCTAGTGCATTATTGACCTTTTTTATTTTATTAGCTCAGCCTATCCATGAGCAGATAATATTTGTCCAGTTATTTAAATTTGATTTGAAACATTTTGAAAATGTTCTCAGTCTATCTTGGCAGGTAGACTCCCAGGTATATTATATTGTCTGAAGTTACTTTGAATGGGATTTATCTTTCTAGATCTTCCTGCTGCATCTTGCTAGTCATATATAGAAATGTTGAGAATTTATGAGGGTTTATTTTTATATCCTGCAATTTGGTTAAAGTAGCTAATTATTTCTAGTAGATTTTAAGAGGAGTTCTTGGGAGTCTCTAGCTATGTCATCTGCAAAGAGTGAGAGTTTTGCCCCTTCCTTCCCATTTCTAATTCCTTTAATTTCCTTTTCTTCTCTTATTACTGAAGCTAACATTTCTAACACAATATTGAATAGTAGTGGTAATAATGGACAGTGCTCTTTCACCCCTGCCCCAATCTTATTGGGAATGCCTCTAGCCTATCCCTGTTGCATATAACACTTGTTGATAGTAAGCAATAGATACTGCTTATTATTCTAAGGAAGAATCCATTTATTCCTAGACTCTGTAGTATTTTCAGTAGGAATGGATGCCGCATTTTGTCAAAAACTTTTCCATCCTCTATGTATATAATCAAATGATTTCTGATAGGTTATTATTGATATAATTAGTTACACTAGCAGTTTTCCTAATATTGAACCAACCCTGCGTTACTGGGATAAATCCTACTTGGTCATAATGTATTTTCCTAGTCATAACTTGTTACAATAATTTTGCTAATATTTAGGGATGTTTGCATCTGTATTCGTCAGAAAGGTAGGTCTATAATTTCCATTCACTCTTTTAACTCCTGGTTTAGGAATCAGCACTATATTGGTATCATAGAAAGAGTTAGTCAGAGTTACAGCTTTACCTAATTTTCCAAATGGGTTGTATAAAATTGGAAGAAATTGTTCCTAAAATGTTTGGCAGAATTCACTTGTTGTATTGATCTGGCCCTGGAGATTTTTTTCTTAGGGAGTTCAACAATGGCTTGCTGAATTTCTTTTTCTGAGATGGGGTTGTTTAGGTATTTAATTTCCTCTTCACTTAATCTGGGTAACTTATATTTTTGTAAATATTCATCCACCTCACTTAGGTCATCAAATTCATTGGCATAGACTTGGAAAAAATAATTCTGCATTGTTGCATTTATTTCTCCCTCATTGGTGATTAATTCATCTTTTTTCTTTTATGATATTAACAATTAGTTTTTATTATTCCATTTTGTAGTCAATTTGACCAGTTTATGAATTTTATTGTGTTTTTTCAAAAAACCAATTCTTAGTTTTAATTTAATTCAAAAGTTTTCTTGCTTTCAATTTTATTAATTTCTCCTTTAATTTATAGGATTTCTAATCTGATATTTAATTGGGGGTTTTAATTTGTGCATTCTCTAATTTTTTAATTGTACATTTACCTTTCTTATTTGCTCTTTCTCCAATTTATTCATATATGCATTTTAAGATATTATATATCTCCTGACAGCTACCTAGAATGTATCCCATAGGATTTTGTATGTTGTTTATAATTAATACTTTCTATAATTTTTTGTTTGATCCACTCAATCTTTTAAATGAGGTTATTTAGTTTCCTATTAGTTTTGAGTATGTATCTCCCTGGCCCAATATTCAATGTGATGTTTATTGCAATATGATCTGAGAAAGATATATTCACTAATTTTGACTTTCTGCAAATTATCATTAGGGTTTTATACCCTTAGTACATGTTCAATTTTTGTGTAAATAACATACACTGCCAAAAATACAAACTTATATTCCTTTCTATGATCATTCAATTTCCTCCATAAGTCTGTCATGCCTAGGTTTTCTGACAATCTATTTAACTCCTTAACTTCCTTCTTGTTTGTTTTGTAGATAGAGTTATCTAAATCTGAGAGCAAGTGTTTGAGGTCTCCCCCTAGTACAGTTTTGCTTTCTCTGTCTTCCTGTAACTCCTTCAATTTCTCCTCAAAGAATTTGAATGCTATACCATTGGGTGTACACATATTTACTATTGAAATTACTTTATTTTCTATGGCATACTTTAGGAGGATATAGTTTCCTTCCTTATCCATTTTACGCATATCTATTTTTTTTTACAGCTGCTTTGTCTGAGATAAGGATTGATACCCCTGACTTTTTCACTTCAGCTGAAAAAAAATATATATCATGCCAACCTTTTACTTTTACTTTATCTGTATCTCTCTCTGCTTCAAATGAGTTTCTTGTAAGCAGCATACTGTAGGATTCTGGTTTTTAATCCATTCTGCTATTCACTAATGTTTTAAGGGAGAATTCATCCCATTCACTTTCAAAGTTATAATTACTAACTCATTATTGCCCTCCATGCTATCTTCCCTCTATTTGTATGTTTCCTCTTTTTTCCTTTATCCATACTCACCTGTATTTTGTTTCTGAATACCACCACCTTCATTGCTTTTGCCCTGCTATATCCAACCCTCTCCCCGCTTTCATTCCTCTTTCCCTTTGCTCCTTCTTCCTTCCCTTCCTTCGGTTAGTTCCCCTTCCCCCTTTCATTTTCCTAATTTTAATACTTGAAAGGTAATGTATGTTTCTTGACTTAACTGAGTGTATGTATGTTAAGTTTAAGACAAATCTGATGAGCCCAAGATTCAGGTGCCTCTCACCTCCTCCATTCTTCCCTTCTATTTCAATAAGTTATTGATATCTCTTAATGTAATGAGATTACTCCATGCAGTCTCCTCCTTTCTCCTGTCTCCTTACTGTCACACTTTTAAAAGAGGTACTGTTTTTGAATCATTTGAACTGGGTCACAGAAAAGTCTTGAGTGTCTATCACTTCTGCATAAGTATATTCTCTGTAATAAAGTTACAGTTCTCAAGAGTTGTGAGAATCTTTTTCCCAGGTGGGGATATAGCTAATTTTATCTTATTGGATAGCAGTTTTTGTTTCCCATTTTTTTCTTTTTACTTTTTCATGTGTCTCTTGTACCTCTTGTTTGATATCCAAATTTTCTATTTAGATCGGTTCTTTTCATCAGGAAATTTTGGATGTATCCAACTTCATTAAATTTCCATCCTTTCACCTGAAAGACAAGACCCAGTTTTGCCAGATAGTGGATTTTTGGTTGCATTCCAAGCTCCCTTGCTCTTCAGAATATCTCATGTCAGGCCATTTGATCCCTTAATGTTGATGCAGTCAGGTCCTGCATAATCCTTACTGTGGGTCCTTGGTATTTAAATCATTTCTTCTTTGCTTTTTGCAGGATTTTATCTTTTATTTGATGGTTCTGGCATTTGGCCACAAGATTCATTGGTGTTTTCACTTTAGGATCCCTTTCCGGAGGGTATCAATGGAATCTTTGAATGACTATATTGCCCTCTACTTCCATAATATCAGGACAGCTTTCCATCACTATTTCCTGGAATATTAAGTCAACAAATTTTTTCTCTTCAATGTTTTCAGGAAGATTAATAATTCTTAGGTTGTCTCTTCTCAATCTATTCTAGATCTATTCTGATCTTTTGGTTTTAACAGAATCTTGTTGTCTCATGAAGTTATTAGTTTCCAGAGATTCCATTCCTGTTTTAGAGAAGAATTTTCTTCATTTTCAACTTCTTTTCCCATTGGTAAATTCCATTTTTGAAGGAGTTTTCCTTTTACCCTAGTGTATATTTTTTTTAGATTTTTGCAAGGCAATGGGGTTAAGTGGCTTGCCCAAGGCCACAAAGCTAGGTAATTATTGGCTGTCTGAGGCAGGATTTGTACTCAGGTACTCCTGAGTCCAGGGGTGGTGCTCTGTCCACTGTGCCACCTAGCTGACCCTAAGTGTTTTTTGAGAGTGTTATTTTCTTTTTTGCATTTACCTGATTGAGGATATGAGATAATTATTCTCATTTTGGATTTCTCTAATTGTATTTTGCAAGGATTAATTTTCCTGTTGTGTGATGTTAATTTTATCTTGCAATGAGTCAATTTTCTCTTGACTTCTTTTTCCCAGTTTTGCAATTTATTTTTAATCTCTTTTCTGATTTCTTTCTGGGCTGGATACTATTCATATTCCCCTCAGAAGTTCTATCTCTCTGTGTGTTAGGATTTGTGATTTCCTAGTAATTCTCTATGAACCCTCCCTTTCTTCTGGTCTTTCTTCATTTTCCTAGCTGGAGGAGGGGCTGGCTCACAGATGTTTGCGTTTGAAAACCCTAGAGGTTTTAATCCCTTGGTTTAGTAACTCCACTTGGGTCATTGAGTAGGGGGTGCTATTTGTTTTCTCTGGAGTGTCTGAGGCCCTCTCCCTAGGCCTGCAGGGAGTAAGGTGCAGCAGCAAGGTGTGAATTGTCCTTCAGCAATCTGGGATAGGCCCTGGGAGAGGTAGTTAATCTCCCATTCAGCTGAAGGTGCTCTGCTGCCGATACCTGTGCCTGAAGGATTTGGGGGGAGGGGTGTTACTGCTTGTTCTTGGAACAGGACTCCGCAAAAATTTTGGAAATCAGGGCCTCCAAGCCCAGCAGGTTGATGTCCAGCTTGTACTCTGCAAATCTGTGCTGGAATTCGCCACCCAATGGGGCTGGGACTCACCAGACCTCCACTCCCCCAGCTAAAGATTCCACAGCTAAAGTTTGGTACCAAAAACTACCCAATTCCTCTACAGCTAAGGCTGTTCCTCTAGCTTCACCTTGCCCACAATGGCTCTCTGATCTCTGCTCCCAGTTCACACATGATCCATTGAGACAGAGACTTTGGTATCTGTTCTTCTCCTAGCTTCTCTTTTTGGGTTTTGTCAATCAAATTTCTGTTAAGAGGTTTCTTTCATGTTATTTTTGAGGGGAAGCCTATTAACCTTAGCATAGTGCCTGTCTTCTCTCTCCCATCTTGGCCAGAGTTCCTAGACTTCATTTTTCAAGAAATAATACCAAAAAATTGCACCAAGATCCTAGAAGCAGAGGGTCAACTAGAAATTGAGGGAATTCACTGATCATGTTCTGTAACAGATCCCAAAAGAAACACTTCCAGGAATATTATAGCCAAATTCTTGAAACTCTAAAGTCAAAGAGAAAATACTGAAAGCTGCCAGAAACAAACAATTCATCTACCTTGGCTCTATATTCTGGATTACATGGGATCTGGCAGCATCTACATTTAGACTCCATAGGCTTTGGAATATGATATGCCTGAAGGCAAAAGATTTTGATTTAAGACTGAGAATCAACTACCCAGCCAAACTGAACATCCTGTTTCAGGGGAAAAGATGGACTTTAAAAGAAACAGGGGACTTTCAAATTTTCCTATTGAAAAAACCCGAGCTGAACAGAAAGTTTGATCTCCAAGTATAAAACTCAGGTGAACCATAGGGGGTGTGAATGAGGACTAATTTGTAGTGGAATAAACAAGTAGTTTTATTTTAATAGAATTGTTATTTTTATAATATTAACTTGGCCTATCCATGAGCAACTGATATTTGCCCAGTTGTTGAAATCCAATTTAATTTGTGGGAGAAGTGTTTTGTTTCTGAGTTTGCCTTGGCAGGTAGTTTCCCAGGGATTTTATACTGTCTAAAGTAATATTTGAATGGTATTTCTCTTTCTAGCTCATTCTGCTGCATTGTGACAGTCATATATAGAAATTGTGAGGATTTATGAGGGTTTGTTTTATAACCTGTGACGTTTCTAAATTTACAAATTATTTCTACTAGTTTTTAGATGATTTTTAGGGTTCTCTAGGTATGCCATAAAGTCATCTGCAAAGAGTGAGAGTATTGTTTCTTCCTTCCCAATTCTAATTCCTTTGATTTCTTTCTCTTCTCTTATTTCTAAAGCTAGCATTTCTTTCTTTAAGAAAGATTTTATTTATTTTGAGTTTTACACTTTCCCCCCTTTCCTATTTCCCTTCCCCACCCTCCCACAGAAGGTGATCTGTTAGTCTTTACATCGGTTCCATGTTATTCATTGATGTCAGGTGAACGTGATAACAGAGAAATCATACTCTTAAGGAAGAAAAATAAAGTATGAGATAGTAAAATTACAGAATAATATAATGGTTTTTTTTAATTTGATAGTAATAGTCTTTGGTCATTGTCAAAAGTCCATAATTCCTTCCTGGATACAGATCATATTCTCCATTGCAGATAGCCCAAAATTGTTGGCTTGTTGCACTGAAGGGATGAACAAATCCATCAAGGTTGAGCATCACTCTTATGTTGCTGTTAGGGTATACAGTGTTTTTCTGGTTCTGCTCATCACACTCAGCATCAGTTCATGAAAATCTTTACAGGCTTTCCTGAATTCCCATCCCTCCTGGTTTCTAAAAGAACAATAGTGTTCCATGAAATACATATACCACAGTTTGTTAAGTCATTTCCCAATTGAATAACATCCACTTAATTTCCAATTTTTGCCACCACAAACAGGGCTGCTACAAATATTTTTGTACAAGAGATGTTTTTACCCTCTTTCATAATCTCTTCAAGTTATAGACACAGTAGTGGTATTGCTGGGTCAAAGGTAGGCACATTTTTGGTGCTCTTTGGGCATAATCCCAAATTGCTCTCCAGAAAGCTTGGATGAGTTCACAGCTCCACCAACAATGCATTAACGTCCCAGATTTCTCACATCCCTTCCATTGATCATTGTCCTTTCTGGTCATATTGGCCAGTCTGAGAGGTGTGAGGTGGTACCTCAGATATGCTTTAATTTGCATTTTTCTAATAAGTAATGATTTGGAGCAATTTTTCATTTGACTATGGATTACTTCAATTTCCTCATCTATAAATTGACTTTGAATATCCTTTGACAATTTGTCAATTGGGGAATGGCTTATTTTTGGGGGGAATTTTACTCAGTTCTCTGTATATTTTTAGAAATGAGTCCTTTGTCAGAAATACTAATGGCAAAAATTGCTTCTGATTTTACTACATTTCATTTGATCTTGGTTAGTGTTTATTTCTATGCAAAAGCTTTTTAATTTAATGTAGTCAAAGTTATCTAGTTTGTTTTGAATGGTGTTCTTTCTCTCTTCTTTGGTCATAGACTGCTTCCCTTTCCATATATATGACAGGTAAACTACTCTTTGATCTTCTAGCTTGCTTATAATATTGTTTTTTATATCTAATTCCTGTGTCCATTTGGATCTTTTCTAGGTATAAGATGTAAGGTGTTGGTCTAATCTAAGTTTCTTCCATACTAACTTCCAATTTTCCCAAAAGTCTTTTTTTTATCAAAGAAAGAATTTTTATCCCAATAGCTGCACTATTTTGGTTTATCAAACAGCAGAATATTATAATCATTTCCCCCATTGAACCTAATGTATTCCCCTGATCCAGAACTCTATTTCCTAGCCAATACCAGACAGTTTTTAGGACTGATGCTTTATAATATAATTTTAGATTTGATAAGGCACTTTTTTCATTGAATCCTTGGAAATTATTGAATTTGTATTTCTCCATATAAATTTACTTACAACTTTTATTAACTCAATAAAGTAGGTTTTTTTGGAATTTTGATTGGAAGGGTGCTAACATTTAGTTTAGTTTTGGTTGAATTGTCATTTTTATTATATTAACTTGACCTATCCATGAACAAATGATGTTTGATAAGGTATGTAAATCTGATTTTATTTGCATGAGAAGAGTTTTGTAATTGTTTTCAAAAAGTTTTTGAATCTCCCTTGGCAGGTTGACTCCCAGGTTTTTTACTTTGTATAAGGTTACTTTGAATGGGATTTCTCTTTCCAGCTCTTTCTACTATAACTTTGTAGTCATCTATAGAAATGGTGAGGATTTATGAGGGTTTATTTTGTATCCTGCTACTTTGCTAAAGTTGCTTATTATTTCTCATAGTGAATTAGAAGACTTTTGAGGATTATCTAGTTATACCATCACGTCATTTGCAAATAATAAGAGTTTTATCTCCTCCTTCCCTATTCTAATTCCTTCAATTTCTTTTTCTTCTCTTATTGCTGAGGCTAACATTTCTAATATGATATTGCATAATAGTAGTGATAATGGGTATCCTTGTTTCACCCCTGATTTTATTGGTTATGCCTCAAGCCTATCCCTGTTGCATATAATGCCTGTTGATGCCTTCAGATGGATACTGTTATTATTATTCCTACACTTTTTAGTGTTTTTATTAGGAAAGGATGCTGTATTTTGTCAAAAGCTTTTTCAGCATCTATTGATATGATCATATGGTTTCTGATAGGCATGCTATTGATACAATTAATTATACTAAACATTTTCCTAATATTGCACCAACCCTAGATTCCTAATAAAATCCTATTTGATCAAAATGTATTATCCCGGTGATAACTTGCAATCATGTTGGTAAGATTTTAAGATTTTTTCATCTATATTCTTCAGTGAGATTGGTATCTAATTACCTTTCTTTGTTTTAACTCTACCTGGTTTAGATATCAATAGCATATTGCTTTCATAGAAAGAGTTAGGCAAAGTTCTGTGTTCACCTCTTTTTCTGAAGAGTTTGTATGGAATTGGAACCAATTGCTCCTTAAATGTTTGATAGAATACACTTGCGAATCCATTTGGTCCTGGACATTTTTTCATAGGTGTTTCAATAATGGATTGTTCAATTTCTTTTTCTGAGATAGGGTAATTTAGGTTTTTAATTTGCTCTTCAATTAATCTGGGCAACATATTTTTGTAAATATTCATTCATTGTACTTAGATTTTTGAATTTATTGCCCTAGAATTCGGCAAAACAATTATTATTTTAATTTCTTCCTCATTAGTGGTGAGTTTACCTTTTTTCATTTATGATATCGGCAATTTGGTTTTCTTCTTACTTTTGTAATCAAATTGACCTGAGGTTTATTAATTTTATTGTTTTTTTATGAAGCCAACTCTTAGTTTTATTTATTAGTTCAATAGTTTTCTTGCTTTCTATTTTATTAATTTCTTCTTTCATTTTTAAATTTTCTAAATTGATATTTATTTGTTTTTTCTCTAATTTTTTCCTTGCATATTTAGTTCATTGATTTCTTCTGTCTCTTATTTATGTAACCATTTAAAGCTATAATATATCCCCTGACAGCCAATTTGAGTGTATCCCATAGGTTTTTGTATGTTGTATTATTATTATCATTATATAGGTTGAAATTAATTTTTTCTATATTGTGTTGCTTGTTCTACTCAATCTTTAAAATGAGGTTATTTAGTTTCCAATTAGTTCTGCGTCTATATCTCACTGCCTCAGTATTGCATATGATTTTTATTGCTTTATGGTCTGAGAAAGATGTATTCACCATTTCTGCCTTTCTCCAATTGATCATTCGGTTTTTATGTCCTGGTCTATGGTCAATTTTTGTATAAGTGCCATGGGCATCCTTGTTTCACCCCTGATTTTATCTATGCCCATTCACTTTCCTCCATAGGTCTATCATATCTAGGTTTTCTAACAATCTATTTACCTCCTTAACTTCCTTCTTGTTTATTTTATGATTCGATTTATCTAAATCTGAGAGCAGGACGTTGAGGTCTCCCACCAGTAGAGTTTTGCTGTAGTTTTCTGTAGCTCTTTCAACTTCTCCTCTAAGAACTGTTGTTCCATTGGGTGCATACATATTTAGTATTGAAATTACTTTATTGTCTATGGTTCTTATTAGGAACATATAGTTTCCTTCCTTATTACTTTTAATGCTATCTATTTTTGCAGCTGCTTTGTATGAGATAAGCACTGCTACCCTTGCTTTTTTCACTTCAGCTAAATCACAATATGTTGAACTCCAACTTTTATCCTTAACTTTCTATGTATCTCACTGTTTCAAATGAGTTCTTTGTAAATAACATATTATAGGATTCTGTTTTTTAATCCACTCTGCTATCCACTTACTTTTTAAGGCAGAGTTCGTCCTATTAACTTTCAAATTTAAAATTACTAACTCATTATTGCCTTCCATGCTATCTTTGCTCTGTTTGCATTTTCCCCTCTTTTTTCCCTTTATCCATATTCCCCAGTGTTTTGTTTCTGAATATCACCAGCTTCAGTGTGCTGGCCTTCTTATATCAATAACCCTCCTCTTTTAACATTTCTAATACAGAATTGAATAGTAGTTTTGAGAACAGGCATTCTTATTCCTTGAAATTTTCATAGAATTTACATGTGTAGCCATCTGACCCTGGAGATTTTTTCATAGGAAATTCATTAATGCCTTTTTGAATTTCTATTTTTCTAAGACATAGTTACATTTAATTTCCTCTCCATTTAATATGTGAAGCTTAATTTTTGTAAATATTGATTTTTTGTTTGATCTAAGAGTTCTTTAAAATTAGGTTATTTAATTTCCATTTAATTTAGGTCTATTTTTTTCATGGTCATTTATTTTTCATAATTTTTATTGCTTCATGATTATTTAATTAGACTGTCTCCTTTCTGCAATTTATTATGAGGGTTTTGTGCCCTAATAGCCAATTTTTGTGAAGGTGCCATGTACTTCTGAAATAAAGTTTACTCTATTTATACCCATTTAACTTTCTCCATAGACCTATCATACTTATGTTTTCTAATATTCTATTCACCTCAAATCCTGTCATATTTGTTTTACGGTCAGAAATATTTTATTCTTAGTGAGGGGAAATTGAGGACCCCACCAGTTACCCCTACTAACTCTTCCTTATACTCAATGTTATCTCCCCTCTGTTTGTATACTTTTTCCCTCTCCCTTCACCCCATCCCTCCTCATTAGTGGTTAGCTTTTGCAAATCACCTTCTTCAATCTGTCCCCCTCTTTCCCTTTACACCTTCTTCCTTTACTCTCTTTATTAGTCATTCCTTTCCCTTTCCCCTTTCCCTCCAGGTATTTGAATTGTAAGAAAAATTACTTAGCTTATTTGAGTGAATGTGTTGCTCCCACTTTAATGAAAATATGAGAGTACGATCAAGCAATTTCAGCTCCTTCTTTTCCCCCCCTACTGAAAAAGTCCTTTTGCACCTGATGTGATGTAATTTGCAACATTCTGACTCCCCCTTCTTCCAGTCTCATCACAATCTCCTCTTTTTTTATCCTCAACAATTTTTTAGTTATTTCACCAAAATTACCTTATGACCATACTTTCAACCTAAGTATTCTCACTCTAATACAGTCATGAATCTGAAGAGATTTCTTTTAGTTTTTTTTGTTCTTTTCCCCTGTTTACCTTTCCTTTATCTCTTGAGTTTCCTTTTTGACATTCAAATTTTCTACACAACTATGGTCTTTTCATTAGCAAAGTTTGTAAGTCACCAATTTGATTAACTATTCATGTTTTCCCCCAAAAGAGGATGCTCAGGTTTGCTGGGTAATTGACTCCTGGTGGTATTCCAATCTCACTTGACTGTCACAATATCATAATTCAGGTTTTTTGATCCTTTATTGCTGATGCAGCCATATCCTGGGTTAATCCTGACTGTGTCTGTTATGTCTTTTGAATTGTTTCTTTCTGGCCACTTGCAGGATTTTCTCCTTGATCTGACAATTCTGATGTTTGGCTACAATATTAAATGGTATTTTCATTTTTGGAATCCTTTCTTGGGGTGACCAGAGGATTCTTTCAATGTCTATTTTACCCTCTGGTTCTAGAATGTCATGGCAGCCCTTCTGGATGATTTCCTGGTAAATGGAATCCAGGTTCCTTTTTTGATCATCATTTTCTAGTTGTCCTATTATGATTAAATTATCTCTCCTGATCTATTTTCCAGGTCTGTTACTTTTACAATATGACATTTTACAGTTTCACCTATTTTTTTCATTTTTTAAATTTTGTTTAATATATTTTTGGTTTCTCATAAAATCATTAGCTTCTATTACTTCTATTCTATGTCTCAAGGAGTTATTTTCTTCTTGAAGTGTTTGCTTCTTCATTTCCATTTGATCAATTTAATGTTAAAGAGTTGTTATCTTTCTCTACTTCCACAATTGCATTTTATTCTGTCACTTTTTATTGCAAGATGTCAATTTTTCTCATGCCTTTTTTCCCAAATTTTACATTTGATTTTTGAAATGCTTTCTGAACTCTTCTAAAATTGTTCTGAGCTGGAGATCAATTTATATTATCCTCCATAGCTTCATAGTTAGCATTCCTTCTTCTCTCTTTTTCTGAGCTTTTGTTTGTCCATCATTATCTCCAAGGTTGCTTTTGATGGGTCCTAGTTTATCTGATCTTTCTTCATTTTGAGTTTTTGTTTTGTTTTGTTTTGTTTGTTATCTTTCCCAAGGTTCTTGTGATAATGGAGGAGCTTATTTGCTGACCTTTCATGTTGAAAGTCCTAGAATTTTACTAACTGCCCTAGGGCAGTTGATTTAGGAACTGATAGGATTCCTCAGTGAACTGACAGGTAAGGGAAGCCTGAGGGTCTCTCTCTCTCTCTCTCTCTCTCTCTCTCTCTCTCTCTCTCTCTCTCAGCAGTTTGTTCTGGGAAGCACATCTGACCACTCCACATATTGGACTGACAATCTTACAATTGTCCACAGATAATCAAGTCCCTGGGCTAGGCAGGTCAGGCTGGAAATGCCAGAGACTCTCTCAGAATGGTTAAGTCAGTAGGCTAATCCCTCATGGGGGGGGGGGGGGGGGTACCTGGGGATAAGTCTGAGCTGCTTGCCCTGTATGGTTGTGAAAGGTAGGAACACCTGGGGTCATCTCCTGGCTATTTATGGCAAGATTTCAGGCCCTCTTTCCAGCTAGATGTCCAGTCTCACTATCAGGGTTGGGCTGTCTATACCAGTTATGCAGTCTGAATATGGCACGTGGAAACCTGCTCTGAAGTTTTCCTCTCACGATGGCGCCCATCCTTTGTGAAGTCAAGTCCTTCCTCCAAAAATCTCTGCTGTCACAGTAAAAGATTCCAGGTTAGTTTTTCTGTATCACCTTGATGCAGTTAGCTGGATTTCTGTCCTCTTTCCTGGACACATCCATGATCTTGATGACAGACATTATGGAAAATGTTGCACTCTGATCTTTGGTGTGTTCTGCAAATCCAAAATTCTGTTAAGAGGTTAGATTAATGACAGTTCTGAGGGAAACTCAGGTGCATTTAAGAGAAATCCTGATTCCCCTCTGCCCTCTTGAGCAGAAGGCCTCAACTCCCAATTTTATTTTTAAGAACACCTTATACACATTTATTTTTGAACATTTTTACTACCATTGTAGCTCTGGTTTACAAAATATGCCTATTAGATTTAAGTTTAAAGTTACTAAATTGTTGCAATATATTTTGACACTATCCTCAGAGATTTGTTTTCAATATGTAACAAATCTACTGTTCAAATTGCCTTTACTTGTGAAGATTTGGCTGCTTAGAAAAAATATACTGCTGTTAAATTCTATAAGCTAAATGGTTATATATTCTACTTTTTGAAGAGCAGTTATATTATTATTATATTATTATCATTATTTAAGGGAAAACTAGTTAATTATTCTTTAGGTTTACTCATTTACATTGATTTGCTTCCTTTGTAACATAGATATTGTCATTTTAGTATTTAATGATACTAATATTCAACAACTTATATTAACAAAGTTATGAAGTAAAGCATAAAAATAATAATTGTATTTTGAAATGACTTTCATTTCATTTGCATATTTTATATTCATTGTTCCCATTGTCGATATGTACATCATAGTTATTATGCCTTTTGTTCACTGTTTTTTTATTTTTATTTTTTGCAAGGAAACCGGGGGTTAAGTGGCTTCTCCAAGGTCACATAGCTAGGTAATTATTAAGTGTCTGAGACCAGATTTGAACCCAGGTACTCCCAACTCCAGGGCCAGTGTTTTATCCACTGTGCCACCTAGCCACCCCCTTTTGTTCACTTCTAAAGACAATTTATTCCTTGAGACATTTTGAGAAGTGTAGCTCTACATCTGTCAAAAATCTAGAGTTTGAGTGGTTGATGTTTATTATTTTCTCTGAAAGGGAGTCTGACTTTCATACAGAAAAGGGTACAGGGGAAAAATATGATTTTTATGCCATAATAATACAATAAATGAAAAGGTATTTACTCTGCAATGGATTAGAACTCCTGAAGTACATAATAAATCTTTAAACTCATGATTTGTACTCCTTGTTAGTCATTATAAAGTTAATTGTTTCAAACGTTGGGTTGGGATTATTAGTAAGCCATAATTTTCTTTTTTTTCTAAATTGGAAAGATTGCATATATGTTTATCTAACTCTACGCTTCCTAAAACAGGACTTCAACTTAAATGATACTTAGATATTTTATTGGAAAAATTCAAAAAAAATTCATTATCAGTAATAGTTCACTGACCTTTTGAGAAGCATTTCAACATTTAATCACATTCATTAGGTTAAACTTGTCTTACCCCAGCATAAATAACAAAGCCTGTTTACTATCAGAAGAAACAAGTTACATATATTGTCACAGGTAAATTGAAGTAGATTTGGCCTATCCTAGGGGAAATTTCTAGAATTTGGATATTCAAGAAAGTGCTGGAAACTGTAACAGACCTGAGATATGTCTGTAAAGATGTTGAAGTTTACTCTGCAAATATCCAACATTTCCTTTAAAACTCTACCTCTTCTTTATCACTCCTCTATATTTTTAATCTTCTCTTATATTATGTTGTACTCTGAGAACCTTTACCTTATGTCAGTAAACAATAATAAACTGATTCTCTTAGCTCTATCTCGAGTGTCTCAGTTTTAAAATAAGATTTTGTAGTGGTCAAAACTTTTCCCAAAGGAATAAGTTACTAATGGTGCAATTCAGATATCTGTAATAGATATAGCCTTAATTTGAAGGCATTTGTCAAATCATTCATTACTTTCACAAATTTTGAGGGGCAGCTAGGCTGCACAGTGGATAGAGCACTAGCTATGGAGCCAAAAGGACCTCAATTCAAATCTGCCCTCAGAAACTTAAAAATAACCTATATGTCCTTGGGAAACTCACTTAAGCCTATTGCCTTGCAAAAACAACTGAAAAAAATCTTTTGAGAAAAAATATCAACAAAATGAGGATTTTAGTAATACTATTAAGAATTTCTTCCCAAACAGATCAGATGTATTCTCCTCATGGGTAGATAATTTGTATTAGTATTTCATTTCTAATTGTTGTAAGTGGTGTTTTGTCGATTGTTTCATCCCATGGTAAAATAACTTAAAGTAAATTTAAGGGTGGGGATAACTGTGAGTTATATGGAATTTTCCGTTATCCTATGGATAGTTCTAAAATACCTCTTTCTCAATTTAAAATTAATTTGCCTCTAAGTTTATTGTATTTTGTATGTGTTCCATGGCATTGATTGAGGTGGAAGATTCTCAATAAAATCCAAATATTCCCTGACTTAAGTTTGTATGAGATTATATTCATATTGCGTCACTGACATATCCTAACACATACTCAAACTTGCTATTCAAAATGCATTCTTTTTTTTTTTTTGCAAGGCAAATGGAGTTAAGTGGCTTGCCCAAGGCCACACAGCTAGGCAATTATTAAGTGTCTGAGACCGGATTTGAACCCAGGTACTCCTGACTCCAAGGCTGGTGCTTTATCCACTACGCCACCTACCCACGCCACTACGCCACCTAGCCACCCCTCAAAATGAATTCTTTAAAAATTATTAGCTTAACAATCTTTATAGCAAGGGTATTGGTGAAAATTATAACAATTTAATTTAGAATATAAGCAATCTGTTAAGGTGTCATAGTTAAAGAATTGGAAATTTAGGGAATGACTATCAATTGAGAAAAGACTGATTGAATTTTGATATGAAGTTGATGGAATACCATTTTGCAATAAGAAATGATGATTTGGAAAGAACCAAGATGGGATGATAAAAACAAGAATTCAGTTAAATTCTGCTCATGCAAATTTAAAATACTTTTAATGAAAGGAGTTGCCAAAAATCCATTGTGAGATGTTTTATTCTTGTCTAAGAAAACTTAGAAGGTGAGAAGAAAAGATCTTTGATGCCTATCCAGCGTGCAAATATGTGGTATTGGCAATAGTGACTGTTGTAGTAACAGCAACTTCCAGAGCTCTCTGTCCAGAGATAGTAGGAGATCAGACCAACATCTCACATCCTATACCACAAGATCAAATTAGATGCAGGATTTAGATATAAAAAGACAATATTAAAATCAAACTAGGGGAACACAGAATAGTTTACCTGTCAGATCTATAGAAATGGGCTCACTTTGTGACCCAAGAAGAGATAAAGACCATTATAAAAATCATTATAAAAAACAACCCGGATAATTTTGATCATCATAAATTAATAATTTTGTTTGCCACTGCAACTAAATTTGAAAGGATTGTAGTAAGTTTGGAAAAAAATTCCAACTAATATTTCCAAAAAAGGACTTATTTCTAAACGATACAGAGAAAAAGAGTCAAATTTATTAAAAAAACCACCAACAACAGCAACAGAAACACATCACTACCCACTTGATAAACAGTTAATAAGGAAAGATAATTCTCAGACAAGGATATCAAAGCCATCTGGAGTCATATGAAAAAATGCTCTCGTTCATTATTGATTAGAGAAAGGCAAATTAAAGCATCCCTGAGGAACCACATCACACATCTCAAATTGGCCAATGTGACTTGAAAGGATCATGATCAATGTTGGAGGGGATGTGGGAAAACTGTTACACGAATGCATTGTTGGTGAAATTGTGAATTGGTCCAAACTTTGTGGAGAACAACTAGAAACTGTACCCAAGGGGAAAATGTGCATACACTTTGATCCAGCAATAACACTTAGAGATCATGGAAAGGGGTAAATCACATATGTACAAAAACATCCAGAGCAGTTATTTTCATATTGGTAAATAACTGAAAATTGAGCAATGGCTGAACAAGTCGTGCCATATAAATATAGTGTGTGTGTTTGTGTATGATGGAATACTATTCTTCTATAAGAAAGCAGGAAGAATGGGATTTCAGAAAAACCTAGATAGATAATCATGAATTGATGCTGAGTGAAATTAGCAAACCCAGAACATTAAACATCAAGGGGTGTTGATCAACCTTGATGGATTTGTTCACTTCAGCAGTAAAAATATTTTCAAAGAATTTAACTACATCGAATTTTAAAAATCTTACACAAATAAAACCAATGCAATGAATATTAGAAGAAATGTAGAAAGTTGGGAAAAGGTTTTCTCAGGCAGTGCTTCTGATAAATGAATCATTTCAAAACCTATATAAAGACCTGAATTGAATTGATAATTATATATCATTCTTCAATTAATAAATGGTCAAAGAACATGAATAGAAAGTTTTCAGGTGAAGAAATTAATACCATCTATAGACATGAAAAAGTGATTCAAAACATTATTGATTTGAAAATTGCAAATTAAAACAACTCTGAAGTACCACGTTGAATTGGCTACAATGACAAAAAATAAGAAAATAATCAATGTTTAAGACATTGTGGGGAAAATGGGAACCTTAATGCACTGTTTGTGGAGTTGCAAACTGATTCAACCATTGTGGAGAGCATTTTGCAACTGTGCCCAAAACACAAAAAAACCATGCATATCCTTTGATCCCATAGTACCACAACTAGGTCTGTATCCCAAAGAGATCTTTAAAAATGCAGAAAGATCAACATGTAGAAAAATACTTATAGCCGTGTTTTTTTTGCAGGGTTGAAGATTGGGAAATTGATGGGAAGCCCATCAAATTGGGCAATGAACCAGCAAGTTATTCGTTATGAATGTTATAAAGCACTATTTTAGTTCTGTAAGAAAACATGGGTGTCCTGACTTCAAGAAAACCTGGAAAGACTTATGTGAACTGATGTTGAGTGAAGTGAGCAGAGCACACTATTAGCAAGATTTTGAGATGGACAACTATGATGTATGTAACTCCTGTCAGTAGTTCATTGATCAAGGACAATCCTGAGAGATCTCTTAAAAAAAATGTCATCCACATCCAGAGGAAAATTTATGAAATTTAAATGTAGAAGAAAGAATTCTATGTTTATTTTTTAAAATTTTTTTTATGATTTTACCTTCTTTCTCATGTTTGACCTTTTGTTCTAATTCTTCTTTCACAACATGACTAACATGGAAACATGTTAAACAAATTTGCAAAACTAAAACCTATAATAGATTTCTTGCTTTCATGGACATGTGGGTTGGAAGGGCTGGTAGTAAAAAAATGGAAATTAAGTGGTTGCAAAAGGATAAATATTGACAACTACCTTCCTGGCTACCTCCAATAATTCTCTTGATCTGGGAATTATGGAATTTGGTTATAATATTCTTGGGCGTTTACATTTTGCAATCTCCTTCAGGATGTGATTGGTGAATTCCTTAAATTACTGTTTTTTTTCTTCTGGTTATGGAACATCAGGGAGCTTTCCTTGATAATTTTTTAGGATACAACATATAAGCCTTTTTTATGATCAATATTTCATAATGCAATGATTTTTAAATTATCTCTCTTAGATGTTTTTTAGGATCATTTCTTTTTCTTTCTTTTTTAATTAGATATTTCACTTTTAATTTTCTTTTATTAATTTGTTTTGTTTCATTGATTTTCCAAAAAGTTATTAGCTTGCATATGCTCAATTCTAATTTATTTATTTATTTATGTATTTTTTAGGGGTTTTTTTTTTGCAAGGCAAATGGGGTTAAGTGGCTTGCCCAAGGCCACACAGCTAGGTAATTATTAAGTGTCTGAGGCCGGGTTTGAACCCAGGTACTCCTGACTCCAGGGCTGGTGCTTTATCCACTGCCCCACCTAGCCACCCCTATTTATTTATTTTTATTAAAGATTTTATTTATTTTGAGCTTAACACTTTTTGCCCCAATCTTCCTTCCTTCCCCCCACCCCCAGAAAAAGCAATTTGTCAATCTTTAATTGCTTCCATGTTGTACATTGATCCAAATTGAGTGTGATGAGAGAGAAATCATATCCTTAAAGAAGAAACATAAAATATAAGAGAACAATTTTCAACAAAGTGCAAAGACTATTCCCTGTAATTCAGAAAAAAAATGATATCTTATTGTCTGATCTTGTTATCCCTCAATTCTAATTTATAAGAAAGTATTATCTTCAATGAATTTTTATGCTTTTTTTTCTATTTGGGCAATTCTGTCTTTTTAGACATTCTTTACCTCATTGACTTATCAACACATACCACTACCCTAGTCTTCTAAAATAATTATTTATATGCACATTGAGATTTATATTTTTACATTTAAAATTATATTTTATTTATTTATGCACATATATATTTTTAAGTTACAAAATTTCCTTCCACCCTCCCTTCTCATCCATCTCTCCTCAGTGGCAATCGAGTTTGCATTGTACATACATATTTGCTTTCGGTGTAAAGAATTAGGATTAAGGGAAAGAGATACATGAGATTTTTTTTATAAAGTGTTCCTCAGATTCTCAAGGATGGTGCTTTTTCTTTGTTTTGTTTTGTTTTGTTTTTTTCTTCCTCTGGTTGGAAATGACCTTTTCCAAAGCTGGTCTAATAAGGTTGTCCAAGTTCTCTTAAATGCTGAGAGGAGTTGCTTCCATCAAGGTTGATCATCTCACAATGTTGTTTATAATATGTACATTGTTCTCTTGGTTCTTCTGCCTTTAATTAGCATCAGATTCTATAAATCATTCCAAGTTTCTCTAGAGTCTGACAAATTATGGTTTCTTTTCTTTTCTTTTCTTTTTTTTTTTCAAGGCATTGGGGTTAAGTGGCTTCCCCAAGACCACACAGCTAGGTAAATTAAGGGTCTGAGGCCGAATTTGAACTCAGGTACCCCTGACTCCAGGGTCAGTGTTCTATCCACTGCGCATCCTAGTGGCCCCCTCCAATTATGGTTTCTTAAAGAACAACAATATTCCATAGTATTCATGTGCCATAACTTGTTGAGACATTCTCTAAATGATCGAGTTTCCCTCAATTTCCAATTCTTTGCTACCTCAAAAAGAGTTGCAATGAATATTTTGGAACATGTGGAACTTTTCTTATTTTTATGATTTCTTCTGGTTATTGACCTAGAAGTGGAATTGCTGGGTCAAAGATAATGATCATTTTTATTGCTCTTTGGGCATAGTTCCTTCTTGCTCTCCAGAATGATTTGATCTATTCAGAAACCCACCAGCAAGGAATCAATGTTCCAATCATACCAAAAGCTCTCCAACATTGTACCTCAATGTTGTTTTAATTTGCATTCCTCCAATCACTAAAGATTTGTTGGATACCTTCATATGATTATACATAGCTTTAATTTCTTCTTTGGAAAACTATTCATACCATTTGTCCATTTAACAACTGGAGAATGACTTGCATCATTATAAATTTGATACAGTTCTCTATATAGTTTAGAAATGAGACTTTTACCAGAACTCCTAGTTGTGAACATTGTTTCCCAGCTTTCTGCTTTCTTTTAATTTGGCAGCATTGGTTTTATTAGTGCAAAAATTGTTAATTTAATATAGTCAAAATCATTCAGTTTGCCATTTATAATGAACTCTAATTCTTGTTTGGTCATAAATTCATCCCCTTTCCATAGATCTGATAGATATAATATTTCTTGATATATTAATTTATCTTTGGTGTTGCCATTTATATTAAAATCTTGTACCCACTGACCTTATTTTGGTATTGAGTGAGAGATGTGGGTCTATGCCTAGTTTATACCATAATATTTTCCAGTTTTCCTAGCAATTTTTCAAAATAGTGAGTTCTTATTCCAGAAGGTAATATCTTTGAATTTGTTAAACAGATTATTATATTAATTTATTGCTCTTTTTAATTTAATCCACTGATCCATTATTCTATTTCTTAACCAGTACCAGGAAGTTTTGATGCCTGCAACTTTAAAATACAGGTTAATACTTGGTAAAGCTAGGCTGCCTTCCTTTACATTTTTTGCATCACTTCCTTACTATTTCTTACCTTTTTTTTTGCTCCAGAAGAATTTTGTTACTATTGTAGTTTAATTGGTGGGGAACTGAATAAGTAATTTAATTTGGGTAGAATTGTCATTTTTATTATATTAGATCAACCTAAACATGAGTAACTGACATTTTCCCAATTCTTTAAATCTGACTGTTTGGGTAAGAAGAGCTTTAAAATTGTGTTCATACAGTTTCTGGGTTTGTCATGGGAGGTAGATTCCCAAGTATTTAATGTTGTACATAATTACTTTAAATGTACTTTCTCCTTCCATATCTTGCTCTTGGGCTTTATTGTTCATATATAGAAATACTGATGATTTATGGGTCTTTGTTTTATACTCTGATACTTTGCTGAATTAGTTATTTGTTTCAAAGTGTTTTTAGATGATTTTCTTGGGTTCACTAAATGGACTATCATATCATCTGCAAGGAGTGAAAACTTTGCTTTCTTGTTGTCAGTTCTAATTCTTTCAATTTATTTTTCTTTTTCTTATTGCTACAGTGAGCATTTTGAATACTATATTGAATAGTAATGGTGATAATAGGCAGCCTTGTTACAATAATGTTTTCATTGGATTTTATACCATTATGTATAATATTTGTTGATGATTTTTAGATACATACTATTTATTATTTTAAAGTAAACTATTTATTTCTAAACTTTCTAGTGTTTTTAATAAGAATGAATGGTATTTTATCAAAGGCTTTTTTAGCATCCATTGAGAAAATCATATGATTTCTGTTAGTTTTGCTATTAAAATATTCAATTATGTTGAGTGTTTTCCTAATATTGAATCATCCCTGCCTATCTGGTATAAATCCTATCTGATCAGGATGTATTGCACTAGTAATAAATTGCTGAGGTCAATTTGCTAAACTTTTATTTAGGAATTTTTTATCAAAATTCATTAGGGAGATTAATATTTAATTTTCTTTGTCTATTTTGGTTTTTCCTGGTTTAGATATCAGCACCCTATTGGTGTCTTAAAAGGTGTTTAACACAACTCCTTCTCCATCTATTCTTTTTATAATTAAGATAATTTTAGTTTGTTCATTTATAATTTGTTAATTTTCAAATGATAATTCTTGTGAATTAATTTAATCCTTCAGTATTTGACTTTGACAGTTAGCTTTCCTAAAATAATGTAGATTCATTGCTACCTTTCTTTACAAAAACCATAATTTGCTCTCTATTCCTTATGAGACAAAACTCTTTATCCTTCCTGGAATGGAAAATTCTCTACATTCTTTTTTGTCTTATGTTCTTTTAATTTTTAAAAAAGATTTTATTTACTTTCAGTTTTATAATTTTAACCTATTTTTTCTTCCCTCCCCTCCCCCAACAGAAGGCAGTCTGTTAGACTTTACATTGCTTCCATGGTATACATTGATCTAAGCTGAGTGTGATGAGAGAGAAATCATATCCTTAAGGAAGAAAAATAAAGTATAAGAGATAAAAAATAACATAATAAGATAACATTATTTTACCCCTTTGGTCTTTGTACAAACTCAACAATTCCTTCTCCAGATACAGATGGTATTCTCCATGGCAGGTAGCTGAAAATTGTCCCTGAGTAATGCACTGATGGAATGAGCAAGTCCATCAAGGAAGATCATCACCCCCATGTTGCTGTTAAGATGTACAATGATATTCTGGTTCCACCCATCATGCTCAGCATCAGTTTATGCAAGCATTTTCTTGCTTCCCTGACTTCCCAATCCTCCAGGTTCCCAATAGAACAATAGTGTTCCATCCCATACATTTAGAGCTGTTGGTTAAGTCATTCTGCAGTTGAAAGACATTCACTTAATTTCCAAATCTTTGTCAACACAAATAGGGTTACTAAGAATATTTTTGAAGAAGTGATGTACCCTTTTTCATAATCTTTTCAGGGTATAGACCCAGTTGTGGTATTGCTGGATCAAAGGGTATGAACATTTTTGTTGACCTTTGGGTATAATTCCAAATTGCTCTCCAGAAAGGTTGGATTGCTTCATTAAAATATATTAGAGGGGTGGCTAGGTGGTACAGTGGACAGAGCACTGGCCCTGGAGTCAGGAGTACCTGAGTTCAAATCCAGCCTCAGACAGTTAATGATTACCTAGCTGTGTGGCCTTGGGCAAGCCACTTAAACCCATTGCCTTGCAAAAACAAATACATTAGAGTCCCAGATTTGCAACATGTCTTTCAACATTGATCATTGTTCCTTTTGGTCATATTGACCAGTCATAGAGGTATGAGGTTGTACCTCAGAGATTCTTTAATTTGCACTTATCTAATGAGTAATGATTTAGAGCAGTTTTCCCACATATGTATGGATCACATTGATTTCCTCAACTATAAATTATCTTTGCATATTCTTTGACCATTTGTCAATTGGGGAATGGCTTTTTTTTGAAAATTTGACTGAGTTCCTTGTATATTTTAGAAATGTGTTGTTTTTCAAAAATACTAATTGTAATCATTGCTTCACAATTTACTACATTTCTTTTGATCTTGGTTACAGTGGTTTTGTCTGTGCAAAAAAAATTTAATTTAATGTAATGAAAATAATCTAGGTTGTTTTTTAATGATGTTCTTCTCTTCCTTGGTCAGAAACTGCATCCCTCTCCATAGATCTGACAACTATTGCTTTTTATGCCTAAATCTTGTATCCATTTTCATCTTACCTTGGTATAAGGTGTGAATTGTTGGTCTAATCTGTTTCTTCCATACTAACTTACAATTTTCCACATCAGTTTCCACTGAAGAGAGAGTCAGATAATTATTGCTTATTATTCTAAGGAACAATCCAATTTTTCCTATGCTCTCTAATGTTTTTAGATAGGAATGACTTTTTTTCAGCATCTATTGATATAGTCATAAGATTTCTGATAGAATTGTTATTGATGTAATTAATTATTTTAACAGTTTTCCTAATATTGAACCAACCCTGCATTCTTAAGATAAATCTTATTTGGTCATAATGTATTATTGTAGTGATAACTTGTATTCATTTTGCTGTGATTTTATTTAAAGTTTTTGCATCTATATTCATCAGGGAAGTAGGTCTAAAATTTTCTGTTTCTGTTTTAACTCTTCCTTAACTCTTCCTAAACTCTGCTTAGGTATCAGTACCATATTGGTGTCATAGAAAGAGTTAGGCAGAGTTCCATCTTTCCCTATATTTCCAATAAGTTTATATAGAAGTGCAACCAATAAATGTTTGATGGAATTAACTTGTGAATCCATCTGGCCCTAGACACTTTTTCTTGGGGATTTCAATAACAACTTGTTGAATTTCTTTTGCAGAGATAGACTTATTAAATTTTTAATTTTCTCTTAGTTAATCTGGTCAACTTATATTTTTGTAAATATTTTCTTATTTCACTTAAATTATCAAATTTATTGACAAAGAGATGGGCAATAATATTCTAAATTATTATTTTAATGTCCTCCTCATTGGTGGTGAGTTCACATTTTTCATTTATGATACTAGCAATTTAGTTTTCTTCTTTCTTTTTGCAAATAAAATTGAACAGAGGATTATCAACTTTATCAGTTTTTTTCCTAAAAGAAACTATTGGTTTTATTTATTAGTTGAATGGTTTTCTTGCTTTCGCTTTTATTCATTTCTCATTTAATTCTTAGAATTTCTAATTTGATATTTAATTGTGGTTTTCTAATTTTTTCTTTTTCTAATTTTTTAGTTGCATATTTAGTTCATTGATTTACTCTTTCTCTAATTAAAGCATGTAAACATTTAAAAATATGATATATCCTTTGTATGTTGCCCTGAGTATATCCCATAAGTTTTGGTATGTTGTTTCATTATTGCCATTATCTCAGATGAAATAATTAATTCTTTCTATCATTTGTAGCTTGATCCACTAATTTATTTAAAATTAGATTATTCAGTTTCCAATTAATTCTGGGTCTAAAATCTCCCAGGCCCAATATCACATATGATTTTCATTGCATTATGATCTGAAAAAGATGTATTCACTATTTCTG
Organism: Macrotis lagotis; assembly: GCF_037893015.1. Classification (NCBI taxonomy): domain Eukaryota; kingdom Metazoa; phylum Chordata; class Mammalia; order Peramelemorphia; family Peramelidae; genus Macrotis; species Macrotis lagotis. The sequence goes on along the minus strand of NC_133658.1, from coordinate 225,090,263 downwards.
ACTTTCTGCAATTGATTGTTAGAATTTTATATGATAGTACATGGTCACTTTTTCTGTAAGTTCTATGTACTGCACAAAAAAGTATATTCCTTTCTGTCTCCATTCAGTTTTCTCCATAAGTCTATCATATCTAGGGTTTTTAACAATCTATTTTACTACTTACCTTCCTTCTTGTTTAGTTTATGATTAGATTTATCTAAATCTGAGAGCAGGAGGTTGAGTCACCCGCTAGTAGAGTTTTGCTGTCTATGTCTTCATGTATCTCTTTCAACTTCTCTCTGCTAAGAATCTGTATGCTACACCATTAGTTGCATACATATTTAGTAATGAAACTACTTTATTGTCTATGGTACCTTTTCAGAGGATATAGTTTCCTTCCTTATCTCTTTTAATGCTATCTCTTTTTCACCTATTTTGTCTGAAGTAAGGATTGCTACCCCTGCTTTTTTCACTTCAGCTGAAACAAAATATATTTTGCTCCAACTTTTTACCTTTACTTTCTATGTATCTTTCTGCTTCAAATGGGTTTCTTGTAAGCAGCATATTGTAGCTTTCTGGTTTTTTAACCAATTTGCTATTCTCTTACATTTTAAGGGATACTTCATCCCATTTACTTTAAAAGTTACAATTTTAAACTCTTTATTGCCCTCTATGCTATCTTCCCTTTATTTTGTATTTTCCCCCTTTATCCATAATCCCCAGCATTTTGTTTCTTAATACTGCTCCATTCAATGTGTTTGGCCTACTATATCAACTCCCCTCCCCTTTCTTTCCCTTTCCCTTTCCCTTTTCCCCTTTCTTCTTTCTGTTATGTCCTTTTTTCCTCCCCCTCCACATCCCCACTCTCTTTTTACCCTTTTAATACTTGAAAGGTAAGATAAATTTCTTAACTGAGTGTGTGGAAGTTAATTTTAAGTCAGTTCTAATGAGAAGAAGATTCAGGTGATTCTCACCTCATCTCTTCTTTCCCTCTATTACAATAGGCTTTTGTACCTCTTAATGTAATGAGATTTATCCCATTCAATCTCCATCTTCCTGTCTCCACTTTTTAAGGAGTTGATATTCTTAAATAATTCTATCTGTGTCACAGAAAAGTCATGAGTTTCTTTCACTTCTAGCTAAGTGTCTTCTCTCTAATAGATTTGCAATTCTCAGGAGTTATGAGAATCTTTCTCCTAGCTCAAGATATAGCCAGTTTCAACTTAGTGGATAGCAACCTTTTTTTTACACCTCCACCTTTTTTAACCTTTTCATGTGTCTCTTGAGCCTTGTGTTTGATGTCCAAATTTTCTATTTAGATCTGGTTTTTTCATCAGGAAATTTTGGAAGTATCCCAGTTAGTTAAATATGTACCTTTTCCCCTGGGAGGGGAGGTTCAGCTTTAATGGGTAGTAGATTCTTGGCTGCATTCCAAGTCCAACATGTCATTCCATGACCTTTGATTCCTTAATGTTGATGCAGCCAGGTCCTGCAAAATCCTTGATGCAGTTGCTTGGTGTTTAAATTGTTTCTTTCTGGCTGCTTGAAGCATTTTCTCTTTTATTTGATAGTGCTGGAATTTGTCCACAACATTCCTTAATGTTTTCATTTTAGGAGCTCTTACTAGAAGGGACTGAAGTATTCTTTCTCTGAATGACTGAAGTCAATTCAATGACTATTTTGCCTTCTGGTTACATGATATCAGTCACTAAATCCTGTAATATGAAGTTCAGCCTCTTTTTCTCTTCAATGTTTTCAGGAAGACCTCTAATTCTCAGGTTGCCCCTTCTTGATCTGTTCTCATGGTCAGTGGTTTTGCTAAAGAGCTATTTTACATTTTCTTCTATTTTTTGATTTCGTGCATTTGTTTATTGGAATATTGTTTTCTCATGGAGTCATTAGTTTCCACATATTCTGTCCTTTTTTAGAGGATAATTTTTTTCCTTTCTCTTTAACAACACCTTTCCCACTTGGTCAATTGTATTTTTAAAGGAGTTTTCCATTTGCCCAAGTGTAGTTTTGAGATAATTATTTACTTTTTCCATTTGCCTCATTAAGGATCTTAGAGAATTATTCTTATTTTGTATTTCTCCAATTGCATTTTCCAAGGATTTGCTTTCTTGTTGCAAGATGTTAATTTTTTTCTTGCAACATTTTAAATTTCTCTTGAGTTTCTTTTCCCAATTTTCCCAATTTATTTTTCAATTCCTTCCTGCTTTCTCCAAGGAATTCTTTCTGGGCTGCAAGCCAATTCATATTCTACTCAGAATTGCTAGGTCTTTCTGGCTTCCATGTGCTCCCCTTTTCACTGACCTTTTTTTCATTTTCCTAGAAAATTGTGTTGGGGGGTGGGCCTAGCTCTCACTGGTTTTTTTTGAAAGATCCTAGAGGTTTTGTTCACTTGGCTTAATAATTCCCAGGGCCAGCCAATAGGGAACACTGGTTGCTTTCTCTGGAGTGTTTGAGGCCCTCAGTGGCAGGGTCTGAGTTGACCTTGAATAATGGGCTGGGTCCTGGGGGTGGGAGTTAATCTCCCTTTCAGCTGAGTGAACTCTTTTGCCCACATCTGTGCCTGAGGGACTGAGGGGGCATTTATTTTCACTTCTGGGAGGAGTGCTCTGAAAAAAGTATGGAGTTGAAGTACCTTGCCCAACTGGTCATTGTGCAAGGGTGTTCTGCAGCTCTCTATATTGGAACTTACCTTTCTGACTGCTGAGGCTCACCAGAGCTTCTCTCCCCACAGCGGCAGATTACACGGCTACATTTGGTACTTGGACCAGCTACTCACAAAAGCCTCTGAAGCTAAGGACAGTCCTCTGGCTTCCACCATTGCTGTTCCTAAGCTGGCCCTCTGCTCTCTGCTCTCAGTTCACCCACAGTCCCAAGATGTAGACCTTGTTGTTACGTTTTCCTTATCCTAGCCTCTCTTTCTTGGTTTTCTTGACCAAATTCCTGTTGAGAGATGTATTTCATGTTATGCAGAGGCCACTCAAGCAAGTTTGGTTTCAAGAGGCCAGTTATGGCCAAAATGATGTGAGCTCTGTTGATCCTTGAGCTTCCACAGAATTCTTATTTGTTAACACAACTGAGTCGTTAATGGACTCACTATTCATAAAGACCTGTTTCCGAATTTCTTGACCTTGGTCTCATCCTTCTGGGTTAATCTCTGATCATAACAAATTTACAACATTAATTTTATTCTGCATGCTAATTTTGTGGTTTTATTCTACAAGAACAGTTTAATTTTTTCAATAAACTGATTTTGTAAGTAGTCCTGCTGACATTTCCCACCTGAGTGTTTATGTGTTTTCTTTTCTCTCCAGTGCTGAATCCCCTTGGAGGTTCAGGGGATCACAACAATGTTATTTTTGAGGGGCAACCAGCAGTACTTAGAACAGTACCTGTCTTCTCTCCACCAACTTATCTTCTATTTTTCAAATAGGTTTTGTAGAATGGGAATTAACTCTACATTAAATATTTGAAAGAATTCACTTGTAAATCCTTCTGGACCTGAAAATTTTTCTTAGAGAATTTATTGATGGTTTCATCAATTTATTTTTCTGAAATGGAGTATTTAAGTAATTTATTTCCTCTTCTGTTAATCAGGGCATTTTTAAAAAAATATATTCAGTGTGTCAGAACCAAGATGGCAACATGAAGGCAGCAATTCCTGGGAACTCATTCCCAAGGGAACTCCAAAGACATCAAATTATAACTCTAGCCAAAATGTAGAGGGGAAGAACACACAGAAAGATTGAGTGATACATTTTCCCAGTTCAAGATAACTTAGAAGTTCCGTAGGAAAAGTGTGTTTCACCAGCATTAGGAGTTGCAAAAAAGGTCTGGTCACAGCACAGGCCCAGAACAATTTGAAGGGATGGGGAAAGAATTCTGCTATACCAGAATGAGTGTAGAGTGAGGGAGCACCAGGCACAATGAGAATCTGGAGAAAACAGTCTGCAACTCCATAGCAGAGCCCACAGGTGGTAAAGGGGTCAGGAAAGACTGAAGAAATTTCTCTGCTCTCCTTCAGGGTAGGATTCTGCTGTTTGTACATGCTCAGATCCAGATTGCAGTTTGGGCTTCCATACTAAGATAGCCCAACAGGTTTCCTCCTTACAGCTCCAGGGCAAAGGGAAGTGCTGTGGTCATCTACATATCAAAGCACAAGCAAGAGAAATATAGGTCCCAATGGGACATCACCCCCCAAAAACACAATGACTTGGAAGTGCTACAAATTATTCTTGACCAGAAAAAATGAGTAAACAAGATAAAAAGAAGAATCTTACAAAAGGGAATTAACTTAGTCACATGGAAAATAAAAACTCATAATCAGATGATAAAAAAACAATTAAAGCTCCTTTATCCAAAACCTCCTAGAGAAATAGAAAATGGACTCAGACTATGGATGAGCTCAAAAAAGACTTTGAATAGCAATTAAGGGAGGTGGTGGAAAAATTGGGAAGAGAAATGAGAGTGATGCAGAAAAATCATGAAAACCAAATCAACAGCTTTCTGAAAGAAATACAAAAAATATTGAAGAAAATCATTTTTTAAAAAAACAGTTTAGGCTTAATGGAAAAAAAAGCAAAACGAAAAAGGAAACAAGGAGAACAGTGCCTTAAAAAGCAGAATTGGTCAGCTGGTAAAGGAGATAAAAAAGCTCTCTGCAGAAAATAACTTCTTCAAATGCAGAATTGAACTAAAGGAAGATGATGACATTGCAAGAAATCAGGAAGAAATAAAACTCTTTCAAAAAATTAGAAGAAAATGTGAAATATCTCATCGGAAAAACAAGCAACCTTGAAAAAAGATCCATAAGAAATAAATGGAAAATTATTGGACTAACTGGAAGTCAGGACCAGGAAAAGAGCCTAGGTTTCATTTTCCAGAAATAATACATCAAAATTGCCCTAAGATCCTAGAAACATAGGGTAAAATAGAAATTTTGGGAATTCACTGGTCACCTCCTGAAAGAGATCCCAAAAGAAAATTTTGGGAATATTTTAGCCAAATTCCAAAACTCCCAAATAGAGTGGAGGAAAATACAACTAGTTATAGCAACTGTGGGAAAAATTTTGAAGTGAATTTTCTGGTGGACTTATGATAAATAAAGCAACTCACCCCAGTGATACAGTCATTGAAATCTGAACACAGTATGAAGTATATTTCTCTGTCTCTGTCTCTCTCTCTTTGATGTTTCTCATCATCTTGGTGGGGGGGGTTATATTTACTCACATCAAAAATGTTCTAATAATACAAAATAGATCATAAACGTTTTGAGAGAATTATTTTTGTCTTGCATTTGCCCAGATCTGTATTTGTCCAATTTTATTTTCCAATGATTTGTTTTCTTGTAGCAAGGTGTTAATCTTCTCTTGGATTTCTATTCCAAAATTTTCCAATTGATTTTTAAACTCCTTCCTTATTTCTTCAAGGAAGCCTTTTTATGCTTGTGACCTAGTGGGAGACCTCTCCTCAGAGGTTCTATGTCTCTCTCTCTCAGTTAGTCTCTTTTCCTTCCAAAAATTTTTCTATGGGCCCTCCTTTCCTCTGTCCTTTCTTCATTTTACGAAGTCATTAAGTTGAGGAAGGGCTGGTTCACAGATGTTAGGTGTTTTAATCCCTACAGGCTTTATGCACTGAGTGTAATATCTCCAGCTGCCCAGTAGAGGGGGCTAGAGAATTTGCCCATTGACTGTAATATCTCCATCTGGCCAGTAGGTGGTACTGGTTGCTTTCCCTGGAGTGTCTTTGACCTTGATTGAGGTTCTCTCCCTTGGTCTGGAGGGAGTGATTGAAGTTGTTAAAACCTTTGAACAATTGTGGGCTATACCCTGGGGTGAGGTGATCAGTCTCCTTATTGTCAGCTGAGGTGATTCTGCTGCTCACACACCTGCACCTGGGACAGAGGTAGACTGTAATAGTTTTTGGTCATTGAAGAAATTTCAACTGAAATGGTGGCCTGGACTCTGAGTTCCTCCGGACCAGAGGATCCCAAGGACGATGTCTGCAGCTCTCTGGTACCAGAACTGTCCTTCTAGCCCTACCAGCAAGCTCCCAGCACCAACACCAGTGCCTATGCTCCCTTGTTGAACCAAGCCCCCGTGGTTGACCATGTTCTAGTCTGCCACTGATCAAGCAGGTCCAGTTTTCAGGCCCTCAAGCTCATGGACTCTAACCCTGCTACTAATCAAATGGCTAATACAGGTTCCCAGGCTCTCCCAGGTCCTGCCCTTTGTGACTGGACTCACCCATGATCTCAGAAGACAAATCCTAATATAGATGTTCTTTCTCCTGATTTTTCTTTCTGGGTTTTGTTGATCAGATTTCTGTTAAGAGGTTCGTTTCATTTCACTTATGGGGAAAGATCAGGAGATTTTAGAACTGTCCTTGTCTTCTCTCCACCATCTTGTTCAGAAGTCTATTTTCAACTATATTTATAAACTATTTGAAAAAAATAGATGTCGAAGGAAATCTGCCAAATTCTTTCCATGAAATCAATGTTTCTTACACCTAAACCAGGAAGAATGAGAAGAGAGAAAGAAAATTATAAACCAATTTCCTTAATGAATACAGATTCAAAAAATTTAAAGAAAATGTCAGGAAAGGGATGCACCAAGTTATCACTAGCATAATACATTATGATGCAGGATGAATTATACCAGATAAACTATCAACATAACTGACCATATCAATAACATTCCTTACACAAACTATGATTATTGCAATAGATATTTAAAATGTTTTGACAAAATACAGCACCAATTCCTACTAAAAACACTGGAGAACTCAGGAAAGATGAAATGTTCCTTTAAATGATATTAACTATCTAAAACCATCAAGAAGCATTATATAGAGAGGGAATAAGTTAGAAGCATTCCGAATAAGATCATGGGTAAAACATGTAGTTATTTCATTTTTATTCAATATTCTATTAGAAATATTAGCTTCAGCATATAAATATATAAATAGCATATACAAATAAATTGAAGTAATCCGAATTAATAATGAAGAAATAACTCTCACTCTATGCAGAAGATATGATGGTATGCCTTAAGAACCCTAGAAAATCATATTAAAATTATTAGAAACAATTAGCAACTTTAGTAAAGTTGAAAGATATAAAATAAAACAATATAAATATACATTTATGTAAATTAGTAACAAGACAAGGTAGAAAGAAATAGACATATTTCAATTAAAACATTTTAGACAGCTTAAAATACTTGAATCTGCCAAAACATACTCTGAAACTTTATGAGAACAACTGTAAAACAATTTTTTGCCCAAACAAAATCACATCTAGACAACTGAGAAAATACCAATTGATCATGGTTAGGCTGAGTTAACATAATAAAAATTACAATTCTATAGAAATTAAAAATGCTTATTTAGTGCTATACTAGACAGACTTCCAAAAATTGCTTTAGTAAGTAACAAAAAAAAACTTATAAGTAATTTCACATAGACAAGCAAAATCTAAAATAAATATCAAAGGAATTAATGAAAAAGTTGCAAATGAAGGTAATCTAGTAATACTAGATCTAAAATTATATTAAAAAGCATTATTCATCAAAAGAGTTTGGTGTTGGCTGAGAATATGAGTCGTGAATCAGTGGAATAGATTAGGTGTGAAAGAGAAAGCAGTAAATGATTATAGATATCTGATGTTTGATCAATTCAAACTCAAGCATTTGGGATAAAAACTCCATGATAAGTCTGCTCAGAAAACTGGAAGATAGTATGACAAAAGTTGGAGATGGACTAATAGCTCACACCCAATACCAAGATGTGATCCAAATTGGGTGCAGGATCTAACATAAAAGGTAATACTATAAAGCAATTAAGAGAACCAGGAATACATTACCAGTCAGATATTTGGAAAGGGGAGAAATTTATGACCAAAGAAAAGATGTAGAATATTAGAAAAATGAACAGGATAATTTTGGTTCATTAAATTAAAATGTTTTTGCATAAAATAACCAGTACCGCTAAGATTAATAGGAATTTAGTAAATTGGGAAACAATTTTTAACCAGTGTTACAAAAGACTAAATTATAAATTATATTGTGAACTGAGTCAAATTTATTTTTAAAAAAAAAGCATGTCATTGCCCAATTGAGTAATGGTCACAGATCTGGAAATGGAATTTTCAGTGAAGAAATGAAAGCCATCTACTGTCAAATGAAAAACTGCTCTAAAACAATATTGATTAGAGAACCACAAATTAAAACATCTCTGAGGTACAACTGCACACATCACAGAATAGACTAAAATTACTAGAAAGGAATATGATCTACTTTGGAGGTAATGTGGTAAAACTGGAACACTAATACATTGTTGTTAGAATTGTGAACTGATTCAACTGTTCTGGAAAGCAATTTGGTATTATACTCAAAAGACAATAAAAATATGCATACGCATTCATTCATTATTACCACTACTGATTCTATATCATGAAGAGATCATTAAAAAAGGTAAAAATCCCACATATACAAAAATATTCATAGCAGCTCTTTTTGTAGTGGCAAAGAATTGGAAATTTATGGGATGTTTGTCAATTGGGGAATGGTTGAACAAATTGTGCTATATGTAAGTGATGGAACACTAGTTTTCTATAATGAATAATGAAGAATGAGATTTACAAGAGCCCAGAAAGACTTGAAGGAATTGTTACTGAATGAAATGAGTAGAACCACAATAACATTATGCATATTAACAAGATCATGGGGGTGATAATCAAACAGGAGAGAATTGTTCATTTCAACAGTATAATAATCAAAGCCAATTTTTTAAAGTCATGTGTTCGAATATCCATATCCAAAGATGGAACTCTTGAGTTTAAATAAGGTCTAAAGTTTATTATCTTCATTATTTAAAAGTTTTCTTATGCATTATGTCATTTTTTGCTAATACCTTCATTTTTCCATTTGGGAAATGATTCTTCTCTTATAACATGATCAATATCAACCAATTTTAGCATGGTTATAAATGGAGAACCCATATCAGATTGTTTTCTGTCAGAGTGAGGGTAGGGAAGGGAGTGCAAGAGAAATAATGTAAAATTCAAAGCATTGCAAAAAACGATTGGTATAACTACCACTGCATATAGTTGGAAAAGCAAATTAGATAGATTGGTTTAAATTTTTTTTTCTCTGTTTTGACTTTATGTCAGCACTTTATCTAGGAAATTAGAGGCACCAAGACGCATCCCTACAAGCAAGCAGCAAGCCCCAAAAAACCAGCATGTGATCTTGATTCTTAGTACAATGGAGCAGTCAACTTCAAACACAAGAACTACTCACATGGTTCAGCATTGTTAGGGTACTTAACAGCCTCAAGCTCCAAGAAACACCTTGTGCTTCTTTGTAGTCCTGCAAAAATAGGCAACCTCTATTGGCCCAACCACCTGTAGCCCCTGGAACATAAAAGCACTATACTGGCTTTATCACATGCCAAAGACCAGCATTATGACTCTGACTCAGCATTAAATAAGGTATCAGATATCTATATCCTCCAGTAGTATCAGCCATTAACCCCCACAAACCCTCTCAGGATAACACTAGAAAAGAGGGTCCTCTGTGGTCTCAGGACAACATCTGCCCAGTGCCAGGTTAATATCCAGTAGCATTAGAAGCAATAGCCAGGGAATATTCTTCCCTGGGAACAAATATCAAATTTGGAACTAGAAGCAATAGTCAGTAAGTCTTCTTCCTTGGGAAGAAATATCAAATTTATAACTATAGCAACAAAAATAATCTGAACATTAAAATATATCATTGGTACAGAGAAGATCAAGACACAAACTAAGAAAAGCACAATAATGTCACAGAACTTATGGGCAAACCCCTAATGAAAAATAAAAAGGTGTCCCCAAATCAGAAAGAAACTCAAGGGAATAGATGAACAAAAGGAATTTAAAAATCTTATAAGAGGCAGAAAAAATCAAAAATGAAATGAGATTATCCAAGAGAATTATGAAAAAAAGGAAGAGTCAAAATTTTGGATAAAGAAAACTTCTAAATGGTAGACTTGACCTAATGGAAAAATAGACAAAAAATCCACTGAAGAAACCAACTATAAAGGCAGAATTAACTCCTGAAAAATTCTCCTAAAAAGCTAGAATTGTCCTTGGGCAAGTCACTTAACCCCACAATCTTGTAAAAACTAAAAAAAAAGGTAGAATTGGGCAAATAGACCTTAATTACACTATGAGACATGAAGAAGCAATCAGAGCAGGTGGAGCCACAATGGCAGAGTAAAGGCAATGAATTGTCTTATCTCTACAGGGACTACTCCAAATACCTTTAAATAGTGACTTTAAACAAATTCTTGAATGACAGAACCTACAAAAATAGAGAGCAAGTCAATGTATAGAGCTCTGTTCATGGACTCAGGAGGACCTGAGTTCAAATCCGATCTCAGGCAATTAGTATATAACCATGGGCAAAACACTTAACCCCATTGTCTTGCAAAAAACAACAACAACAGCAAAAGACAGTGACATATTTTCCAGATCAAGATCACTTGGAAAAATTGACTATTGTACAGGAGTGAGAAAGGCACAGTGCAACCTGGGACCATAAGCAAAGTTCAGCAGCTGGCAAAACTGGGTTAGTAACCAACTGTCATCTTTTACAAAGAATCAGTTTTATCCATTGTTCTTTCTTCTATGGGGTGACTGTTTCTAGATCTCTCATTCCAAAAACAACCAACAACAATTTGCAAGTTCAGCATGAAACCTGTCCCACCAAGGTGTACATGGAATTGTCTACCAAAGGCTTCAGCAAAGCATATTCAAACCTGGAAGATCAACAACATTCCTTGGGAGCCACTGCATAATCAATGACAATTGATTCTGAAACTCTGAGCCCACAGAAGATAAACGGGTTGGAAGGTGATTATGAGGGTATATTGGCTATCAATAAGTCAATAATCTGTAACTTTGCCCATATTCAGATCTGAGATTCAATACTGGGTTGTAGTTCCAGGTAGAGAAAGGTTAGTAACACAGTGGATCTTACAGCCATAGTGGAACAGGGACTCTCCTCAAAGGTCAGGAAAGTAGTAAAAACCTCTCCTTAGATCACAACACTTGGAAGACCTAAAAATGTGCACATGCACAGAATTTTATTGAAAATAGATCCAAAAAAGGAGCAAAAACCTGGAACACTTGCCTTCCACCCTGGAAGTAGAAAGATACTTTAATAAAGAGTTAAAAGCAAGCCATAGGTTTGGAAGATGAGCAAACAACAGAAGAAAGAAAAACTGACCATAGTAAGTTACCATGGTTACAGTGAAGATAAAAACACACAGTCAGAAGAACATAAAAAAAGTTAAAGACCCTATATCTAAAAAATTCAAGACAAATATCATTTAGTTTTAGACAATAGAAGAATTTAGATATTATTTGAAAAACAAGTAAGGAATGTAGAGGAAATATTGGAAAGAAAATTATGCAGGAAAATTATGAAGAACAAGTCAGAAATTTGGTGAAGGATACACAAAAATACTGGAGAAAAATAACATCTTAAAACCAGATTCAGTCAAATTGAAAAAGAAGTACAAAAGGTCATATGAGGAGAAAAATATCTTAAAACAAGAACTGACCAAATGTAAAAGGTGTGCAAAAACTCAATGAAGAAAATAAATCCTTAGACTTTTGAGTTGAGCAAAGGGAAGTCGATGACTTTATGAGAAGTAGAAAAACAATAAAACAAAGCCAAAAGAATGAAAAACTTAGAAGAAAATGTGAAATATCTCATTGGAAAGAGACATAACCTGGAAAATAGATTCAGAAGAGACAAATTAATAATTATTGAACTACCTGAAAGAGCCTAGATAGAATTGCATTATGCTAAAACAGAGAAAATCATGAACTCCTGATACACCAGAATAAATGGCCAGGGACCAGAACCCTGGCCCTTAGAACAAAACTATTGAGACAGTACCCCTGTGTGCCAGAATCAGAGCTCAACTTTCAAAATGAGAAATAATGAAAAAAATTTCCTAAGAAAAAATTTCTGGGACTGGATTGATTCGCAAGTGAATTCTTTCAAATATTTAAGGAAAAATTGATTCCAATTCTACATAAACTGCTTGGAAAAATAAGGGAAGACCGAAATCTGTCTAACTCTTTCTATTACACCAATATCATGCTGATACCTAAACCAGGAAGAAAAACAGAAAAAAAATTATAGACTCATCTTCCCAATGAATATAGATGCAATATTCTTCAATAAAATCTTAGCAACACGATTACAGCAAGTTAAAACTAGGAAATATAGGTGAAGACTGAACTCTATCTAATTCTTTCTATGACACCAATATGGTATGGATACCTAAACCAGGAAGAGTTAAAAAAGAGAAGGAAAATTCTAGACATATATCCCTGATGAATATAGATGAAATAATCTTTAAAAAAATCTTGGCAACATGAGTACAGCAAATTATCACTAGTATAATACATTATGACCAAGTAGGATTTATTCCAGGAATGCAGGGTTGATACAGTACTAGGATAACTGGTAGTATAATTATTTATATTAATAGTGAAACTATCAGAAATCATATGATTATATCAATAGATGTTGAAAAAGCATTTGACAAAATATAGCAATCATTTCTACTAAACACACTAGAGAGCCTAGGAATAAATGGGTTGTTCCTTACAATAAAATGCAACATCTATCTGAAACCATAAACATCCATTATATGTGATGGGAATAAGCTAGAAAAATTCCCAGTAAGATCAGGGTTGGAACAAGGTTTTTAGATTTTTTTGCAAGGCAAATGAGGTTAAGTGGCTTGCCCAAGGTCCCACAGCTAGGTAATTATTAAGTGTCTGAGCCCGGATTTAAACTCAGGTACTCCTGACTCCAAGGACAGTGCTCTATCCACTGTGCCACCTAACTGCGCCAAGGATTAATATTATCAATACTACTATTCAATATTGTATTAGAAATGTTAGCTTCAGGTAGCTAGGTGGCACAGAGGATAAAGCACCGGCTCTGGATTCAGGAGTACCTGGGTTCAAATCCAGTCTCAGACAATACTTAGCTCTGTGGCCTTGGGCAAGCCGCTTAACCCCATTTGCCATGCAAAAAACCTAAAAAAAAAAGTTAGCTTCAGCAATAATAGAAGAAAAAGAAATTGAAGAAATTAGAATTGGGAAGGAAGAGACAAAACTCTCACTCTTTGCATATGACATGATGTTGGTTGTATACCTTGAGAATCCCTAAAAGTCTTCTAAAACAATACTAAAATTAATTCACAACTTTAGCAAAATTGCAGCATATAAAATAAACCCTCATAAATCCTCAAAATTTCCATATATTACTTAGCAAGATGCAGCAGAAGGAGCTAGAAAGAGAAATCCCATTCAAAGAAACTTTAGACAGTATAAGATACCTGGGAGTCTATTTGCCAAGGCAGACTCAGAAGAATTTTGAAAACAATTACAAAACACTTCTCACATAAATAAAATCAGATTTAAATAATTGTGCAAATATCAACTGCTCATGGACTGACTGAGGTAATATAATAAAAATGACAATTCTACCAAAATTAAACTGCTTGTTTAGTGCCTACCAACACAACTTTTAAAAAACTACTTAAATGCATTAGAAAAAATTGTAACTAAATTCATAAGGATAAATGAAATGTCGAGAATTTCCATGTATTCAGTGAAAAAAGGTGAAAAGAAGGTGGCTTTGCCCTACCAGATCTAAAATTATCTTAGAAAGCATCAGTCATCAAAACTGTCTGGTATTGGCTAACAAATAGAGTGGTGGATCTGTGGAATAGTCTAGGTGCAATACCAGGAAATAATTATAGTAATCTGCTCACAGAGTCCAGTTATTAGGATAAAAAATTTCTCTTCAATTAAAAACTGTTGGGAAAATCAGAAGATAGTATGGAAGAAATTTGGATTAGATCAAAACCTCACACTCTCAGGGAGGCTAGGTGGCATAGTGGATAAAGCACCAGCCTTGGAGTCAGGAATACCTGGGTTCAAATCCGGTCTCAGACACTTAATAATTACCTAGCTGTGTGGCTTTGGGCAAGCCACTTAACCCCATTTGCCTTTCAAAAACCTAAAAAAAAACCAAAACAAACAAAAAATAAAAACCTCACACTCTACCAAGATAAGATTAAAATGGATACAGGACTTACACATAAGAAAAAAAGAGTATCATAAGCAAACTAGGAGATGAAGGAGTAGTTTTCCAGTCAGATTTATGGAATCTTGTATTAGAAATGTTAGAAATACAGTTAGATTAGAAATTAGAAATACAGTCAGATCTATGGAAAAGGAAACAATTTATGACCAGGGAAGAAATAGAGAGCATCATTAAAAACAAACTAGACAATTTTGATTGCATTAAACTAAAAAGCTTTTGCACAGCCAAAACTACCATAATCAAGATGAAAAGAAATGTAAATTGGGAAACAATTTTTGCACCAGTATTTCTGACACAAGATTTATTTCTAAAACATTCAGACAACTCAGTCAATTTAAAAAAAGAGCTACTTCCCAATTGAAAAATGGTCAATGGATATGCAAAGGCAATTCATAGATGAGCAAATCAAAGCAATCCATAGTCAAATCATAAATTGCTAGAAATCATTACTTATTAGAGAAATGCAAATTAAAGCATCTCTGAGGTAGCCTCTCACATCTGTCAGAATAGCCAATATGACCAGAAGTAACAATGATCAATGTTAAAAGCCATGTGAGAAATCTGGGACACTAATAAATTGTTGGTGGGACTGTGAACTGATCCAACTTTTCTGGAGAGCAATCTGGAATTCTACCCAAAAGCAATGAAAATGTGCATACCCTTTGATTCAATAGTAGCAATGCTGGGTATATACCCCAAAGAGATTATGAAAAAGGGCAAAAAACACTTGTGCAAAAGCATTCCTAGCAGCCCTCTTTGTGGTGGTAATAAACTTGAAATAGAGTGAATGTCCATCAGTTGGAAAATGGATTAATCACCTGTGATATACATATTTCATGGAACACTATTGTTCTATTAGAAACCAGGAGGGATGGGAATTCAGGGAAGCCTGGAAGTTTTTGCATGAACTGATTCTTAGTGTGATGAGCAGAACCAGAGCATTGTACACCTTAAAAGCAACATGGGGTTGATGATCAATCTTAATGGACTTGCTCTTTCCATCAGTGCAACAATTAGACAATATTTGGGGTATCTGAGATGGAAAATACTATCTTTTCCTAGAGAAAGAATAGTGTAGTTACAACAAAAAAATAAAGACAATTTCCTTTAACTTAAAAAAACAATTATCTTATTATTTAATTTTGCTATCTTTTGCTTTATTGTTTTCCCCTAAGGATATGAGTGCGCACTTAACACATTCATTTTAGATCAATGCATACCATGAAAACCATGTAAAGACAAACAGACTGCCTTCTCTGGAGGGGAGGGGAGGGAAATGAGATTAGGGGGGAAATTGTAATATTAAAAATAAATAAGTTTTTAAAAATGAGGAGGAAATAAAAAAATAGCTCTTATAATAAGAAGTTGTTACTCTTCTAGTAGGGAAATGAAAACACTATCTCAGAAGAGGAAAGAAGTGACAAAATGCACACATATGATGAACTGCAGGGTATTAGGAATTGTTTTTAAATCCAAAAAAGAATTCTTAGAAGAGCTCACAAAAAGAATTTTTATAAGCAGAGATGGAGAAGAGAAATTGAGAAATGAAATGAGACATAGAGTAGAATTATAAAAAATTGACCAAAGAAAAGAAAATCTTTAAATGTAATATCAGGCAAGGTGGACAAAAGAACTCACTCCTTTAAAATAAAATTTACCAACTAGAAAAGGAAAAACAAAAGTGAATTGAAGAAAATGGAAATCTACACCATGGATTCACACAACTGCTACAGCTTCCACACCACCATTACAAGCAGGAGAAACAAGATGTGCTCTTAATCCAAGGATGGAAACATATTATGATCATTTAGAAATGCCACTTTATAGCAGTGTCAGTTTTATTTGATCTTGATCAGAAGACATGCACCCAACCACACACTGTTGTACTACAGGGGGTTGCTGGTATTGTTATTATCACTCTGACCATCAAAGTGATATTGGATTGCCAGAGGGAAAACACTACCGAAAGATATTTGACTGTTTTTTATCTCACTTGCAGAGAACTTATCCTATTAGGAAAGAAAATATTTAGTTTTGCTGAGTTCATTGCCATTGAGTGGCCTGGGCCACAGCCTTCCCTGAGAAATATCATGTCCCAGTCAGAGATACTTCTTGTTCATAATTGATGATTTAGATAAACTGAAATTCTCTTGTAATAAGCCCACATATGATATATTAAAAGACCTGAAGCAACAGAGACCAGTGCCAATCCTTCAGAGCAGTGTACTAAGGAAGATCATCGTCCTTGAAACCTCCTTCCTGTTTACTATAAGACTCAGTGCTTGGGGAAATTTACTCCTTGGTTAGTGAATACATGTCACGTTTGTTATCCTGGACTTCTCTATAGAGCACTGTAAGGAGTATTTCTGCAAGATTTTCATTAATGAGGTTGTAGCTAATAAAGCCTTTCCTTTAGTAAAAGACAATGATATATTGTTCACAATGTGCTATGTTCCCTTGATGAACTGTATTGTCCATACTTGCCTGAACCAAGAGATATGTCCAAGTTTTGAAAGCTACCACTTCTCTAAAGGTTCCTCAACCCTTGAATGGTCTTTATAACCTGGCTGCTGAGGGGATCTGAGGTGCTGTTTGAAGAGCAGAACCTCAGAACATAACTTAGGGGTAGCCAGTGTGTTTGCCTTCTTAGACATGAACGTTTTCCAGAGAGACAGTGATTATGAAAACTTCTGTAACTTCTTTCACTTCAGTTTCCAAGAGTTTTTGCTATCATGGTCTATGTGATGAGCACAGAAAAAGAATGGGTGAAGAGCCCTGACTTCTCCAATCTAGATGTCAAAAACTTACATAAGAGTGTGGCAGAAATAATATTAGCATGGTGGTCCTGGTGATATATTTCCTGTTTGGTGTCTTAAGTACAGAGACAGCAAAAGAGATGGAGAAGAAGTTCAGATGCAGAATGTCTTTGGAAATCAAGTTACAATTACTGTGGTGAATTGAGGGAGAAATTAAAAGAAATTATGAGCAATATTCTCATCATAAAACTCAATTCCCACAATCATTATAGTTTATATGACACTCAAGTTGCTGCATTTGTAACCCAGATGTAAGTTAATGTCTAAGAAATTAGAATAAAAGATTGCCACCACCACGAAGCCTGAGTGCAAATTTCTTCATCAAGCAAGCACTGTCTTGTGGCAATTTGCTTGTGATTATCTTTGTTTTTTTATTTCTTTAAGTCTCTGCTAAGTTCTTTGCAGACAGACTGAGCTTTAGAACTTTACTATGAGGAGACCCACTATTCCCCTTTCAGCTTTGGGTATGTGTTTAGCCCAGATTATCATCCGGGCCAGGGTTTTCTTTCCCAAAGTTTTGGGACAAAGAGTCCAACACCAGCAATGCAGCATTTCACCTTTCCTTGTGCCTTTGTGGAAAACTGAGGTGGTGTTCTTTTCCACCATTTATATGTTAATCCCACTTGAGTCACCCCAGATTGAATAAGTGTTATTAAATTTGATTTGTCAGTGAAAGGATCTTTGCATAGATGATACTATATGTTATCTGTGTCAGGAAAAGAAAATGATAAAACCTGTGCACAAAATGTTCATATCAAAATGAAATTGATTGTTGGATATTCTGTCTAGGCAACTGAGGTCCTTCAGAGAAGGATGGAGGTCAGGTACAGACAGGAAGTAGGGGAAGCGGATTATTCAAACTTCCAGGTCTGTTTCCAACAACTTTCCCTTTTTGTATAGGGAAAATATCCCATCTCTGGTGTGTGTCATAGATACTTCCTCTGTTTTAAGAATTCTCAGGCACTGATTGATCAGGAAATACATGGTGTTGTGGCACCAGTTCTCTATTTTAGAATCCTTTATAATGTCCCTGGTTGAGAAGGCAAAACAGGAAGAAGGGACGGAAGGGAGCATAGGATTCATGCCATGGCTGTTAGTGACATGAGATTGATCTTCATGTCCTCACTGAATTCTAAAATATTTCCCTTACAATGATGTTTCTTGCTTCATCAATAACAAAAGGGCTCATGCTTGTTCCTGGCAGAATTTCAGTTTCACCTTCAGCCTCCCCCTCCACGTTGCTGACTCTGAAATCCACCCTGTGAGTAGAAAAATGGGCTTATATTCACTGAGAATCTTTTGTTCAGATCTTCACAAATTGGAATCTCTTGGACATAAGAGATGAGTCAGTTGGAAGTCAAATCCATGCTAGAACAAACACTTACATTGTATCTTCTTGAAAAAAATACAAATGGAAGGTACCATCAAATAAAATCAAAAGACAGGAAAAATGGAAGAAAATGAAAAGAACCTCTTAGAAAAATGATCGGCTTGGAAAACGGATTGAGAAGAAATGATTTATGAATTACTGATATGATTGAAATCCATGATTAAAAAAAGTCTGGAAAATGTCATGAAGGAAATTTTCAATGAAAACTGCCTTAATATCCTAGAACAAGAAAATAAAAACAGTCTTTGAAAGAATCCAATGATCACTTTCAGAAAGAGATCCCAAGATAAAAACTCCAAGGAATGTGTAGCAAAATTTCAGATTTCTCAGTTAAAGAAGAAAACGCTAAGCAGATTCCAAAAGAGTAATTTAACTACTAAGGGGCTACAATCAAAAATTACACAGAAAAATGTCAGTTCCATCATTAAAGGTTCATGGGGCCTGGAATATAATTTGCTGAAGGGCAGAGAAACTTGGATTTCAATCCATAATCAATAACATGCAAAATTCAGGATATTTTGTCAGTAGGAAAGATGGATCTTCAACAAAATGGAGAACTTTCAACTTACCTGATTATAAAGATCAATAATGAACAAAAAAAATTGATGTTCAAAACAATACTCAAGTGGTGTGGCAAAAGGTAAATAAAAAAAGTTAATCATTAGGATTAAACTTTTTATATCTCTACTTGGGAAGACAATACTTGCAATTGAGAAGTGTATTTCTCTTAAGACAACTGAACGATGTTGATTATGATATGGTAGTATTTATTAATCACCAGTATTATATTTCTATTCAGAGAATTATAGGCAGTTCATTTGACCAGATAGTGTGGATATAAATTGCTTATGACATGATAATCATTATGCCTCTTGAGAATTACATTTTTTTTTATTTTTTGAGATATCCTGCCACCCTGTTTCCCCTAAATCTTCTTAATGAGAAAGCAATTCATATGACCTAGGCTAAAAATGTGCAGTCAATTTCTATTGTGATAACTGGGGGAAGAATACTTGGACAGTGAGTGTGCGTATGGACAAATTTTGATGTGACAAAGCTTATAAAGCTTGAGAATTTAACTTCTATTAGGATGGTTGAAAGGAGTATACATGGTTAGGGGGTATGTTGAAAGGGTATAAAACAAGAAATATAGAAAGGATTATATTCAATGAAGAAGGTGGAAGAATAAGAGGGTAAATAAAACCACATCAAGAGGCACAGATACCTATTATAGTAAAGGGAAATAAGCGAGACTGTGAGCACTGAGTAAATCTTACTTTCAACAGATTTGATTCAAACAGAGACTAGCATATTTTCGAGCAAAAATTAACTTCAACTAATAGGGATAAGGAAGGAAACTATATCTCCCTAAAAGTTATCATAGACAATGAAGTAATATCAATAATAAACATGTGTACCAAATGGCATAGCAACATAATTCTTTTTTGGGTGGAGGGGTTGAATAGTATTCTTTATCATAACTCCATCAGAGAAATTGCTTCCATAATTGCTAGTTGCAATTGTTAGTTTCTATTGGTAGCTGCATTTTCCTCTATCCCATCTTCTTACCCCCCAATATTCTATTCTTTCTCTCCTTTCACCCTGGCCTTCCTCAAATAAATGCTGTATCTGACAACACTCTCCCACAATCTTCCCTCTCTTCTATTGCCTACACCTCCCTTCTTTCCCCCTGTCCCCTGTATCCCATTCCTTTTCTCTCCTATTTTCCTCTATGGTGAGATGGATTTTATACCCAATTTAATATGTATTATTGCCTCTGTGAGTGATGTCAGATGAGACAAATTTTTCACTCATATCTCCTCATGTTTCCTCTCTTCCAATCCATTGCAAAAATTTTTCCTTGCCTATTTTTTTTGTGAAATAACTTTCTCCATTTGGCCTCTCCTGTATTCCAGTACATTTCTTTCATGCCCATTAACTCCATCTTTGAAATATATTATAGCTTCAATTTCAAATCCGTCCTGTGCCTCGTCTATATATGCTCCTTCTAACTGTCCTAACAAATGGGAAGATTCATATAAATGTCCAGTGTCACCCTCTCATGCAGTAATACAAGCATTTAAACATCATTAAGACCCTCATAATTTGACTTTTACATACACCCTCTCTCTCTGTGCTTCCACTGAACTCTGTACCTGAAGATCAATCTTTCTGTTCAGTTTAGCTCATTTCAGCATCAAAGATTGAAAGTCCCCTATTTTTCTGAATGTTTATCTTTTCCCCTAAAAAAGCATGTTTAGTTTAACTGGGTAGGTAAATCTTGGTTGTAATTATAAACTAAGTTGCCTTCTGGAATATCATATTCTTATCCCTATGAGCACTAAATCTTGTGTTATTCTGATTGTAGTTCCACCATAATTGAATTGTTTCTTTCTGGATGCTTGCAATATTACCCCTTTACTTGGAGTTCTGAAATTTGGCTATAACATTTCTGGCAGTTTTAATTTTTGAATCTCTTTCAGGAAGTGATTGGTGGATTCTTTAAGTTTCTATTTTACCCTCTGATTCTAGGATATCATGACAATTGTTCTGGAGAATATCTTGAAAAATTGAGTCTAAGATCTTTGTTTATGTTATTCAGGTAGTCAAATATTATTAAATTATCTCCCTCTAATCTGTTTTCCAGAGAAGTTGTGTTTCCTTAAAAGGTTCTAACATTTCCTTCAATTTCCTTTTGATTTTGATTTGATTTTGTTTGATGGTCGTTTGATGTCTCAGAGACTCATTAATTTTTATTTGTCTAATTCTAATTTTGGGGATTTTATGATCTTCTGTTAGTTTTTATGTTTCCTTTTGTAGTCATTTAGTTTTTCTTTTAAATGAATTGCTTTTTTCCAGTTGGACAATTTTATTTTTTAATGAGTTAATTCTTTTTCCAATGGGTCATTTTTATTTTTAAAGGAGTTGAATTTTTGGACAATTTTTCTTAAATCCTTCATGGCTCTTATTTCTTTTTTACATTTTCTTCTTCTTCTCTTCTTTTTTTTCTTAAATCTTTTTTAAGTTCTTCCATAAGGTTTTGAATTTTTTTGCAATTCTTAAACTCCTTTGAGACTTCCCATGTAGGTAATTTGGGCCAGTTTCTTCTTCTAAGATGGCATTTTTATCAACTCTATCTAAATAGAAGTTTTCTGAAGTTAATATTCTTTTTGATTTTTGCTCATTTTGCTACTTTAGTTCTGCTGCTGAGTTGCAAATGTTGTTTTTTTGTTTTTTTGTTTTTTTGTTGTTTTTTTTTTTTTTTGCTGGAGCCAGTATCTGGTTCCCACTTAATTGCTTTCAAAGGTGTTGTTGTTCCCAAGTGTTGACTATGGAGAGGTTAGTTTCCTTTTTTTATGTCCAGGCTGTTCATATACAGTGGTTTGTTCATACCCACTCCTGTCTATTTTCCCAGCTTTCCCAGGTTTCACTTTACCTGGGTTTGTGACCTTCCCTGCTGCCTGGCTATCTAGTTTAGATAGTACCTGGGCTGTTGTCTAGCTGATAAACTGCCAGGATATAAGTTGTACTGTTGCTAGAATTTTCCTGCTGCCTACATAGTTCTCCTGTCTAGTCTGGATTTACTTCTACTTTTCCCCTGAAGAGACAGCCCTCCACTGAATTTCATCCATAATTTCTAGATTTGTGAACTTAGTTTGCTCTTTCCATCATGGCTTCACTCTTTAAATGCATGCTTTTCATATCATGATTCAATAAAAATTACACATAAAAAGGCTCACGTACCAGTCATACTCTGAAAGGGACCCCTAAAGAAAATCTTCCAGGAATATTATAGACAAATCCAAAACTCCCAAATCAAAGAGAAAATTCTAAAACCTGCCAGAAACAGACAATTCAACTGCCGAGATTCCATAGTCAGGATTACACAGGATGTGGCAGCAAATACATTAAGGGCTCATAAAGAAAAAGATCATGGTTTATACCCAAGAATCAACAACCCAGCAAAACTGAACATCCTCTTTCAGGGAAAAGATGGATTTTCAATGAAACAGGGGACTTCCAAACATTCCTGAGATGACCAAAGCTGAACAGAAAGTTTGATCTCCAAGTACAGGACTCTGGTGAACCACAGAGGGAGTGGAAGAGAGGAACTAATTATGAGGAAATTGATGATGTTGAACTATTTGTATTCTTGCACAGGAAGAAGATATTGATAACTCATATGAACTTTCTCACTTACAAGAGCTATTAGAAGAAGCGTATATAGACAGGACATAGGAAGGAGCAGAACATAATGGTATGATGTAGTAAAAGAATGGAGTCAGTGGGTGATGGGGGGAAAGCACTGGGAGGAAGGAAAATGAGATGAAGAAGAAGCTGAGAAATTACACATAAGATTCAAGAAAAAGCTTTTTCAATGGAGGGGAGCACGGAAGGCAAGGAGGGGGATGAGTGAGCCTTCATTCTCGTCAGAAATAGCTCAGTAAGAAAATGACATACACACTTCATAGGGTGAGGAAATCTGTCTTGCCCTGCAAAAGGATGGAAGGAAAGGGAAGGGATGAGGGCAGTTAGGAGGAGGGAAGTGGGAAATAGGTGATAGAAGAGAAGGAAGATTGAGGAAGAGGGTACTCAGATACAACACACTTTTGGAAAGGACCAGTATGAAAGGAGAGAGAGAATAGAATAAATGAGAGTGGGGAGAAATAGAGTGGAGGTACAGGTAGTAATAGCAACTGAGGTAAAAAATATTCAAGTAACTTCTCTGGTGGACTTATGATAGGGAAAGCAACTCCCCTCAGAGACTCCAGTGAAATCTGTACACAGACTAAAGTACATTTTTTTCCTCTCTCTCTCTCTCTCTCTCTCTCTCTCTCTCTCTCTCTCTCTATTCCTGGGTTTTCCCATGTTCTTGAGGAGGAGGGGATTTATGTTTGTTCTTACGTTTACTCTTACAACATTCAATTTCCATCAGTGTATGGCATGAAAACCACATAGAGACTGTCAGACAGCCTTCGGGGTGGGGGGAAGGTAGGAGGGGGGGGGGGGGATTGTGGAATTCAGAGCCTTGCAAAAAATGATGGGTACATATTACTATGGTATATAACTGGTAAACAAATAAAATGTTATTAAAAAGGGTCATGGAAAGATAAAGTAAAATTTAATTAGGAACTAGATTGTCTAACTTTAACAAATTAGTAGACTTACAAAAATTTGCAAAAAAAGTAATTGCCAGTTTTTTCCAAAACAATGTCAATGATGAGAAGTTATATCAAAAAATGTGAAATGCAGCTAATCCAATTATAGGAAATTTTATCCCTCTACTTCCTTAAATGATTAAAACAGATGAAGGGTAGTTCAATAATGTTAAAATGCAGCTACAAAACCTAGAAAAAGCACAAATTAAGAATCTCTAACTAAATGCCAAACAAGCATTTCTGAAAACTGAAAGAAATTAATGAAATTGAAAGTAAGAAAGCAAATAAATAAATGAAACAAAGCATTTGTTTCATAAAACAAACAAAGAAACAGATCAATCTTAGTTTGGTCTGATTTAAAAATAGAAAGAAGGCCAAATTACAGTTTCAAAAATGAATAAAGTTAAAATCACCTCCAATGCTAACGAAATTAAAGTAAAATTTCGATGCAATTTTGCCCAATTGTATGCCAATAAATATGTCAATATAAGTGAAAGATTCTTAATATTTACAAATTTTGCTGAGATTAATAGAAGAGATAAGAATATACTTAACTAACCCTGTATCTGGAAAAAACTGAAAAAATCACTAATCAATTTCTAAAGGAAAAAAATTTCAGGGCCAGAAGAATTTAAAAATAATTCAAATGGGGCTGAAACCAAGATGATGGTGTGGAGGGAGGAATTCTCAGAAGCTCTTCCCCACAACTCTCCAAATACTGTAAAATTATGATTCAAAGCAAATTCATGAGTAGCAGAAAGACTCACAGAAAGACTGAGTGAAACAATTTTCTGGCCTGAGACAACTTAGAAGACCTGTGGGTAAATTCTGTTCCTCTAGGATCAGGCTTGGAAAGTGCCACATCACGACCTGGGCTTCAGCTGTGCCATGCCAAAACAAACTGGCTCCAGTCTTCTGGGATGGCATCTGGGTCCATGGCAGCAGGAGTAGTTTTCAGACTTCTTAGCCCAGGAATAGCTAAGGATAGCTTGGAAGAGCAGTGGGAAAACTCAGCCATAACAGAGTGAACATGGAGAACAGGCCAGTGTAGATTTGGGGGTAGCTCCAACCTAGGAACCAGTGGAGTCATCCATCAACTACTTCTAGAGTGCTCAGTCCATAGACAGTAAAAAATATTGGGATAGAATGCAGAGATCTTTCTGTTATCTTTAGGGCAAGACTCTGCTCCTCTTACATCCATGAAAACAATCTGGGACACCATGCTACCATGTGGAGCAGGGACCCTCTTCAAAGATCCAGGGATAGAGGGGAATGCTTGTGGTCATCCACAGACCAGAGCACAGGACAGCAGAGAAGTCAGAATCTTTCATAAGATCCAGAAAGTATTGCAGTCCTGGGGGGGGGGTCCCAAAAACTACCCCAAGCTTTGGAAGTATGTTAAAATCAGGACATAGGTTGGGTGGGCATAAGCAAACAACAGAAGAAAATGAGTCTGACCATAGAAAATTACTTTGGTCCCATGGAAGATTAACATATACACTCAGAAGATGACAAAGTCAAGGATTCTGTATCCAAAGCCTCCAAGTAAAATGAAATTGGTATTAGGCTATGGAAGAAGTCAAAACAGGCTTTGGAAAGAAACTAAGGGATGTGTAGGAAAAATTGGGGAAGAGAAATGAGAGCAATCCAGGAAATTCATGAAAACCAAGACAGAAACTTAGTCAAGATGATAGCAAAAAAAAAATCCAAATAAAAAAATGTTAAAATTCAGTTTGGGACAAGTGCAAAAAACAATCCAAAAAGTCAATGAGGAGAAGAAGCCCTTTAAAAGCAGAATTGGTCAGATGGAAAAAGAGATAAAACTTTCTCTGAAGAAAATAATTCCTTCAAATGTATCATGGAGACAAAGGATTTGTAAAAAATCAAGAAACAATAAAACAAAACCAAAAGAATGAAAAACTAGAGAAAAATATAAAATAACCCATTGGAAAAACAACTGACCTGGAAAACAGATCCAGAACTGATAATTTAAAAATTAATTGGCCAACTGAACATCCTTACAAGGAAAAGAATCTAGACTTCATTTTTCTAGAAATGATCCAGCAAAATTGTCCTGATTCCCTAGAAGCAAAAGATAAAATAAAAATTGAGGGAATCCACTGAAAGAGACCCAAAATAAAAACGCCAAGAAATATTACTTAGCCAAATTTCACAACCCCCTAGTCAAAGAGAAAAATGCTACACACAGCCAGAAAGAAACAATTCAAATAACATGGTGCTACAGTTAGTATCACACAGGATTTAGCAGCATCTACCTTGTGTTTGTAGGGTTGGTAAAATGATATTGTGGGGAAAAAAGAGCTTGGATTGCAACTGAGAATCACCTACCAAGAGAAATTGAATATTTTCTCTCTGGGGAAATGCAATCAATAAAATATGTGACTTTCAAACTTCACTGTTAAAATGACCAGATGTGCACAGAAAGTAGGATCTTTAAGGATAGGACTCAGGTGAAACACACAGAGAGCAAGAAGGGCAAATTATTAGGGATTTAATGATATTGAGCTGTGTGTATTCCTGCATAGGGAGAAAATAATGATAACTTAATATGAACCTTCACATTTATTAGAGCAGTTTGAAGGAGCAGAAATAGACAAGGCACAGAAGGAAGCTGAATATCATGGTATAATATATTATAAATAATGAATCAATGGGTGAAAAAGGAATATACTGGAAGAAAGGAAACGAGAGGTAGAATGGGCTAAGATATTTCAGATAAAAGAGTCAAGAAAAGGCTTTTGCAATGGAGTGAAAGGCGGTAGGTAAGGGGGAATGGGTGCACCTTCATTCTTATCAGAAATGGTTCAGAGCAGACATAACATACACTTACTCTAGAGGAAAAATCTAGAGGAAAGAGATGGGAGAAATGGGGCAAGGCGAGGGTAAGGGTTAGGTATGAGATAAGAGAGGGAAGATCATGGGAGAAGGGAAATTAGATATACCACACCTTTGAGGACAGATAAGGTGGAGAGAGAGAGAGAGAGAGAGAGAGAGAGAGAGAGAGAGAGAGAGAGAGAGAGAGAGAGATTTGAATACCTGGCAGTGGGAAGGAATAGAATGGAGGAAAATACACTTAACTCTAACTAATGTGGGAAAATATTGAAGCAGCTTCTGTGATGGATTTATGATAAATAATGCAACCCAATCTGAAAACAGATTGAAGTACACATTTTTTCCTCTCACTTTATTTTTCTTGAGACTTCTCTTTTATGTGAAATGGGTTTTACTGTATTAATGTCAAAATGAATAATTCATAAAATATTTCTAGCACACATTTGTAAAACAATTAATTCCAATTTTATCTAAATTATCATTATTAAATATAGGTGAAGAAATAATTCTGCTAAATTTCCTTTATAAATCCAAAATTTTTCTGAACTTATCCAGGAAATCAATACCGTCAAGAAAAATTATAGGTGAATCTCTCTGATGAATATTGATGAATTTTTTTGAAGTTTTATATAGTTAAGGTAGTGGGTTTAAATGACTTGAAATACAGCTAGATAATTATTCAGTGTATGAGGCCAGATTTGGACTCAGGTCCTCCTGACTCCAGAGCCAGGGTTCTATCTGCTGCACTGTCTAGTGGCCCTGATGAAAAAAATTTACAAAAAATTTTAACAAAGTATCATAGCCACTATTTGATAAAAATTCTTGGGAAAACTGGAATATAGTATCACAAAAATTGGACAAGTAAAATGAAACATTTACACAAATTAAAAGACCAAGAAAACCTCTGTCAAATCTATGTAATGGGGAGAAATTTATGACCATACAAGAATTAGAGTACATTATAAATTGTTAAATTGATGATTTTGAATATAACAAATATTTTTTAATAGTTTTTACACTAATAAAATCAATGTTGCAAAAGAAAAAAGAGAAAAGATAAAAAGAAGAGAAAAACTAGGGTTTCTGACAAAGGTCTCTTTAATAAAATACTCAGAGGAGTGCATCAAATTTATAAATTCCCCAATTGATAGATGATGAAAACATGTGAACAGATAGTTTTCAATTGAAGAAATTCAAGCAAATATAATTAAATGAAAATGTTTGAAATTGTTACTGATTTAAGAAATGAAAATTAAAACATCCATGAGGTTCTACCTCACACCTATCAGATAGGATAAGATGATATAAAGGGAAAATGAGCAGTGTTGGAAATGTTTGGGAAGATTGAGACATTGATGCATTACTGGTGGAGTTGTAAAATGTTCCAACCATTCTGGAGAGCAATATGAAATTATGCCCAAAGAGCAACAAAACCTTGACCCAGTAAGAAATCTTAAAAAATGGAAAATGTACCACATCTTCCAAAATATTCATAGCTGATTTTTGTATTGGCAAAGCTTGGAAATTGAAGGATACCCATGAATTGCAGAATGGAAGAACAATTTATGGAATATTAATGTTATCGAATACTATTGTTCTATACAAAATCCTGAATGATCAGACTTCAAAGAAGAATGGAATGTATTACAGGAACTGATGCTGAGCAAAGAGAGAAGAACCAAGGGAACATTGTGCAGATTAACAATATTGTGGTTTGATCAACCTTGCTGGATGCAGCTTCTCTCAGCTATTCAGAGAGTCAGACAACCCTAAGAGAATTAGCTATGGATAATGCTATTCCCATTCAGAAGATGGAAAACAAAGAAACCCACAGAATCTAAATGAACACTGAATTCACTTTTTAAAAATTTCACTTTTGTATTTCTTTCCTATGTCATGGATTTCTTTCTTTTTCTTTAACCCTAATTCCTCATACCAAAAATGACTAATATGTAAACTTGGTAAACATAAATGTGTATGAAGTATATTCTTCTGACTCTTCATTGGAGAGAGGAGGTATGTGGGAAGGGAAGGTAGAAAGAAATCATGTATGTTAAAATTTGCATATGCATGTGGATGAATGTTTAAAAATTTCAGAACATGTGATTAGAAAAATAAAATATCAATTAAAAAAAGAAGCCAGGAAAATTCAGAAGAAATGAAGGAGAACATTAAAGGTATGGAATAAAAGCCAGAGACATAAGATGGAGGATGATGTGCCAGCAAGTGCTAATAGGTTAGTGTAGATAAATGGAAGGGTGAATGGAGGTGTAAAATCAAGTCAAACATTTCTTCAACTTTTATTATGTGGGAGAAAGTCTTAAACTGTGGGAATACAAATGAAAGGCAAAAATAAGGCAAGGAACAAACATGATATATAAAGAATAAATAGGGGCAACTAGGTGATGCAGTGGATAAAGCACCAGCCCTGGAGTCAGAGGACCTGAGTTCAAATTCGGTGTCAAACACTTAATTACCTAGCTAAGCCCTGACCCTGGACATGTCATTTTACCCTATTGCCTTGTAAAAAACCAAAAAAAAATATAAACAAATAAATAGATAGCAGAACATCTCAGAAGCAAGAAGTTAATATTAAGAAGACAAGGAAAGGCTTTGTGAAGAATGCAGAATTTTTGCTAAAACTTGAAAGAAACAAGGAAAGCCAGAAGGAAAAGTCATCTAGGGATGGGGAATAGTCTGAATATGAAGAGGAAAGGGCCTATTTTGAAAGGCCAGCATCACAGAATCTTAGCTTATTAGAAGACTGGAAAAATAGGAAGAACCAGGTTGTGAAGAACTTTAAATGCCAAATAATGACCTTAGTATTTGATAGTGGAGATTTCAAGAAGCAACTGGACTTTATTGAATAAAATAGTGATATCCAAAGACTTATGCTTTAAGAAAATCATTTTGGCTACCAATAACTCCAAATGAAGATAATACAGGTTTTACTAAACAAATATTGGAAGTGAAACATTAACATAAAAAGTTGCATCATACATTTCAATAAGACCAATTAACATGAAGATTTCCATATATCAGATAAAAGAAGGTATATAATTATTAAGAAATATTTCTATTACAAACAACTTACATTTTTCAAGAGCATAATAAATAAGAGCATAAATATGGCCACCTTGATTATCATATTCATGCTCATGTTCATAAACACATACCTTCTGTGTTTAAATGCTTCATTGACTCTATTCCTTTTTTATATATTACTATTGCTTACTACTTCTTCCCACAATCCTCATCTATTTTTTTAAAAAAGCAATTGTGACAAATAAATATGATTAAACAAAGCAAATCTGCACACAGCGTTTAAAAATACATCTCTGGATTTTTGTCTAGTGGTTTCTTTGATTAGATACAACTAAAGTCTTTAACATTCATTTGTCTTCATCATGTTGTTATTGTACAAATTATTCTCCTAGTTCTTTTGTTCTGCATAAGTTCTCTAAATTTTCTTAACAAATATTACTAGTAAATTGTATGTATATATGTAATATACTAAGAATAAACACATTTAAAGTAAAAAAAATGTATTGTAGCTAAAAGATAGAACAATTTATCCCTGGAATAATGCATTTTGATCTAATTGAATTCATAGCAAAATTCAGGGTCCATTCAATAATAGGAAAACCATCAGTGTAACCTAATTTATCAATAATAAAATTAGGATAAACCATATCATTATACCAATAGATGCTAAAGAATCACTTTGACAAAATTTAGCATCTATTCCTATTTAAAAACACTAAACAGCAAAGGAATGAATGTAGTTTTTCTTAAAATGATAAGTAGCATCTATTGATGTCAACAGCAAACATTCTATTTAATGAGAATAACCTAAAACCTTTCCTAGTAAGGTCATGGATGAACAAAGACTGCCCATTATCACCACTGTTATTTAATATAATATTAGAAAAGTTAGCTATAGCAATGAGAGCGGAAAAAGAAATTGAAAGAATCAGAATAAACTATGAAGAAACAAAACTATACCTCTTTGTAGATAATGTGATGGATTACTTACAAAACCCAAGAAAACCAATGAAAAAAGAAATTGAAAATTTACCTACTAAAGCACAGTAGCAGGATATATAAGAAATCCACAAAAAATTCAGAATTCTATATATTTCCAAAAAAGTCAAGCTGTAAGAGAGAGAAAGAAAAATTCTATATAATGTAATTTAGACAAGATAAAATTCTTGGGAATATCCCTTTCAAAACAAACCCTAAACCTATATGAATACACTTTCTTTTCACATAAATAAAATGAAATATAAAACAATGGGAAAAATGTGAATTGCTCATGGTTCCACTGAACTCGTATAATAAAAAAAAATTAAAAAATCCAAGTAAATTTTGTAGTCTATGCCATAACCACCAAATTAGCGGGAAAAAAAGTATTATACAGAGCTAGGAAAAAACTAGGAACAAAATTCATCTGAAGAACAAAGTTAAAGAAGATCAAGGGACTAAATGAAAAAAAAAAATGCAAAGAATGTTGGCCTTACCAAACCAGAGTTTAAGGTATATTATAAAAAAAGCTGACATAAAAACTGTCTGGTGCAGATTAAGAATAGAGAAGTGCATCTGTCCAATAGTAAATGATTCTTCTAATGTAATACTTGACAAACCCAAAGACTAGTTTATGGGATAAGATCTCATTGTTTGAAAATAAACTCCTGGGAAAACTGGAAAATGACATTGTAAAAATTAGGCAGAAACCAAAATTTCCCACCCTATATACAAATGTAACTTAGAACTGGGTATAGGATTTATATAGGAATGATGATCCCATAAGTCAATTTGGAGAACAAGTAATTGTCTATCTATCAGATCTTTGGAAAGGGCTGGAATAGAGACCATTCTAAACTGTGAAACGAATAATTTATAATAATATAAAAACGTTTTTTTCACCAATAAATTCAAAGTAACCCAGCTCACGAAGAAAGTGCAAAGTAGAAAGCTCAGAAACAAATTTCATGCTTAGTGTTTCTGATAAAGGATTCATTTACACATTACATATAGTATCAAGTCAAATAGAAAGGATACAAGTCATTCTCCAGTTGATAAAGTTCCAAAGGACAAGGAGAGTCAGTTTTCAGCTAAAAAGTAATATTAGAGTTATCTATAGTCATATTAAAATGCTTCAAATCATTATTAATTGGGGAAATGCAAATTGATACAAACCTAAGATGCCACTTCATACCTATCAGATTTTCTAAAATGATAGAAAAAAATTATTAATGTTGGAGAGGAAAACTGGGATGCTAATGGACTATTTGTAGAGTTGTTAACTGATCCAATAATCCCATTCTGAAGAAGAATTTGTAATTATGCCCAATGGGGAAAAATTCTGCTTCAACAATTCTACTTTTATGACTATATCCCAAAGAGATCATAGAAAGTTAAAATGAAAAAAAAAATTTAGCAATTCTTTTTATTTTGGCAAAGAATTGAAAATTGAAGGAATTCCCATTAACTGGGAAAAGGCTGAGCAAGTTATGGTGTGATAATAACTTGGAGAACTATTGTTCTGTGAGATATCATGAGCAACTGGACTTCAGAAAAGCCTGAGAAGACCTGCAGGAACCAATGAAGAGTAAAGTGGGCACAGTCAGAATATTGTACATATTAGCAATAACAATGTGTTATAATCCATTTTGATAAACTTGATGTTTGTCCTTTTTTGATGAAGGCATTAGGGAGGTGATTCTATCAACAGCAAGTGGATTGGATTAGAGTGTGAGGACTTTCTGAGTAGGTCACCAGTCTCAATCTCTCCTCAAGATCCATTTGGGTGCAGTGAGTAGATATGGATCAGGAGGACTTGAGATGACCCTGGATGTTAAACAATCATGTTTAAGTGACTTGACCAAGGTCACAAAGCTTCTAAGTGTCATTTGTCTGAGGCAAAATTTGAAATCAGGTCCATTTAATCCAGATTTGGTGCTCTACACAGTATAACACCTAGCTGTCCTTGATAGACTTATCTATTCTCAGTAAAATAGTGATCCATGTAAATTGAATATGACTTATGATGTACTCATCCCCATGCAGAGAAAAAGAAAAAATCAAGGAACCTGAATAAAACCAAAAGTATGATATTTTAACTTTATTTTTGATTTTTCTTTCTCATGTTTTCCCCTTTTGTCCTGGTTCCTCTTTATCACCATGATTAATGTGGAAATGTGTGTCCCATATCTATATAGGTATTTTCTTTTTTCTAAAGTTTTGAAAGAATTGACTATCTATAGAACATTTAATTATTCTTTAGGCATCTCAATCTCAGCATACATAAATAAACCTCATATGTTCATGAAATTCTCTCTCCCTCATGAACTTCTCTATTGTTATCAAAGATATTTCAGTTAGATTTTCAACCTCAATGTCACCTTCAGCTCCCCACCCCATTGCTTATTATATCTTTTTTATGAACTACCAGAATGTACAACTTATTTTTCTCCCATCTGTTTTTATATTCCATCTTCTCTATAAATGCATCATGACCCTTCATAGGATTCAAAAAAAGGAGAGAAATGTAGGGAGCGAAATATTAAAGATCATTGAACTATTAAATTAAGGCAATAGATTTAAGTGATCCTTTATAAAGTGAATAATCTCAACAGGAGAGAAAACAATAATATGAAGTGGTCTGAAATAACTTATAAAATATAGCATCAGTGCATTTCATTCAAATATTAGATAAGGATTTCATTAAATATCATATCTTTGTTCATAATCTTTGAAAAATATAAACATGTAAAAAGTTACTCATGGAGAGGCATTGCACTATGTTGTATAGTATTTTGTAATTGAATTCAAGAAGAAGATTCAAATCTTACCTCATATGTTTTCCAGCTATTTAATTCTGAGCAAGAATTTCAACACCCCTCAATTCAGTTTCTTAATCTTTATTATATTTTTTTTATTTTTTATGTTTTTGCAAGGCAAATGGGGTTAAGTGGCTTGCCCAAGGCCACAAAGCTAGGTAATTATTAAATGTCTGAGACGGGATTTGAACCCAGATACTCCTGACTCCAAGGCTGGTGCTTTATCCACTATGCCACCTAGCCACCCCAGGTTCCTGATCTTTAATAGGAGAATAACAAAAACATCTATCTCACAGGGTTGTAGTAAGAATCAAATACACTAATATAAGTCAAAGATAATAAATTTTGAAGTGCTATAAAAATGTGTGCTACCATTATTTTTGCTGTTGTTATTCATAGTTCTTTTTGTGAATGGTATGAGATTATATCAGAAATATTCCAGTAAAATTCAAAATCCAATTCAATCTATTGCATTCTCCAGTTCATGCCACCACAATTAAAAGCAATTTAGATACATTCAAATGCTCTGTATTTTGATAACAAAAACTACTGTTGTCCTCACAGTAAAAGATCTAGAAGATAAATCTTTTCTCTTTCTATCCCTACTGTGTAATAGATTATCTTTAATCACAGTTATAAAGTTGGGAATATCTTTTTGATTGCAGTCTCTAATTTTGTCAAAGAGGAAACTGAAAGACAGAAATAGGAAACTATTTTTTCCATGCTAATAAATATTGTAGGCAAAGCTAACTCAAGTTTTCTTAGTCCCAATAAGAGGCATTTTCACTAAACCATAAACTTCTTTGGGGAATTTTCATAAATTACTAATTAGTATGTTCAAAATTAACAAAGTTTTATAAAACATAATACTAGTGATGATAAAAATTACTTTTAATATTTCATACCATCTGTATATCTTTCATACACAAATGTATTTGAATTCAAAATGTTCACTATGATCTGACATAATCAGGCATTCTTTTACTTTAGCTCTCATACACCATCATCTATTATTGGGATTGAAAATGTAGTGTCACCCTTCAAATTGAGAAGATAACAAATGTATTCCAACTTAACAAGGAAA
The DNA here is from genome assembly GCF_037893015.1 of Macrotis lagotis. Classification (NCBI taxonomy): domain Eukaryota; kingdom Metazoa; phylum Chordata; class Mammalia; order Peramelemorphia; family Peramelidae; genus Macrotis; species Macrotis lagotis. Next base: position 225,055,954 of record NC_133658.1, on the reverse strand, counting down.
TAAATGATAGTTCAATAAATAAACTTAAATCTAAGGTAAAAATGGAAAGGGAATTGCATAATATAGCTTTGTGAGAATGTTGAAAGGGAAAAAGCAATTTGATAAAACTCAATTATGGTGCAAAAACTGTACCTAGAGAATCTCAGAAGTAACAAAAGTTGAAAAAGTATTTGATACCTCTTAATGTTTTTAACAGTAGAAAGCCAATACCAGATGTAAGCATAGGAGGTTTAGGAAATCTAAATAGCGGGACAAAATGAGTCCAAACACAAATGATCTATGCTGTCATGGATGTTTCAGAGCTCCAAGAAAAAAATCATACCTTACTACTCAATAGGAAATAATAAATTATGTAACCTGAAATGACAAAATTCCATAGAAAGTGATGATAACTGAAGAAATATAATTAACATTAATAAGGAAAGTGTTTTTTTGAAAGATAACATTCAAAACCATGTGGAAATAATCTTATTTGTGCATTCAAGATCTCATTTTGAAAAATATTCATAAAGAAAATATGGAATTTATAAGAGTAATGATTAATGATAAAGGAGCTAAAGTTAAATTTCTGAGAAGCAAAACCAAATGACATGAACAAGATTGAAACTAATCAATATTCATTTAAGTGTTAAAAGAATTTAAAATATGGTCATTTTGTCTAAAACTATATGTATTATTCTTTGATTTGGAAATCCTAAAACTGTTCCTTAATCTTCTATTAATTGGGAAGAGTAAATTAGATTTTCAATAGATTATTCTGAGATTTAACAACTATTCCTCCAGAATTTTAAAATCTCAAAGAAATAAAACATATCATATATTTATATTCTGGGGAAAGAAAAAAATTAGCCCTTGAGTCAAATGAAGCAACAGATCAAGATCCAGCACTCCAAAGGATGTAGTTCACATTGTACTCGATATATACTTAGTTTGATAGATGGTCCTTTGGTCTTGCTGGGAATTAAATATTCATTATTTTGAAGTCAAACTGGATTGATAATCTCAAAATCTATGCAATCTAGTTCTTATATGTCTTGTCCACAATTTTTTTCTAATTTAATGGGTCCTATATGAAACCAACTCCTCTCCTGGCCTTTTAAGTATCTCATCATTGATCTTCAATTAATGTGGTTTCAGAGAATTCAAGTCACTTGCAACAGGTAACATAGTTAAGAAAAATGCAATTCAAGATTTAAAATGAGATCTTACTGGGTCACCCAACTATATATTTCTGTCATGTACAGTGTGTTTCATTATTCACTCTCTGAATGTCAAAGAAAAAAAACACTAGTTTTGTTCCTTCTAGTTATTTCAGAAGATTTTTCCATTTTCATTTTCCCCTAAATTCATACGGATCTGAAAATTTTTATTATGTGAGTTTTATATATTATATACTGTTCTTTTTTTGTTCTGTCTGGTTTAGTTATGTTTCCTAGAGACCTAGATGATTTTCAAAATATTTTCTTTTGCTATTATAAAAGATAAATTATATTTCTTATATTCTTTTCTTATAACTCTTTTTTTAAAAAAAATATTTATTTATTTTCCTCCATATGCACATGTATATTTTTAAGCTACAAATTTCCTTCAGTCCTCACTTCCCACTCCCCTCCTCTCAGAAAAACTGTCAGGTTAGTATTGTACATACATATTTTTTTATAAACATGTTTTTATACAGTCATTTTTGGTATGAAGAATTAGTATTAAGGGAAAGAGATATATAAGAGATAATTTTTATAAAGTATTCATCAGAGTCTGAAGGGTTGTTTTTTTTTTAATTTTGTTTTTCTTCTTCTGGATGGGGAGAGCATTGACCATAGTCAGTTTAGTATGGTTGTCAAATCTCTGAACTGCTGATAGGAATTGTTTCCATTAAGGTTGATGAACTCACTTTTATTCTAATAGAATGAGAAGCATTCTATGGTTTAAAACTTAACTACTCTGTTGAACTAAGTTATTATTTTCTTTTGATTATTTTCTTGTTAACCTCACATGTAATTTTTAATTAACTCTTTTCTGTTTTGTTTCATTTCTTCTAGCTCTTGTGAACGAACTTTTTTTTCCCTAACACAATGCATGTAATTAGCTTGGGGTTGGTCTTTTCTTCTAAGTTGTTCTTTGAGCTTTTCTTATTTTAAATATTTCACTATACCTATATATATATATTATCTATTATCTATTACCTATACCCATATCTATACCCATATCTATGCCCATATCTATACCTATACCTATACCTATACCTATACCTATACCCATATCTATACCCATATCTATGCCCATATCTATACCTATACCTATACCTATACCTATACCTATACCTATACCTATACCTATATCTATATCTATATCTATATCTATATCTATATCTATATCTATATCTACATCTATATCTATATCTATATCTATATCTATATCTATATCTATATCTATCTATATATGCATTTTCTTCTTTTTTCATATTTCAGCCTTGGTGATTGAATTGGGAATTTGTGGTGAAGTCATTTCCCTTTGAATAAGATCTATTTGATAAAATCTTCCCTCTAGTCTCAATATTAATATACTAAGTCTCATGGGGAATTTTAATTTGTCATTACAATCTTTATTAATCTCTCTCTCTACCTGTCTTCAGCTCCTGATGGTTCATTTTGAAATCTATTTTTGTAAAGATTGTGCTTTATTGTTGCTGTTTTTTTCTTTCATACATTTCAGTTGGGAGTTGGTTCTACTATTTGATAGAAATCTAAGAGTGCCTAGTTGTAGTGCATAGTCACTCGAACTTTGACATTCAGGTACTCAGTTAGATTTGATCTGAACTTTAAATTATCAACCATATTTCCCTATTTAATGACATATGGATATGGCTTCTCATAATATTTTTTCTTCATTTGTGCTAAGTTTCATGTTTGGTTTTAGTTTCTCAAATACTGGACCTCTTAAAGTATCTGGATGCCTTATTGTTCCATGTATGAACTTGTTCAGGTCTATTTGTGGGTGCTCACAATTTAATCCCTGGGACTTTTGTATACCCCTTCAGTTTGCTAACAATTTATCTATACTTGTGATTGGTTCACATGGGCAATTATTGTCCCTAAATATTGTCTCACCCTGATTTCACCATCTTCCCTACTCTAGCTCAGATTTCTCAAATGAGATGCTATCGTTTGCATTTTCTGTCCTTGTGTGAGTGTCTGTGTGTGTGTGTGTGTGTCTGTGTGTGAATGAGAGGGAGAGAGAAAGAGAGAGAGAGAGAGAGAGAGAGAGAGAGAGAGAGAGAGAGAGAGAGACAGACAGAGACAGAGACAGAGACAGAGGCAGAGGCAGAGAGACCAAAAGATAGAGAGACAGAAACAAAGGCAGAATCAAAGAGAAAGAGTATATTTCTAGCAAGGATGGAGGAGCTTAGAAATATATCTTTTCAATTTTCTTTATCACTTTAAGGGATTTTTTTGAGATTTTTTTAAGTGTTTAGAAGAGAAAACTGGATTTGACTCTGACTCTTCATATTAAAATAACATCTTAATAAGAAATACCAAATCTTTTTCTTTGTCTTGCACAGCATCTAGCAAATTGTTTGAGTTGAATTAACTATGTAGATCTCAAGACACCACCACTGATTTTTGGCCCTCATATGGAATTCAAGTAGAAGTTTGTAGTTCTCCAACCCAATTCCAAAATAAGGTCAAAATGGGTGAATTTAGACATAACGTACCACACCATAGATCTATTAACAAACCAAGAAATACTCAAACTGTGAGATGTATGGAAAGGGGAGAAATTTTTGAGCAATCAAAAAATACAGTAGTTTATAAAAATGAAAATTGGATGATTTTGTCCATATAAAATTAAAAATATTTTGCCCTAATAAAACCAATTCTGCAAAACATTAGAAGGAAAACAGAAAGCTGAGAAACAATTTTCACAGCTAGGTATTCTGATAAAGCTCTCATTTTGAAAATATATATAGAGAACTGCATCAGATTTATAGAGTTACAAGGCATTCCCCAATTGATAAATGCCCAAAAGATATGAACAGACAGTTTTCAAATGAAGAAATTAAAGCTATATATAATCATAAGCATATGAAAAAATTCTCCAAATCATTACTGATTAGAAAAATGTAAATTAAAACAACTATGATGTTTCACCTCATACCTTTCAAATTGGCTGAGATGACAAAGGGGAAAATGATCAATATTGGAGAGATTGTGGGGGAATTGGGGCATTAATGCATTATTGATGGAGTTGTGAACTGATCCAAACATTCTGGAGAGCAATATGAAACTATGTCCAATGAGCAATGAAACTAAGCAATTCCAATTCTAGGTCTATAAGCAGAAGACATTATAAAAAAGGGAAAAGTCCCAAATGTTCCAAATTATTCATATCAGTTCTTTTTGTAGTGGCAAAGATTTGGAAATTGAGGGGATAGCGGCTATGAACAATGCTATACCCATCCATTGGAAAAAAAAGAAAACAAAACAAAAACCTTTCAATATTTGAATGAAAACTCCTTTCACTTTTCAAAAAAATTCCTTTCCATTTCTTTCCTATCTCATGTTTTTTTTTGGATTTGATACTAGACTGAAACATTAGAGAAAGAATGAAATTATTATTCAGATATAAATTATTAGCATAGTTTCTTAAGTACTTTAGATGAAGAAAGAGCAAGAGACAATTTGAAGTAATTTTCTCTAGGACTGTTACGTAGCTAGTGTCAAAAACTGGAATTAAACTCAGATGTTACTGACTTGAGTTTCAGTGCTCTATCAACTACAATATCTTTCTTACTTTCTATTAGAATAATATGAAGTATTTAAATTGAGTAACTCAATTTTCAGACTCAAAAAGATATTTTAGCTTGTGAACACTGACAATTTCCCATTTTTAAGAATTATGCTGATTACTTAGTATCATGAGATATTTGCAATTGTTCCATATTTTGTAATATAAGACATCTTTTCTTAAAAACCTAAAAATCTCTAGGGAAATATGCATCTGATTCAATAAAAAGGAAATTGGTCAAGCTTCACTATTATTCATGTCTTCTTGCACAGATAATATATGAACTTGCTGCTAAATAATGCATATACTACAATTCATCTTGAGCATTTGCTAATGAGGGAAAAATTGGATTCATATAAATCATGAAAGAAAATGCAGGTTCTACTTAGAGAATATAAAGTTAAAAACTAATGACAAACCAGTTGCTTTCATGCAGAAAAGCAACAGCCAGGCACTGCAGTACAATTCACAGTGCAGATCAGCCCACAGTAATCTTGGAACAGACAGTGGGGAGACTGAATCAATGGTAGCAGTTTCCATTTCCAGATCTCTCATTCCATGGAGGTCAAAGACTACTTGGAAGTTTGACAGGAGAAGTATCTCACATCAAGAGTGGAGCATAGTACAAGAGCATCCAGCAGGAGCCATACCAGCACAATTCCAGTCCAAGCAAACCAGAATCAGGTCTTGAGAGTCACAGAATCAGCAGTGTCAACTCCTTCTGGAGCTCTCAGACTTCAGTAGATTAGGGGAGTGGGAAAGAGATTATAGAGGTCTCTATGTTCACACTGAGGAAAACTCTTTTGCTTTGTTCATACTCACATCAGGGTCACAGGCCTTGGTTGTAGTCTCAGGGAGAGGAGAAGCACTAATATACCAGTTTGCTGCTTCAGGAGAGCAAGGATAATGTTCATATTTCAAGGGCAAAAACATTACAGAAGAATTGAAAACTTTCAGGTCTGTAGAAGTATCTCTGGAAACAGTTTCACAAAACCCTAGAAACTTGGACCTTTATACCCTCAAGCAGAGTCCTAATTTAATAAAAAAAAAAGGTTACAATCAAGTCATAGACAGGGAAAATGAGCAGAGAACAAATAAACAAGCAAACAGAAAAAAAAAAAACTGACCACAAAATCTTACTCTGGTGACAAGGAATAAAAAACACACTCAAAAGAAAATAAAAAAGTTAAACATCCTATATCCAAATCTTAAAAGAAAAATATGAATTATTGTCAGGCTATGAATGAGCTCAAAAACGATTTTGAAAATCAAATAAGTGAGGTTGACAAGATGGCATCATGAATGTAGGAGTTTTTCTAGAAGCAACATTAAATGAAAGCTCTTCACAGATCCTAAAAATGCAGATGACACAAAAAATACACTGAAACAGGTTCTCAATTCAAGATGTCACGGGTAAACTTCAATAAAAGATTTGTCTCACCTGGATAAAAGGAATGTATTTACCAGACTATGCAGGAGACTTGGAAAGCTAGTGAGCTCTTAACTAAGGCCCCAGTCAAGTCAAGGCTTAGCAAGGCAGTGTTACAGGAGGTCAGCAGTGAGATCACAACTTCAGTTCAGAAGACAAGTTCAAGTATTGGGAATTTTGTGTAACAGAGAGGGATGGATTGTTCTACCCTATAGTGGAGCAAAGAACTATTTAGACAACACTGTGGACTGCCAATAAGCCAGGGAAGACATCCCAGCTCCAGTCCAAATGCTTCAGGACTATACTTACTAACTGTGTCCTAGGAGCAGAGTTCAACTTTCAATATCAGCAAAAGAGCTAAAAAAGTTTAACCATAGAAATCAACTATTATGATAGGAATGATTAAAAAGTCATCTCAGAAGAGGAAAGCAGGGATAAAAAGCTTACATCTAAAGCCTTAAAGGAATTTATGTATTGACTTCAAATCCAAAGACACCTCTTGGAAGATCTCAATTTTTTTAAAATAAAAAAAATAGAGCAAGAAGAAATATGGAGAAATAAATAAGAGCCACGCAGGAGATTTATGAAAAATTGACTAAGGAAATCATCTCCACAAGATAGCAAATAAAATTCATCAAAAAGTAAAACTGAACAATTGGCTAAAGAAAGAAACTTATGTAAAAGCAAAATTAGCCAACTGGTAAAGCGCACACCAAAGTTAACTGAAGAAAGTAAGAGTCTGAATATTAGAATTAGACAAGTAAAAGCTAATGGCTCTAGAAGACTACAAGATTCCAACAAATAAAGCCAAAAGGTTGAAAAATTAAAAGAAATGTAAAATATTTGAGAAAAAATGACTGATCTGGAAAATAAATCATGGAGAGAAAATTTATAAATTATTGTTCTACCTGAAATCCTCAATCAAAAAAGGACCTTAAAAATATATTTCAGAAAATTTTCATGGAAAACTGCCTTAACATTTTAGAAAAATAAAATAAAATAATCTTTGAAAGAATCCACTCATCACTTCCAGAAGGGCATCTCAGAATAAAAAGCTACAAGTAATAGTACAGATAAATTTCAGAATTCTCCGTTAAAGGAAAAAAAAATTTTCAAACAGTCAAAAAGCAGCAACTTTAAATTTCAAGGAGTCACAGTCAGTAAATCACAGGATTTATCAGCTATAATATGAAAGAATCAGATGCCTTGAAATATTATATTCCAAAGGACAAAGAACTTTAGATTGAGACCAAGAATCAACTAACCTGCCAAAAAATACAGGCATAAAGGCCAGAATTAGAGGCCAGAAATGAACAAAAAATTCAATCTTCAAACACAACTCTCCAGAGATAGTGTAAAAAGGTACGCTAAAAGGGGGAAAAAGATGAATCAATAACATTAAATTCTATACATCCCTACAAAGGAAGATCATAACTTTTAACTATTGAGAATTGTATTTTTTTAAGGACTACTTAAAGAAGCATACTTAAAGAAAGGTTATGGGTGTAGAGTGATCATGAAAATGATGATGCTTTAGCTGATACTTTAGCTCATGAAGATTGAATATAGTGGGATGGAGTGTACTTAAAGGATGTGGATATAAATCCATTTTGAAGTGATGTTATTTTACAAGATACTTTAACTTAGGAAAGTTGTATTTCTATGGTGACAAGTGGGGGGTAGTTATTTAATTTGGGTGTAAATGGATCATGAAGTGATTTTGTTTTATTTAATATTTTAAACAAGTAGGAAATAATAAATTTGTGGAAGTAATAAATTTAGAGGTAAGTTCAACAATGACTCATGTATTTCTATAAAGGGTACTTGGAAAGAGGGTGTGGCATATATTGCTTCTAATTTGGTAAGGTTTATCACTCCTGTCCATTGTGTTTCTGAGACAATTAAAGAGATTACTTTTCAAAAGAGACTGTGTGTAAGAATTGATTATGAAGTAAGTTTATAAGGCATTCAATCAATCAACCCTTGAGAACTAAAATTCTTTTAAGGTATTCTATGACACAAGTTTTGATTAAAGACAGGTATAAAACAATCAAAACAGGAGAAGAATGATTATACTACTGGAAAGTGATGCATTAAAGGAAAAAAAAAACACCACATGAAGTTTCACAGAGATCTATTATAGTGAAGGGAAAGAAAGAAGGGAGCATGTGAACACCAATTAGATCTTACTCTCAATAGACTTCACCCAAAGAGAAAATTGTTTATATTCCTAACTGGGTTTAATAATTTAGCCTACATTGGGATGGCCAGATGGCACAGTGGATAAAGCAACAGCCCTGGTGTCAGGAGTACCCGAGTTCAAATCCAGCCTCAGACACTTAATAATTACCTAGTTGTGTGGTCTTGGTCAAGCCACTTAGCCAAATTGCCTTGCAAAAATCTAAAAAAAATAATTTATCCTACACTAAAGGAAAATTGGGTGGAAAAGGGAAAATACAAGGGAAGAATGGAATGATAAAAGCGAGACTGATCATCAACTTCAAAGTCAAGAAAAGAACCAAGATATCATCTTTCTAGAAATTTAAATGGAACACTGCCCAGATATTATGGAATCAGAGATTAAGATGGAATTTGAAAAAGATCTATCAATCATCTCCTGCAAGCTATGCCAAAATGAAAATTATCATGAATGTTTTAGGCAAATTAGAGAGATCCCAAGTTAAGAAGATTATATTGCAAGCAAAAAGAACAATTCAAGTTTCATGAAGTCACAGTCAGGATGCCAGAAGTTTTGGCAGCTTCTACAGTGAAGGATTAGAGGGCTTCAAATTTTGTTAGGCAAAAGGTCTTTGATTGCAACCAAGAATCAACTACTTAGAAAACCGAGCATACCTTTTTAAGGGAAAAGGACATTCAATGAAAGAGGGGAGTTTAAAACTTTTCTGATGAAAAGACCAGAGCTGCACATAAAATTTTCTTTTCAAAAGAAGACTCATGTGAAACATTAAAAATATAAACATGAAAGGGAAATCATAAGGAATTTAGTATGTTGAACTGCTTATATACATACATGGGGAGAAGATGTCATTTTATAAAAACTTGTCATCTGCATAGCTAGAAGGAATGGACAAAGAGAAAAGTAATGAGTGGTATATGAAACTAAAATTAAGGGGTGACAGATAATGAAAAAAGGGGCAGGTAGAATTGGTAAATAAATTATCTCACATAAAAGGTGGAAGAAAAATATTTTAAAGTGATGTAGAAGAGGGGAAAACATAGCGGGAATGACTGAGTGTTACTTATCAGAAGACTCAAAAAAGAATAACATCAAATTCATTTGTACATAGAATCTGTCTTAATGAATTGGAAAGTTGGAGAGGAAAGGAATAAGAGAAAGAGAAGGGAGAATAATGGAAGGGATTGCTGATTGGGAAAGGAGCAACATCTTTTTGACTAGGGACAAAGAGAGAAGGGAGAGAGAGAGAGAGAGAGAGAGAGAGAGAGAGAGAGAGAGAGAGAGAGAATGGAATAAATAGGCAGGAGAAAGGGGGATGGAGGGGAAATACAATTAGGAAATGTAACTGCAAAGTATTTTTGAAGCAAATTTATCTGATAAAGTCCTCATTTCTCAAATATGGAGAGCTGAGTCAAATTTATAAAAATTAAGGCCCACTCGCCAATTGAGAATGATTAAATGAAATGAACAATTTTCATATAAAGTTATCAATGATATCAGTTAACATTAAAATATAATTATAGATGGAGAAATTAAAATATTTAAAATTATGAGTTATCAATTTATGCCCATCATTTTGGCTAATAGGAACACAAATGAAAAATGACAAATATCAGAGGAGATTTTGAGAAAATGAGAAGTTAATGCATCTTGGTGCAGTAGTGAACTGATTAAACCATTCTGTAGAACTGTACACTAAGAACTATAAAAGTCATATATGGTCTCTGACTAAGCAATGCCACTAATATGTTAATATGTCTGTATTCCAAAAGAGATGAAAAACAGAAAAAAAGGAAAAATGGCCTAAATGTGCAATGAGATTCATAGCAACTCTTTTTTCTAGTGGCAATACACTGGAAAGTTAGTGAATTCCTATCAGTTGGGGATTGGCTGGCTGAACAAACTGTAATATATGATTACTATGTAATTCTATTCTGCTATAAGAAATGATGAGCAAGTGCACTAGGAGAGTGGAGCCAAGATTTGTGGCATAGAGGCAGGTATTCCTGAAAATGCATTCCATAAAAAAATCCAAAAGCCATCAAATTATGACTCTTGCCAAAATTTAGAGGGCTAGAAGTCACCAAAAGACTGAGTACAAATTCCCAGTCCATGACAACTTAGAAATTCTGCAGGAAAGATCTGGTTCACTGGCAACAGGACTTGGAAAGAACTACAGAGCAGCCACAGCATAGCACAGCCACAGCACAGAGCAACCACAAAACAGAGCAGCCAGCTGGAGCAAACCAGCTTCAGCTCTCCAGCTAAAGCCCATGGGTCACCTGGGTCCCTAGGAGCACCTGGGTCCCTGGCAGTGGCTATAGTTTCCAGAACTCCTGGCCCAAGGATCACCAGGGGACAACTTGAAAGGGTGGTGAGAGAACTCCTCTGCACCAGAGTGAGTGCAGAGTGCTGGCCTTTGAGCATCCCCTGATGTGAGAATTTGCATCAGGAATCCACAAAGCCACCCAGCACTTCCAGAGGTACAAACCCCCAGATGGCAAGGGGGTTGTGGGAGACTGCAAAAGTCTTTCTGTTCTCCCTGAGGCAGGACTCTGCTGTATGACAACACCCAGGTCCAGGTCCAGTCTGGGTCCCCATACTACCATAGATGAGCAGAGACTTTCCTCACAGTGTCTTTTGGAAGAGGGGAGGCCCTGTGGTCATCCCTACACCAGAGCACAGGCAAGTGAGCAGTCAGAGTCCCTTGTAAGACTTTGGAGTAATTGAGGTCTTTGTGGGGTGTCCCAAAACCCCGTCAAAGTCTTGGAAGAGTGTGTTAAATCAGCCTTAGGCTAAGGAAATGAGCAAACAACAGAAAAAGAAGAATCTGACCAAAGAAAATTGATTTGATCCCATGAAGGATCAAAACACACACTCAGAAGATGACAAGCTTGAAGATTCTGTATTCAAAGCCTCTAAGAGAAATAGAAAATGGGCTCAGGTAATAGAAGAACTCAAAAAAGACTTTGAAAAGCAATTTAAGGATATAGAGGAAAAATTGGGCGGGGGGGGAGAAATGAGAGCAATGCAAACAAATCATAAAAACCAAATCAGCAGCTTGGTGAAAGAAATACAAAAAATACTGAAGAAAATAACATGTTAAAAACCAGTTTAGGTCAAATGGAAAAGCAACTGGAAAGGCAAATGAAGAGAAGAATGTCTTAAAAAAATAGAATTGGCCAGCTGGAAAAGGAAATAAAAAAGCTCTCTGAAGAAAAGCCTGCTTCCAATATAGAATGGAACTAAAGGAAGCTGATGGCTTTGTGACAAATCAGGAAGCAATAGAACAATACCAAAAGAACGAAAAATTAGAAGAAAATTTGAAATACCTGATTAGCAAAACAACCAACCTTGAAAACAGATCAAAAGAGCTAATTTAAAAATCATTGGTCTACCTGAAATTCATGATCATGAAATGATCCTAGACTTTATCTATCAAGAAATAATACAACAAAATTGTCCTGAGATCCTAGAAGAGGGTAGAATAGAAATTTAAGGAATTCACTAATGACCTCCTGAAAGAGATCCCAAAAGAAAAATTTCCAGGAATATTATAGCCAAATTCCAAAATTCCAAAAACTTCCAAAAAGCTGCCAAAATCTACCAATTCAACTACCATGGTTCTATAGTCAAGATTAGAGAGGACTTGGTAGCATTGGCATTTTAGGCTTGTAGGGTTTAGAATATGATAGTCTGAAAGGCAAAAAAGCTTGGATTACAATTGAGAATGAAGTACCAAGCAAAACTGAGCATCCCCTTTCAGGGGAAAAGATGTACTTTCAATGAAACAGGGGACTTTCTAATTTTTGTAGTGAAATGACTACAGCTGAATAGAAAGTTTGATCTACAAGCACTCAGGTAAAGGAAGCATAGAGGGGTAAAGGGGAAGGGGAAATTATGAGAAACTTAATGATGTTGAATGGTATGTATTCCTGCATGGGAGGAAGAAAATGATAACTCTAATGAACCTTCTCATTTATAAGAACAATTAGAAGGAACATTTATAGACAAAGCACAGGACAGAGTTGAATATAATGATATATTACAGTATAAAGATGGAGTCAATGAGTGATAAAAGGAAATACTGGGAGGAAAGGAAAGGAGGGGAAGAAGGGGCTAAGATATTACACAAAATAGTGAAGAAAGAACTTAACTTTTACAATAGAATGGAATGGGGAAAGGCAAGGGGGGGAATGAATGAGCCTTCATTCTCTTCAGAAATGGCTCAAAGAGGAAATAACATACACACTTAATAGGATATAGAAATCTATCTTACCCTAAAGAAAAATGAGATGAAAGGGATGGGATAAGGGAAATGGGGGGAGCAAAGGTGGAGTAGGTGATAGAAAAGAGGGAAGATTGAGGGAGAGGTTATTCAGATACAACACACTTCTGAGCAAGGGCAGCATGAGGGGAGAGAGAGGATGGAAAAAATGGGAGTGGGGAGGAATAGAGTGGAAGGAAATGCAGCTAGTAATAGTAATTGTGGGAAAAATATTGAAGCAACTTTTCTGATGGACTTATGAAAAAGAAGGCAACTTATCCCAGTGACAGCAACATTGAAATCTGAACACAGACTGAAGAACACATTTTTTATTCTCTATTCTTCAGGTTTCACTTTTTTTTGGGGGGGAGGGAGTTTATATTTACTCTCACAACAAGATTATTGTAGTAATATAATATTAATAAACCGTACTGTCACTTAAAAAAAAAGAACATTGTGCACCATAACAGCAAAATGAGGTTGATGTTCAACTTTAATGGACTTGCTCAGTTCTTCAGTATGATAATCAGGGACAATTTTAGATTATTTGCGATAGAGAATATCACCTGTATCCAAAGAAGAACTGTGTAGTTTAAACAAAGAACAAAGACTGTGACCTTTAATTAAAGAAGTTATCTTATGTATTATGTAAGTTTGCTACTATTATATTTTATTTTTTCCTTAAGGATATGATTTTCACTCAACACATTCAATTTTGATCAATGTAGAGCAACATAGAAACAAGGTAAAGAATATCAGTCTACCTTCTCTGAGGGGGGAGTTTTGGAGGAAAGTGAGACTGGGGGAAAAAGTTGTAAAATTTTTTTAAATTAAAAAAAAAGAAATGATGAGCAGCATGCTCTCTGAAAAACCTGGAAACACTTTGCTAATGCAAAATTAAATGTACTATGTGCAAAGTAACAGCAATATTTTAGGATGATCCCATTCTGAATGAGAGCTTTTCTCACTAAAACAGTGACCAAGGGCAAATTTAAAGGACCTTTTGTGAAGAATACTAACAATCCCAAAAGAAACAGCTGATGGTGTCTGAATACAGATTGAACCTCTTGCTTTTAACCTTATTTTTCTTGAGGTTTATTTTGGGGAGGGGAGTCATGTTTTCTTTCATATAAAGAACAATTATGGAAATGTTTTGCAGGAATATGTGTTTATATTCTCTATCACATTGCTTTTTTTTTTCTCAAGAGAGGATGGTGGGGTAGGAAGTAGAAAGAATCTGTAACTGAAATTCTTATTAATGAACATTAAAATGTTTTTTACATAAAATCTTGGGGAAAGTAAATGTTCAAAAAAATTTATAAGAAGAAAAGCAATAATCAAACTATTTTTTTCAAGGCAATGCAGTTAAGTGACTTGCCCAAGACCACACAGCTAGGAAATTATTAAATATCTGAGGCTGCATTTGAAATCAAGTATTCCTAACTCCAGGACTGGTACTCTATCCACTGCACCAACTAGCCACCCTCAATAATCAAACTTTTGAGAGAACCATGGTTTATCCTTCTAATTAGGGAAGAATATACCTTGATTGAAATAATAGTCCTTTAAAAAGGTATAAAAAGGTAGTGTAATGAAGATTATCCTTTCCTTCCACCATGAAGTAACATTCTGAAAAAGGAACAAGGTTTATGCATTTATGAGCTTTCTGAATCAATTTTATTTTTATTTGAAGTAATCTGAGCAATGAAATTCACTATCTGAAATATTTTCCGCTCATTTTGACTATCAGAACTGAAAAAAAAATGCTTCAGATATTTTAGTTTTAAAAAAATCATAGTTACATTCTTTCTTCTGATGTTTATTCTAGAGAATTGAAAAAGAATTCACTTTCTTTGTCGTAAATAAAATAGTAATTCAGATTTGGTGAGTAGGATCTTACTAAAAATTAATGACAAAAGAAAGTACATTTAATTGGGGAGTTGAAGGGAAAAGGTTGATAACACCCGAATAGTTTTCATTTTGTTTCATTATTAAGTATGACACCTGATTTACAGAGCTAGTTGATTACTTGCACACCAGTTAGTTGAATATCTGGTATATTTTTCCACTATAGGTAATTCATCCTAGAAAAAAAATTGAATTCTAGTGGGGCAGCTTGGAGGTGTAGTGCATAAAGCACTGACCCTGGAGTCAGGAGTACCTGTGTTCAAATCCAGTCTCAGACACTTAATAATTACCTAGCTGTGTGGCCTTGGGCAAGCCACTTGACCCCGTTTGCCTTGAAAAAACCTAAAAAAATTGGATTCTAGGCATATATAACCCAAATTTTCCTAAACTAAAACATGCTAGGTAATGGGGGGAAAGGATAAAAACAAAACAAAACAAAACAAAAAAAATGAACAATTATTTTTGAATTAATGTTTTTTATGGTTTTGACTTTAGTTATTGGGATGGATCCACCTTTACTTTTCAGTTATGACATAATTTTTCTCAAATTGTCAGTCTCAGGAGGAAACTAAAATGGTGTTCATATAAATTCATAGAGCTAAATAATTCCTGTCATAATACCTTATAGGAAGCACTGTCAAGTATCTAAAGGCCTTTAGTTTTAATGTAATTTCAAGTAAAAACCAGGGATATAAATTTTGTCAGCATGACTTTATCATTTAGGATGTGGTGAATCTTTCAGGAAATGTATAGTTTTTAATAATAAGGACTTGCCCTGCCCATTAAAAAAAGAATGAAAAAATACTTTTCTTCATTCATGTATGTTTGGATTGCATATAGAAAATATAAAAAATAACTGATTTTCTTTGTTGCTAGAGATGTAGAATCATAATAATTAACTTTGTAAATTTAGGAATTCTAGTCAATTCGATTTGGAAACCTATTAGAATAGTAATTTTAGAAGCAGCACTTATATTCATGGTTTGTAACTCCAGAGACTATTACAATATATGATAGTTATAAGATTAAAAACCATTGATTTTATTTATTTGACAAGTATTCACCTTAATACAGAGTTCAATATAGGATATATGAGCCTTGGTCATCCAAAAATATGGATTCACTTGACAAATTCTGAAAACAGAAATTTCTTCATTCCTTTATTTTAAATATTTTTAAATTTGATTCATTTTTCCCAATTGATCATTTAATTTATTTTCCAATCACAGGCTATGAAATCTTTTCAACATTCATTCATATGCATAGCCATATTTATTTATTTTTAAAATTCATTTATTTTCATCCATATGCACATGTATATTTTTAAGTTACAAAGCTTTCTTTCAACCTCCCTTCCCACCTCCATCCCCACAGCAGTGAACAGACAGGGTAACATTGTACATACATATTTTGGATAAACATGTTTACATAATAGTCATTTTTGTAATAAAGCATTAGGATTAAAGGAAAGAGATACAGAAGAGATAATTTTTATAAAGTTTTCATTAGATTCTGAAGGAATGGTTTTTCTTTCTTGCTTTGTTTTGCTTTGTTTTTCTTCAACTGGATGGGGATAACATTATCCATAGCCAATCTAATACAGTTGTCCTAGCTCTCTGAACTGCTGAGAGGAGCTGCTTTCTTTAAAATTGTTCACCTCACAATGTTATTGTTAATGTGCACATTGTTCTCTTATTTCTTCTCCTGTTACTCAGCATCAGATGTTTTAAGTCAATCCATGGTTTTCAAGAGTTTGACAATTTGTGGCTTCTTATGAAACAATAATATTCCATAGTATTCATGTAGCATAACTTGTTTAGTCATTCCTCAATTGTTGGGGAATCCAATCAATTTCCAATTCTTTACCACCACAAACAGAGCTGCTGTGAATATTTTGGAGTATGTAGGACATTTCCCATTTTTTATCATGTATAATTTCAACATTGTTCATTTTTTTTTAAATAGGTCATTTTCCTGTTTTATAATTTTTAAAAATTATATAGAATGTTTCCAATTTTTTGTATTTTTTATTTTGAAGAAATATTTTGTGTATTTTGAGTTTGATGAATTTTACCCCATTCTTGCTTCTCTCTCCCCAACCCCCAACAGAAGGCATTCTGTTAGTCTTTACAATGGTTCCATGTTATACATTGATCTCAGTTTAATGTGATGACAGAGAAATCATATCCTTAAGGAAGGAAACTAAAGTATGAGATAGTAAAATTACATAATAATATAAAGTATTTTTTTCTAATTTGAAGGGAATAGTCTTTAGTCTTTGTTCAAAGTCCTTAATTCTTTCTCTGGATACAGATGATAAACTCCATTGCAGATAGCCCAAAATTGTCCCTGGTTGTTGCACTGAAGGGAAGAGCAAGTCCATCAAGTTTGATCATCACCTCCATGCTGCTGTTAGGGTGTACAATATGTTTCAGGTTCTATTCATCTCACTCAACATCAGTTCATGAAAATCTTTATAGGCTTCCCTGAATTCCCATCCCTCCTGGTTTCTAATATAACAATAGAGTTCCATGACAAACATATACAACAGTTCGTTAAGCCATTCCCCAACTGAAGGACATTCACTTAATTTCCAATTTTTTGTTACCACAAACAGGACTGCTATAAATATTTTTGTACAAGTGATGGTTTTTACCTTTTTTAATAATCTCTTCAGGGTATAGGCAAAGTAGTGATATTGCTGGATCAAAGGTAATATACATTTTTGTTGCCCTTTGCGCATAATCCAAAATTGCTCTTCAGAAAGTTTGGATGTGTTCAACGCTCCACCAATAAAGTATTAGTGTTCCAGATTTCCCACATCCCTTCCAACATTGATCATTGTCCTTTCTGGCCATATTGACGAGTCTGAGAAGTGTGAGGTGGTATCTCAGAGATGCTTTAATCTACATTTCTCTTAAAAGTAATAAATTGGCACAATTTATCATATGACTATGGATTGCTTTCATTTGCTCATCTGTATATTGCCTTTGCATATGATTTGACCATTTGTCAATTGGGGAATCTCTTGTTCTTTAGAAATTCTGACCCAGTTGTCTGTATATTTTAGAAATGAGTACCTTGTCAGAAATACTAGTTGCAACACTTGTTTCCCAATTTACTACATTTCTTCTGATTTTGGTTACAGTGGTTTTGTCTGTGCAAAAACTTTTAAATTTAATGTAGTCAGAATTATCTAGTTTGCTTTGAATAATGTTCTCTGTCTCTTCCTTGGTCATAAACTGTTTCCCTTTCCATAGATCTGACAGGTAAACTACTCCTAGATCTTCCAGTTTACTTATAATATTGTTTTTTATGTCAAAATCCTGTATCCATTTGGATCTTATCTTGGTATGGGGTGTTTCTTCCATAAGTTTCTTCCATACTAACTTACAATTTTCCCAACAGTTTTAATTGAAGTGAGTTTTTATCCCAATTGTGGGACTATTTGGGTTTATCAAACACCAGATTACCATAATCATTTCGTGCTCTTGCTCCTAGTCTATTCCATTGATCCACAACTCTATTTTTTAGCCAATACCAGGCAGTTTTGAAGGTAGATGCTTCATAATATAATGTTAGATCGGAAAGGCTAAGCCACCTTATTTGTGCTTTTTTCCCCAATAAATCCCTAGAAATTCTTGACTTTTTAATTCTCCATACAAATTTACTTAAAACTTTTTCTAAATCATTAAATTTTTTTTTTTTGGAGTTTGGATTGGTAGGGTGCTAAACAAATAGTTTAGTTTTCATAGAATTATCATTTTTATTATAACCTATCCATGAGCAGTTGATCATTGTCCAAGTATTTAAATCTGATTTTATTTTCATGAGAAGAGTTTGGAAAATGTTTTCAAAAAGTTTTTGAGTCTGCCGTGGCAGGTAGACTCCCAGGTATTTTATTTTGTCTGAGGTTACTTTGAATGGAATTTCTATTTCTAGGGCTTTCTGCTGTATCTTGCTAGTCATATATAGACATGTTGAGGATTTGTGAGGATTTATTTTATATTCTGTGACTTTGCTAAAGTTGCTAATTATTTTGAGTAGTTTTTCAGATGACTTTTTGGGATTCTCTAGGTATACTGTCATGTCATCTGCAAAGAGTGAGAGTTTTGTCTCCTTCATCCCTATTCTAATTCCTTCAATTTCGTTTTTGTCTCATATTGCTGAGGGTAATATTTTTAATATGTCATTGAATAGTAGTAGTGATAATAAGCAATCTTGTTTCATCCATGACTTTATTGGGAATGCTTGGAACCTATCCCAGTATCCCAGTTACATATAATGCTTGTTGATGGTTTCAGAAAGATACTGCTTCTTATTATAAGGAAATGTCCATTTATTCTGACACTCTTGTCAATACTTTTTCAACATCTATTGATATGATTATAAGTTTTCTAATAGCTATGCTATTGATATAATTACTTATCATAATAGTTTTGCTAATATTGAACAAACCCTGAATTCCTGGGATAAAGCCTACGTGATCATAATGTATTATCGTAGTGATAACTTGCAATCATTTCATTAAGATTTTATTTAAGCTATTTCCATCTATATTCATCAAGGAGATAGATCTCTAGTTTTTCTTTCTCTGTTTTAAATCTTCTTGGTTTAGATATCAGCACCATATTTTTTTACAAAGAGTTTATATAGAATTGGAAACAATTGTTCCTTAAACGTTTGATAAAATTCACTTGTGAATCCTTTTGACCCTGGAGATTTTTTCTTGAGGAGTTTGATAGTGACTTGTTGAATTTCTTTTACTGAGATAATGTTATTTAGGTTTTTAATTTCCACTTCACTTAATCTTTCTTTTTTCGTTCTTTTAATGTTCTTGCAAAGCTCATGGAATTAAGTGGCTTGCCAAAGGCCACACCGCTAGGCAGTTATATTTCTGAGGCCAGATTTGAACTCAGGTACTCCTGACTCCAGGGCCGGTGCTCTATCCATTGTGCCACCTAGCCGCCCCCTCTTCACTTAATCTGAGCAAGTTATATTTCTGTAAATATTTGCCCTTTTGAGAGGAAGCTAGGTGGTGCAGTGGATAGAGCACCAGCTCTGGAATCAGGAGTACCTAAGTTCAAATCCGGCATCAGGCACTTAATAATTACCTATCTGTGTGGCCTTGGGCAAGCCACTTAAGCCACTTAACCCCATTTGCCTTGCAAAAAAAACTAAAAAAACAAATAAATTATTCATCAATTTATTTGACTTTCATTTTCAAATTTATTGGCATAGAGTTGGGTAAAATAATTCTGAATTATTACTTTAATTTCTTCCTCATTTGTGGTGATTTCACCTTTTGCATTTATGATACTAGCAATGTGGTTTTCTTCTTTCTTTTCTTAAATTAAATTGACCTGAATTTTATCAATTTTATTGTCTTTTTCTTAGAATCAACTCTTGGTTTCATTTATTAATTCAATAGTTGTCTTGCTTTGTGTTTTATTAATTTCTTTTTTATTTTTTATAATTTTTAATTTGCCATTTAATTGGGGGTTTTTAATTTGTACTTTCTCTTATTTTTTAGTTGCTTAGTTCATTGATTTCTTCTTTCTCTAAAATATTCATATAAGCATTTGAAGACATAGTATGTCCCCTGACAGCTGCCTTGAGTGTGTCCCAAAGGTTGTGGTATGTATTCACTATTTCTACCTTTCATCAATTGATAATTAGTTTTTTTTTACATCCTAGTGCAAGGTCAATATTTGTATAAGTGCCATGCATTGCAGAAAAAAAAGTATATTCTCTTCTATCACCATTCAATTTCCTCCATTGGTCTATAATATCTAGGTTTTCTTGCAATCTATTCACCTCCTTAACTTCCTTCTTGTTCATTTTCTGATTTGATTTATCTAAATCTGACAATGGGAGGTTGAGGTTTCCTACTAGTAGAGTTTTGCTGTCTATGTCTTTCTGTAGTTCTTTCAACTTCTCCTTTAAGAATTTGGATGCTCAGGGTGGCTAGGTGATGCAGTAGGGGGCAGCTAGGTGGCTTGGTGGATAGAGAACCCGCCCTGGAGTCAGGAAACTTCATAATTACCTAGCTTTGTAACCTTGGGCAAGCCACGTAACCCCATTGTCTTGCAAAAACCTAAAAAAAAAAAGAATTTAGATGCTGTCCTATTGTGTGTATGTGTATTGAAATTACCTTTTAGGAGGATATAGTTTCCTTCCTTATCTCTTTTATCTTCTTTCCTTATCTATTTTTGTGGCTGCTTTGTGTGAGATAAAGCATTACTACCCCTGCTTTTTTTCACTTCAGATGAAGTAAAATAAATTTTGCTCCAATTTTGCATTTACCTTTACTCTATCTGGATCTCTCTGCTTCAAATGAGTTTCATGTAAGGAGCATATTGTAGAATTCTGGTTTTTAATCCACTCTGTTATCCACTTACATTTTAAGAGAGAGTCAATCCCATTAACATTCAAAGTTTTAATTAATAACTTTTTAATTACTAACTTTTTAATTGTTTTCCATGCTATCTTATCTTGTATTTTTCCCCTTTTCCCCCTTTATCCATATTCAGTGGTTTTGCCCTCTTATATCAACCCCACTCCCCCTTTTCCTCCTTTCACTTTCCTCCTTCTTTCCTTCATTCTGCTAGTTCCCCTTTTTTTCTCTCCCTCTCTGTCCCCCCTCTCCTTTTAACCCCTTTTAATGCTTGAAAGGTAGGTAAGTTTCTTAACATGATTAAGTTGTCTACCTTTACTTTAAGCCAAGTCTGATGAGATGAAGATTGTGGTGGTTCTCACATACTCCTTTCTCCTCTCAATAACAGTAGGTATTTTGTATCTCATGATGTAAAGAGATTTCTGCCATTCAGTCTCCCTCTAACCTCCCTTCTCCTTACTGCCCCCCCTTTTAAGGAGGTATTGTTTATAAATCATTCTGTCTGAGTCACAAAAATGTGAATTTCCATCACTTCTGGCTATGTATATTCTCTCTAATAGTGTTACAATTCTCAAGAGTTATTTGTGAGACTCATTTTCCCAAATGTATATATAGCCAGTTTTATCTTATTGTATAGAATGGTTTTTTTTTCCTTTTATTTACTTTTCCATTTCTCTCTTGAGCCTCCTGTTTGACATCCAGATTTTTGTATTTACCTCTGGTCTTTTCATCATTAAATCTTGGAAGTCTCCCATTTAATTAAATATGCATCTTTTTCCCTGCAAGAGAAGGTTCAGCTTTGCCAGGTAGTGAATTCTTGGCTGCATTCCAAGTTCCCTTGCTCTATGGAATATCTCATTCCAGGCCCTTCAGTCCCTTAATGTTGATGCAGCCAAGTCCTGTGTAATTCTTACTGTGGTACCTTGGTTGTTAACTTTTATTTTTCTTTCTGGCTACTTGTAGGACTTTTTCTTTTATTTGATAGTCCTGAAATTTGGCCACAACATTCCTTGGTGTTTTCATTTTATGATATTTTTCTGGAGGGGATTTATGTATTCTTTCCATAACTATTTTTCCATCTGGTTCCATGATATCAGGGCAATTTTCCATTGGTAAAACCTGTAATATTAATTCTAGGGTTTTCCCCCCTCTTTATTGTTTTCAGGAAGGCCAATAATTCTCAGATTCTCCCATCTTGATCTATTCTTGATGTCAGTGATTTTGCTGATGAGGTAGTTTTTTTTTTCTATTTTGTCTATCTTTGGGTTTTCTTTAACACAACCTTGTTTTAACATGAAGTAATTAGTTTCAGCTGATTCCATTTTTTAATAGAAGATTTTTTCTTCATTTATATTTCACAATTCCTTTTCAAGTTGGTCAATTCTGTTATTGAAGAACTTTTCTATTTGCCCAAATGTAGTTTTGAGACAAATCATTTCCTTTTTTGCATTTGCCCAATTGAGGATTTGAATCATTTTCTTTTTGTATATGCCCAATTGAGGATTTGGGAGAATCACTTTTTTTTTGCTTTTTTCCAATTGAAGATCTGAGAGAATTATCCTCATTTTGTATTTGTCCAACTGTGTTTTACAAGGATGTGCTTTCTTATTGTATGATGTTAATTTTCTCTTGCAACGTGTTTATTTTCTCTTGGGTTTTATTTTTCCCAATTTTTCCAATTGATTTTTAAAGTCCTTCCTGATTTTTTCAAGGAAGTCTTTCGGGGCTGGAGAACAATTCATATTCTCGTCAACAGTGCTAGATTTCTCTGAGTTAGAATCTGTCTCTTCTGAATGTTTCTCCATGGACCACCCTTCTCTCTGGCCTTTTTTCTTCTTGTATTGGGGGGAGGGGGGCTGGCTTTCAGAGCTTTGCTTTTGAAGTTACTAGAGGCTTTGTTCACTTGGCTTTGAAATTCCAAGGGCCAGCCAGTAAGGAGTGCTGGCTCCTTTCTTGGATTGAGGTCCTCAGCAGCAGGGTATGAGTTGTACTTGGACACTGTGCTGGGCCCTGGGGGGAGAGAGTTAATCTCTTTATGTTCAGTGAACTCTGATGCCCTGATGGGGTGGTGGTGGGGAGTTGTTTATTGTTTGTTCTGGGCAAAGGGCTCCCCCTGAAAGTATGGAGCTTGTGTACCAAGTTCAGCTGGTTGTTCTCCAGGTGTGCTCTGAGATTCTGTGCTGGAACCCATCCCCCAATAGCTCCTCTACCCCTACCAAAGACTACACAACTAAAGTTGGATCTGGAACCCACCACTTACTGAAGTCTTGATGGCTGAAGCTGAACCTATGGCTTTCCCCCAGCTGCTGTCCCGTGCTGATCCTCTGCTCTTTTCTCTGGGTTCTTCCACGGTCCCCTGAGACAGACCTCCTTAGTAGATGTTCTTCTCCTAGCTTCTCTTCCTGGGGTTTGTTGATCAAATATATGTTAAGAGGTTTCTCTCATTTTTTTTTTCTGAGAGGAAAGAGAGAGCAACTATCACAGGGCCTGTCTTCTCTATGCCTACTTGGCTGGAAGTAATTTTAAAAAATTATAAAAATAGGAAAATTATAAAGTATATAATTTATAAAAATGTTCTACATGTTCCAAAATATTCATAGCAAATCTTTGAGTAGTGGCAAATATTTGGAAATTCTTCAGATATAGGTCTAGATTTGGAATGGCTGGCGCAAGGATATGAATACTTTTATTGTTCTTTGGGTATAGGTGCATATTTCTATCCAGAATCTTTTGATCTGTTAACAATCCACCAGCATTGTATCAATGTGCCAATCCTCCCACAACCTCTCCAACATTGATCATTTTTCTCTTTTTTTCTCATCTCAAGCAATCTGATAGCTTTGAGGTATTACCTCATTGTAGTTTTAATTTGCATTTCACTGACCAATAATTATTTAGGGCATTTTATTCATATGATTATATATACCTTCAATTTCTTCATTTGAAAACTGTCTATTCATATCCTTTGACCATTTATCCATTGGGGAGTGACTTGTAGCCTTATATAT
This sequence comes from Macrotis lagotis, assembly GCF_037893015.1. NCBI lineage: Eukaryota > Metazoa > Chordata > Mammalia > Peramelemorphia > Peramelidae > Macrotis > Macrotis lagotis. The sequence goes on along the minus strand of NC_133658.1, from coordinate 225,031,963 downwards.
TTGACGCAATTCTCTATATTTATTATAAATGAGAGCTATATCAGGACCCTTAGTTCTGGAAATTGTTTCCCAGCTTTCTGCTTTCCTTCTAATTTTGATAGCATTTATTTTATTAGTGAAAGAACATTTTAATTTAAGATAGCCAAAATCATTAATTTTGCATTTTACAATGTAATTTTATTCTTGTTTGGACATAAATTTAAATCCGTTCCATAGATCTGATAGACAGAGTCTTTCTTGGTCTATTAATTTATCTACGGTGTTTCCCTCTACGTATAAATCCTGTACCCATTTTGACCTTATTTTGGTATAGGTTGTGAGATGGGTATCTATGCCAAGATTTTGACATACTGTTTTCCAGTTTTCCCCCAAAAATTTGACAAATAGTGAATTCTTACCCAAGAAGTTGATGTCACTGGTATTGTCAAACAGTCGAATATTGCCGTCATTTACTGTAGTTTCTATGAAAACTATCCTAATCTAATGATCCATTATTCTATTTCCTAATGAGTATCAGGAAGTTTTGATGACAACTGTTTTATAGTATAGTTTTAGATCTGGTAGAGCTAGGCCATTGTCCTTTATATTTTTTTCATCAGTCTCCATACTATTCTTGATCATTTATTGCTGCAGATGAATTTTGTTGCTACTGAATGAGTAATTTAATTTGGGAAGAATTGGAATTTTTATTATATTATCTCAATTTCACCATGGGAATTTGCCATTTTTCCAATTATTTATATCTTATTTTATTTGGTGAGGAGTGTTTTATAATTGTGTTTATTTAGTTTCTGATTAATGTTGTCTACAGTTATTTTAAAAGGAATTTCTCTTTCGATCTTCTTGCTCTTGGACATTGTTGTTCATATAAAGAGATGATGATGATTTATGTGGCTTTATTTTATATCCTGCTACTTTGCTGAATTTGTTAATTACTTCAATAAGTTTTTAAGATGATTTTCTTGGGTCCTCTAAATATACTATCATATCTGCTTTGCTGCCTCATTGCCAATTCTAATTAATTCAGTTTCTTTATCTCCTCTTAGTGCTATAGTGAACATTTCTAATACTATATTTAATAGTAACAGTGAAAATTGTTATCCATGTTTCATCCCTGATCATTTTGGAAATGTTCCTGGTTTATCCCCATTAGATAGCTTCAAATTTTCTCTTTAATTTCTTCCTAATTAGCGGTGATTTCAGTCTTTTCATTTTTGATACTTATAATTTGGTTTTCTTCATTGCTTTTTTTTAAAAATCAGATTATCCAAGCATTTATCTATTTTCTTGATTTTTTTCATAAAATCAATTCTTAGTTTCAATTATTAAGTCAATGGTTGGATAACGTTCCATTTTATTAAACTTTCACTTGATTTTCAGAAATACAAATTTGGTGTTTAATAAGGGATATTTAATTTGATCTTTTTCTAGTATTTTTAGTGGTATACCTAATTCATTGAACTATACTTTCTCTATTTTATTCATGTTAAGTAATGAGAGATATAGAATTTTCCCTAAAAACTGCTTTGAACTACATCCAATAAATTTTGGTATGATGTCTTATCATTATCATTTTCTTCAATGAATAAATTGATTATCTTTGCTGTTTTATCCACTCATTCTTCCTTTGTGCATTTGATTGTTAGGGCTTTGTACCATAGGAAATGTTTTGGTATGAGTGCCATGAATGCAGAGAAAAGGGTGTAGATTTTCTATTCCCATTAAATTTTCTGTCTGTCTTATCTAAGTTTTCTAAAATTTCAATCACCTTTTTACCTTCCTCCTTGGTTATTTTGTGATTAGATTTATCTAGTTCTGAGAGAGGGATGTTGATTTCTCCTATTATTATTGTTTTGTTGTTTACGTCTCATTATTCATCCAGCTTTTCTTAGGAATTTGTATGCTATTCCACTAGGTGCATATATGTTTGATAAGGCTATAAATTCATTGCTTTCCTTATCCCTTTAACTGTGATCTATTTTTTTTGCTTTTTCAGAGATCAGGATAGCTAACCCTGATATGTTTACTTTGGATGAAGTATAATATATTCACCCCAACCATTTTCTTCTGCCTTGTGTGTACATCTCTGCTTCAAATGTGTTTCATAGAAAAAATGTACTGTAGAATTCTGTTTTTTAATTAATTCTGTTACCCATTTCTGTTTAATGAGAGAATTCATCTAAATTATATTAACAGATAAAATTACTATTTTTTATTTCCCTCCATGTTATCTTTTCCCATTTTTAGTTTTACTTTTCCTTCCCTCTTTTTCTTCCTCACCAATTTTTTCACTCCCATTTCCCTTTAGTTTTTTTTAAACTTTAACTTTCAGTTTTCTTTCACTTATAAATTCAATTCCCTTTTATCAGTCCCTACTTCCCTTTTCTTTCCCCCTCCTCCCCACTTCCCTGAGGAGTAGAATAGATTTTAAAACCAATTGTAAATAGATCTTGTTCCCTTTCTGGGTGAAATCTATTGAATTTGATTTACTCTGAGTTCATATACTTCTTTCTTTCCATTTCTTATAATAGGTCATTGTGCCTCCTTACCTTTTTCTATTTCTTCGCTAATATCTATTCTTTTCCTTCTTTTGTGTTTTTATTGTTTTATTATTTACTCTGAATCAAAGTACATTCAATGAAAGGTTGGTTGATTGATTACAATTTTGGTTGTTAAGAAGCATTCCCTTATAGTCACTAAGTAGCTTCTCCTGTCCTGTCTCATCAGTCATATACTAATCAAGTTATGAATCACATCACATTTTAATCACTTTAAATCTTACCCCCTTTTCAAGTACCCTCCTTGGACACACAATCCTCTGGAGGAAAAGCATCATGCAAAGCCAAATAATTTCATTAACCATTTGAACCCCAATCCCTAGCATTCTCTCTGTCACCCCCTCCAAGTAGTTTTCCACACTCTGCCTCTATAGTAGGAATATAGTAAAGTAAAATAATTTCTGATTCAATTAAATATAGGGTCCCTCAGTACTCTAAGTAGTAGGACTCTAAAGTTCTCTCTTAAAACTTTACAATTTATGCTAAGGTATGTGAGACACTGGCACAAGAAAACCCAGTATAGAATGCCCTCATCAGAGAAAGGGTTGAGTTCGATGAGCAAGATAGCAAGAAAGAATTAAAGTAGGTCAAAGGAAATATGAGTTGCATGTTTTTAGAGTAAACATCCCAGCTTTTCACTTGTACTGTTTGTGCCTGACCTGTGTTAGAGCATGTGATCTAGTATTGGTATGATCAGCTACAGTTGGGATGCTCCTAATTTTTCTCAAGCATAGTGATGTCACTTTGGTCTTCTTCAATACAAGGACAAGAATCAACCAACGAAATTCTCTTCAATTATACTTAACCCTTTAACTGTACTAGGAGAAATACAGTTCTCAGAAGTTACAAAGTATTATATTCCCTTGTAGAGTATTTACAATTTAATGTTTTTGACTAACAGTTTTTACCCTTTTTCATTTATTTTTCATGCATATCTTGAATCTTGCATTTGAAGAATGAATTTTCTCTTCAGTTCTGATCTTTTTTAAAAAAATATTTATTTATTTTTCATCAATATGCACATATATATTTTTAAGTTACAAAATTTTCTTCCACCCTCCTTTCCCACTCTCTTCTGCTCAGCAGTGAACAGTCATGTTAACATTGTGCATACATATTTTTGATAAACATGTTTACAGATTAGTCATTTTCAGTATGAGAAATTAAGACTAAAGGAAAGAGCTACATAAGAGATAATTTTTATAAATTGTTCATCAGATTCTGAAAGGTTAGCTTTTGTTTTGTTTTGTTTTTCTTCCTCTGGCTGGGGATAATGTTGTCCATAGCTGGTCTAATACAATTGTCTTAATTCTCTGAACTGCTGAGAGGAGCTGCTTCAATCAAAGTTGACCATCTCAAAATGTTGGTAAAATGTACATTGTTGTTTTTGTCTGCTCCCTTCACTCAGCATCAAATCCTGTAAGTAATTCCATGCTTCGCTAGTGTCAGACAATTTATGATTTCTTATAGAACAATAATATTCCATAGGATTCATGTACTATAGCTTCTTTAGCCATTCCCCAATTGATGAACATCCCCTCAATTTCCAATTGTTTGCCACTACAAAAAAGAGATGCTATGAATATTTTGGTACATGTAGGGTTTTTCCCATTTTTTTTTATAATTACTAGCTGTGTGATGACTTTGTCTATAGTTCTAGAATTGGAATTGCTGGTTCAAAGGGTTTGAATAGTTTTATTGTTCCATATTGTTCTCCACAGATCTTATCTTTTTATCAGTAAATATTCAAAGTCCTCTGTTTTGTTGAACACCCATCCTTTTCCCTGAGAGAACATATTGAATTTTGCAGGATAGTAAATAATGGGTTGTAATCCAAAATCCTTTGCCCACTGAATTACCATATTCTAAGACCTCTGATTCTTCAGAGTTGAAGTTAAAAAGTCCTGTGTATATCTGACTGTGCTTCCATTGTATTTAAATTGTTTCTTTTTGTTCACTTGCAGTCCTTTCTCCTTCATTTGAGAACTCTGGAATTTAACTATGATATTACTTGGAGTTTTTAATTCTAGGGACTCTTTCTTGCAGAGTTCTTTCAATGTCTATTTTGTCTTCTTGATCTATCAGATTTGCACAGTTTTTTTTTTTCCCTGATATTTTCCTGGAATATATTTTCCAGGATTGTTTTATGATCTGTATATCCTTCATTTTCCAAAAAGACCACAACATCAGGGAAGTGATACAATGACAAGCTCAGGCATTGGATTTGAATGAGGAGGTGTTGTGCTAAGTCATCAGCCTCACTTTATCATTGAGAGTCATCTGGTTCCAGTAGACAAATATGAATCAGAATGATATGAAATTGTCCTGGATGTGAGGCAATCAGGGTTAAATGACTTGCCCAAAGTCACACAAGCTAGATAGACTTAATATTTTGAGGCTACTTTGAATTTTTGTCCTCCTGACTTCAAGGCCAGTGCTTTATTCATAGATTATGTCTTCTCTATTTTACAGGTCACTTTTTTTCCTAATGGGTTCTTCATGTTTTCTTCACTTTTCTTGTTTACTTTGTTTGATGGAATCTTGATGTGTCATAGAGTCTTTGTTTTCATTTTGGCCAATTTTAATTCTTAGAGTTTTCTTTTCAATTAGATTTTGTATTTTGTGTTTCCTTTTCCAGTTGATTGGTTTTACTTTTTGCTGAGTTGATTTCCCTTTCCACTTGGTGGATTTGAGTTTTAGATGAGTTGCATTTCTTTTCCAATTTATTTTTTGAAGAGCTACATTCTTTTTTCAGTTGGTTATTTTTACTTTTAAAGGAGCTGATTTCTTTAGTCAATTACTGTTTTCATAATTTTCCTGCATGGCTCTCATTTCTTTTTTCCATTGTTCTTCCTCTTTTCTTTGGTATTTAAATTCCTTATTAAGTTTTTCTATGAGGTTTTGCATTTTAATCTAATCATAGATTCCTTTGAGACTTCTTATGCAGGAATATTTCATGGCTTTCTTCTTCTGACATGACATTTTTATTATCTCTGTCTGCATGGTTGTGTTCTTTTAGTTTTTTAGTTTTTAGTTTTTGTTTTTCTTTTTTTATTCATTTGGATTGTTTGAGTTCTGCTCCTGGAGTATATGGAAGATTGATCTAAGCTTTTTGTGCTGTGGTAGGGGTCTGATCCCTGGCTTATTACTGACCTAAATATTGCCTATCCAACCCAGGCATTGCACATGTAGAGGTGAGTTTCTCCTTAATCTCCCGGCTCTGCCTAAGAAGTGGTTTGTTTTAAAATTTTTGTTAATGTAGATTACTTTTGTACTTTTTTTCTTTTTTGCAGGAGGTAGAGAGCAGGGAAATGGAGTTAAATGACTTGCCCAAGGTCACGCAGCTAGGCAAATATCAACTCTAAGGCCAGATTTGAACTCAAATTTTTTTAGCTGGTTCTCTATCCACTGTGTCACCTAGGTGCCCTTATTTATCTTTCTCAAGTTTGTTCTAACATAATCTTAGAAATTTTGGCAAGTAAGAATGCAGACCAGACCAATAAAACATGCTATATCAATCAAACTAACAGCACATTATTTTATAAAGCTAGAAAAAAAATCTTAAAATATTTCAATTGTGGGAACAAAAATTCAAGAATATTAAGAGAGTCAAAAAATGTATGGGAAGATGATTTAGTCCCATCAGATCTAATACTATACCATAAATCAAAAGAAGGAGAAAAAGAAAACAGAAAAATATAAAAGGCAAAATGAATCAATTTGATTACATTAAATTGAAAAGTTTGGGCACAAGCAAAACTGTACAACTAAAATGAAAAAAGAAAAACTGGAAAATATTTTTATTTTTTTGGAGTTTCCTTCCTTTTTTATTAAATATATTATTTATTTGAGTTTTACAATTTCCACCTCCAAGCTTACTTCCCTTCCCCCACCCCCAATAGAAAGCAATCTGTCAGTCTTAACTTTGTTTCCATGTTGTACATTGATCCAAATTGAGTGTGATGAGAGAGAAATAAAATCCTTAAGGAAAAAAAAACAATAAGTCTAAGAGGTAACAAGCTCAGACAATAAGATATCTATTTTTTTTTCAAAATTAAAGGAAATAGTCCTTGAACATTGTTCAAACTCCATGGCTCTTTATCTGGATACAGATGGCACTGTCCTTTGCAGAGAGCCCAAAATTGTTCCTGATTGTTGTACTGAAGAAATGAGCAAGTTCTTCAGGGTTGAACATCACCCCCATGTTGCTATTAGGTTGTGCAGTGTTTTTCTGGTTCTGCTTATCTCACTCAGCATCAATTCATGCAAATCCCTCCAGGCTTCCCTGAAATCCCCTCCCTTCTGGTTTCTAATACAACAATAGTGTTTCATGACATACATATGCCACAGTTTTCTAAGCCATTCCCCAACTGAAGGACATTTACTTGATTTCCAATTCTTTACCACCACAAACAGGGCTGCTATAAATATTTTTGCATAAGTCATGCTTTTACCATTTTTCATCATCTCTTCAGGGTAGAGACCCACTAGTGGTATTTCTGGGTCAAAGGATATGCACATTTTTGTTGCCCTTTGGGAGTAGTTCCAAATAGCTCTCCAGAAGGGTTGTATGAGTTCACAGCTGTAACAACAGTGTAATTGTGTCCCAGATTTCCCACAACCCTTCCAACAATGGTCATTATCATTTCTGGTAATATTGGCCATTCTGAGAGGTGTGAGGTGGTACCTCAGAGAAGCTTTCATTTGCAGTTCTCTAATAATAATTTAGAGCAATTTTTCATATGGCTATGGATTGCTTTGTTCTCCTCATCTGTAAATTGTCTTTTGCATATGTTTTGACCATTTGTCAATTGGGGAATGGCTTTTTGTTTTAAAAATATGACTCAGTTCTCTGTATATTTTGGAAATGAGTCCTTTGTCATAATCATTAGTTGTAAATATTGTTTCCCAATTTACTACATTTCTTTTGATCTTGGTTAGAGTGGTTTTTATCTGTGCAAAAGCTTTTTAATTTAATGTAATTGCAATAATCTAGTTGGTTTTTGGTGATGTTCTCCAACTCTACTTTAGTCATAAACTGCTCCCCTTTCCATACACCTGACAGGTAAATTAGTCCTTGATCTTCCAATTTGCATTTAGTATTGGTTTTGTTTTTTATGTCTAAGTCCTGTAACCAATTGAATCTTATCTTGGTAAAGGGTGTTAGTTATTGGTCTAATCTAAGTTTCTTCCATAGTAACTTCCAATTATCCCAGCAGTTTTTATCAATGAGGGAGTTTTTATCCCAATAGCTGGACTCTTTGAGTTTATCAAACAGCAGATTACTATAATCGTCTCCTGCTTTTGCACCCAGTTTATTTCACTGGTCCACCACTCCATTTCTTAGGCAGTACCAAACAGTTTTAATGACTGATGCTTTATAATATAATTTTAGATCCGGTAGGGTTAAGCCACATTCTTTTGCACTTTTTTTCATTAAGCTTCAGGAAATTGTTGACTTTTTATTTCTCCATGTGAATTTATTTATAATTTTTTCTAACTCATTAAAGTAATTTTTTGGAATTTTGATTGGTAGGGCACTAAGCAGCTAGCTTAGTTTTGGTAGAATTGTCATTTTTATTATATTAACTCTACCTATCCATGACCAGTTGATATTTGCCCAGTTATTTAGATCTGATTTAATTTGTGTCATTAGAGTTTTATAATTGTTTTCAAAAAGTTTCTGAGTCTCTCTTGGCAAATAGACTCCCAGGTATTTTATTGTCTGAGGTTACTTTGAATGGGATTTCTTTTACTAGCTCTTCCTGCTGTGTCTTGCTAGAAATATATGGAAAAGTTGAGGATTTATGAGGGTTTATTTTATAACCTGAAATTTTGCTAAAATTGCTAATTGTTTCCAGTAGTTTTTTGGATGATTTCTTGGTATTCTCTAGGTAGACCATCATGTCATCTGCAAAGAGTGAGAGTTTTGTCTCTTCCTTCCCAATTCTAATTGCTTCAATTTCTTTTTCTTCTCTAATCACTGAAGCTAACATTTCTAATACAATAATGAATAGTAGTAGTGATAATGGGCGCATGTATATCACCCCTGATCTTACTGGGAATGACTCTAGCCTCTCTCCATTGAATATAATACTTGTTGATGATTTCAGATTGATACTGCTAATTATTTTAAGGAACAATGATTTTATTCCTACACTCTCTAGTGTTTTTAGTAGGAATGGATGCTGTATTTATTCAAAAGCATTTTTGGCATCTTTTGATAGGATCATATAAATTCTGATATGTTTGTTATTGATATGATTGAGTATACTAACAGTTTTCCTAATATTTATCCAACCCTGCATTCCTTGGATAAATCCTACTTGATCATAATGTATTATCCTAGTGATAACTTATAATCATTTTGGTAAGATTTTAGTTAAGATTATTGCATCTATATTCATCAGGGAGATAGGTCTATAATTTTCTTTCTCTGTTTTAACTCTACCTGGTTTAGGTAACAGCATCATATTGGTTTCACAGAAACAGACAAAGTCCCATCTTTCCCTATTTTTCCAAAGAGTTTACATAGAATTGGAACCAAGTGTTCTTTAAATGTTTGGTAGAATTCACTTGTGACTCAATCGGGCCCTGGAGATTTTTTCTTGGGGAGTTCAGTGATCGCTTGTTGAATTTCTTTTCTTGAGGTAGAGGTCTTAGGTATTTAATTTCCTCTTCACTTAACCTGGGCAACTTACATTTTTGGAAATATTCATCCATTTCACTTAAGATTATCAAATTTATTGGCATAGAGTTGGGCAAATTAATTTCTGATTATTAATTTAATTTCCTCCTCATTGGTGGTGAGTTCAGCTTTTTTAATTTATGATACTAGCAATTTGGTTTTCTTCTTTATTTTTTAAATCAAATTTACTAAGGGTTGGTTTATCAATTTTATTGGTTTTTTCAAAGTACCAACTTTTGAGTTTATTCATTAATTCAATAGGGGTTTTTTTGCTTTTACTTTTATTAATTTCTCCTTTAATTTTTAGAATTTCTAATTTGGTATTTAATTGGGGATTTTTAATTTGTTCTTTCTCTAATTTTTTAGTTGTATGTTTAGTTCATTGATTTCCTTTTTCTCCAATTTATTCATGTAAGCAATTAAAGCTGTAATATATCCCCTGAGAGCCACTTTGAGTGAATCCCATAGTTTTTGGTATATTCTATCTAGGATAAAATGGTTAATTCTTTGTATAATTTGTATAATTTGTTTTTTGCTCCATTCATTTTTTAAAATGAAGTTATTCAGTTTCCAATGATTTCTGGGTCTATATCTACTTGGCCCAATATTGCATATGATTTTTATTGCATTGTGATCTCAGAAAGATGTATTCTCTATTTCTGCCTTTCTGCAGTTGATTATTAGGTTTTTATGTCCTAGTATGTGGTCAACTTTTGTGTAAGCTCCATATACTGCAGAGAAAAATGTTTATTCCTTTCTATCCCCATTCAATTTCCTCCATAAATCTACCATATCTAGTTTTTCTAATAATTTATTTACCTCCTTAACTTCTTTCTTGTTTATTTTATGATTTGATTTATGTAGACCTGAGAGTGGGAGGTTGAGGTCTCCCACTAGTAGAGTTTTACTCTATGTCTTCCTGTAGTTCTTTCAGCTTCTCCTCTATGAATTTGGATGCTGTCCCATTGGGTGCATATATATATTCATATTGAAATAGCTTTATTGTCTATGGTACCTTTTAGGAAGATAAAAATTCCTTCCTTATCTCTTTTAATGCCATCTATTTTTGCTGCTGCTTTGTATGAGATAAGGATTGCTTGCCCTGCTTTTTTTTTTTACTTCAGCTGAAGCAAAATATATTTTGCTCCAACCTCTTTCCTTTACACTATGTGTGTCTCTCTGCTTCAAATGAGTTTCTTGTAAGTGGCATATTGTCAGATTCTGGTTTTTAATCCAATCTGCTATTTGCTTATGTTTTAAGGGAGAGTTCATCCTATTCACATTCAAGGTTATGATTACTAATTCTTTATTGCTGTCCATACTTTCTTCCCTCTGTTTGTATTTTTCCCTGTTCCCTCATCTGTATTCCCCCATATTTTGTTTCTGAATACCACTCCCTTCAGTGTGTTTGTCCTCCTATATCACCCTTCCCCTTTCTTTCCCCTTTATCTTTTTCCCTTTTCCATTCCCTTCCTTTTGTTAGTTCCCCTTTTTCCTCCACTCCTCCTCCCTTTCTCCATCCCCCCCCTCCCCTTTTCCTCTTTTAACCCTTGAAAGGTTAGATGTTTTTTAAGGTAACTAAGTATGTGTAATTTGACTTTAAGCCAAGTCTGATGAGAAAAAGATTCAGGTATTTCTCATCTCCTCCCTTCTTCCCCTCTATTATCATAGATATTTTGTACCTCTTAGTGTAATGAGATTTACCCCATACAATTCCCTCTGTCCTCCTGTCTCCTTCCTGCCCCCCCCTTTTTAAAGAGGTAGTGTTTTTTAGATTATTCTATCTGAGTAATAGATAATTCTGAGTGTCTGTCACTTCTAGCTATGTACATTCTAATAGAGTTAAAATTCTTGAGAGTTATGAGAGTCTTTCTCCCAAGTGGGGTTAAAGCCAGTTACATTCCATTGGATAGCAGTCTCATGGATAGGTCATGAATGTCCATCACTTCTGGCTATGCATATTCTCTTTGCTAGAGTTACAATTCTCAAGATTTTTGAGACTCTTTTCCCCCATGTTGGAACATAGCCAGTTTCAACTTATTGGACAGCAATTTTTTTAAATCCCCCCCTTTTTTTACCTTTTCATGTATCTGTTTAACCTGCCATTTAATGAAAAAAATTTCTATTGAGTTCTGGTCTTTTCATCAAGAGCTTTTGGAATTCTTTCCTTTAGTTAAATATCCATCTTTTTTTTTTCCTGAAAGAGAAGGGTTAGCTTTGCGGGATAATGGATTCTTGGCAGCAATCCAAGCTCCCTTGATCTTTGAAATATCTCTTTCCAGGCCCTTCGATTCCTTAGTGTTGATGCAGCCAGTTCCTATATAATCCTTACTGTGGCTCCTTGATATTTAAATTGTTTCTTTCTGGCTGCTTGCAGGATTTTCTCTTTTATCAGGTTCTGGGATTTGCCCACAACATTCCTTTTGGTGTTTTCATTTTAGGGTCTTTTTCTGGAGGAAAATTATGTTTTCTTTCAATGTCTGCTTTGTTCTCTGGTTCCCTCATACCTGGGCAGTTTTCCATCACTAGATCCTGTAATATTAATTCCAGGCTTTTTTTTCTCTTCAATGTTATCAGGAAGTCCAATAATTTTCAGGTTGCCACTCCTCAACCTACTCTCAAGTTCAGTGGTTTTGCTGATGAGGTATTTTACATTTTCTTCTATTTTTTGTATTTTTTTGACTTTGTTTAACTGGCTCTTGCTGTATCATGGAGTCATTAGTTTCTGTGGACTCCATTCTTTTTTTTAGAGAGGAGTTTTCTTCATTAAACTTATGCAACTCCTTTTCCAGTTGTTCCATTCTACTTTTGAAAGAGCTTTCCATTTGACCAACTGAGATTTTGAGAGAATCATTTTCTTTTAGCATTTGTCCAATTGATGATCTGAGAGATTTATGTTCATTTTGTGTTTGTCCAATTGTAGTTTTTAAGGATTAGTTTTCTTGTTGCAAGGTATTAATTGTCTCTCCCAATTTTTCCAGTTGATGTTTAAACTCCTTCCTTATTTCTTCAAGGATGCCTTTCTGTGTTGAAGACCAGTTTGTATTCTCCTCAGAGGTTCTAGGTCTCTCTGAGTTAGGGTAATTCCCTTCCAAGAATTTTTCTATGGATCCACCTTTCTGCTGACCCTTCTTCATTTTGCTAAGACCTTGAGTTGGGGAGGGGCTGGTTCACAGGAGCTTGGTATCACTAGAGGCTTTACTCACTGAGTGGAATTTCTCGGACTGGACAGTAGGAGGTGCTGGTTGTTTTCTCTGGAGTGTCTGTGACCTTGATTGAGGCCTTCTCCCTTAGCTTGCAGGGAGGGGTTGGAGTTAATGAGTCCTTTTGCCTTCAGTCATTGGTGGGCTTTGCCCTGTCCTGAGGTCATTCCTCTCTCAATTGTCTGCTGGGCTGTTTCTTCTGCTCACACACCTGTGCCTGAGACAGAAGTAGTCTGCTATTGGTTTTTCTGGGAAGAGGCCTCAGCAGCAATGGAGGCATGGACTCAGAGTTCCTCAGACCAGAGGAGCCCAGGGATGGTGTGTCCACAGCTATCCTGCACTGGAGCTCACCACCAGCCTTGTTGTCAAGCTCCAGAGTGTCAGCACTCCCCTGCTCCCTAGTTGACTCAAGCCCCCACCGTCTAGCCCCAGTACTGATCCAGCAGGTCTGGTTCTCCGGCCCTCAGATTCCCAGGCTCCAATTCAGCTACTAAGCTGGCTGATCGGGGCTGATCTGCCCTCCTCACCCAGTCTCACCCACCGGAATTCGTCCAATGCTGTTGAGGGAGACAAATCCTGAGGTAGATGTTCTTTCTCCTGGCTTTTCTTTCTGGGTTTTGTGGGTCAGATTTCTTCTAAGAGGTTTGTTTCATATGATAGATGGGGAAAGATCATGAGACTTTAAAACTGTGCCTGTCTTCTCTCTGCCATCATGGCCAGAAGTCCTGGAAAACATTTTTAAAGCTAATGTTTCTGATCAAAATCTCATTTAATATTTTATATAGTGAAATATAATATATAGTCTAATTTGTAAGATTATAAGTCATTCCCAGTTGATAAATGGTCAAGGGACATGAATGAATTTCAGATAAAGAAATTATTGTTATCTAAAATTATATGCAAAAATGCTCTAAGTTACTATTAAAACGAGAAATGCAAATTAAAACAACTCTGAAATTCCACCTCACATCTATCAGTTTGACAAAAATGACAGAAAAGGGAAATGATAAATGTTGAATGGGATGTGGGACACCTCTTATGCCCTGTTGGTCAAGTTGCAAACTAATTCTGCCATTCTGGAAAGCAATTTGGAACTACAATCAAAGGACAATAAAACTATGCCTACCCACTGATTCAACAATACCACCACTGCAACTGTATTCCATGGAGATCACAAAAAAGTGAAAAATTCCCACATGTACAATAATATTAATAGTGGTTCTTTCTATGGTGGCAAAGCGTTGGAAATTGAAAGCATGTCCATCAACTGGGAAATGGCTTAGCAAGTTGTGATATATAAGATTCTACTTATATATTAATGCTCTATGAAAAATTTTGAATGGGCAGATTTATGAAAAGCTTGGAACAGCTTAAATTAATTGATATTTAGTGAAATGAGCATAACCCGGAGAACATTGTACACAATAATAGCAATTTTGTGTGTTAATCAACTATAGACTTAACTATTCTCAGCAACACAGTAGTCAAAGACAATTCTAAAAGACCTATAATGAAAAAATGTCATCCTCATCCAGAGAAAGAACTGAAAATATATAAACAAGCATTTTTCATCTTTATATTTTTTTGTTTTTTCTTCTTATTATTATTTTTCACCCTTTGCTTTTACTTCTTTCACAACAGGACTAATATGGCATTGTGTGCAACATGATTATATGTATAACCTATATGAGATTGCTTACTATTCTAGGGTGCAGGAAAGGAAGAGTGGGTGGACAAAAAAATGACAAAAATATTGAAAATAATCTTAACATATAGTTGGAAAAATATAAAAAATCATAACGAGGAAAAAAGATGATAAAAGGACAACCAGAGCAAACCACTATGTCCAACAATAATAAAATAATATAAAAGCAGTAAGGTCAAAGAAGACAAATTGGTTATGAGTTGTAGTATTTTCTGTAACTAAACAGTAACTAATGTCTGAAAGGCTATGCACAAGAGCATGGACAGTTGCAGAAGTAGACTATGTAGAAGTTGATGCTAAAAAGCACGTGTAAATACCAAGGTGACTATGCCGTTTAAAGAAGTCAGCGGGACAGAGTCAATATGGCTGCTGAAGGCAGCATTTCCCTGGGAACTCCTTCCCCTCAAAACTCCAAAAGCCAAAAAAATATGACTCTAGTCCAAATGTAGAGGGGCAGAACACACAGAAAGACTGAGTGATACATTTTTCCAATCCAAAATAACTTAGAAGTTCTGCAGGAAAGATGTGTTTCACCAGGAGCGGGGGTTAGAAAAAAGCTATGGCAACAGCACAGCACAGTGCAGCCCAGCCCAGCCCAGTACAGAGATCACCAGCAACAGCTTGAAGGGGTGGTAAGATAATTCTACAACATCAGAATGAGCATGGAATGAGGAGCACCAACCTCAAAATCTGCAGCAAGAATCTGGAGGAAACAGCCTACACCCCCAGAGAAGGTAACGGGTCAGGGAAGACTGCAGAAATTCCTCTTTAGTCCCTTGGGGTAGGAATCTGCTGCTAGCCTACACTCATATCCAGGCTGCAGTTTGGGCTTCCATACCAAGTAAACAAGCTGTGTTCCTCCCTATAACTCCAGGGCAGAGGGAAGTGGGGGGAGGCATCTACATATCAAAGCACAGGCAAGAGAGCATATGACCATGGAGGAATAAAGGTCAAAGTGGGGTGTGCCAAAAAAATCCCAAAACCTTGGAAGTGCTGTCTTGGGCTGAGAAAATGAGTAAACAACAGAAAAAGAAGAATCTGACCATAGAGAATTACTTCAATCCCATGGAAGATCAAAATACATACTCAGATGATGACAAAATTGAAGCTTTCATATCCAAAACCTCCAAAAGAAAAAGAAAATGGACTCAGATTTTGGATGAGCTTAAAAAAGACTTTGAAAAAGCAATTATTGGAGAAGGAAGAAAATTAGGAGAGAAAGAGGAAAAATTCGGTGGAGAAATGAGAGCAATACAGAAAAATCATAAAAACCAACAGCTTGGAGAATGATATACAAAAACATACTGAAGAAAATAATTTGTTAAAAACCAGTTTAGGGCTAATGGAAAATGCAAAACAAAAGGCAAATGAGGAGAAGATTGTCTTAAAAAGCAGAATTGGCCAGCTGGAAAAGGAGATAAAAAAGCTCTCTGGAGAAAATATTTCCTTCAAATGCAGAATGGAATGAAAGGAAACTGATGACTTTGCAAGAAATCAGGAAAAAATAAAACACTTCCAAAAAAAAACCCAAAATCAGGAGAAAATGTGAAATATCTCACTGGAAAAAAATAATCAACCTCGAAAACAGATCCAGAAGAAATAATTTAAAAAATATTGGGCTATCTGAAAGCCATGATCAGGAAAAGAGCCTAGACTCCATTTAAAAAAAATAATATAGCAAAATTGACCTAATATCCTAGAAGCAGAGGGTAAAATAGAAATTGAGAGAATTCACTGGTCACCTCCTGAAAAAGATCCCAAAAGAAAAAACTTCCAGGAATATCATAGACAAATTCTAAAACTCCAAAATCAAAGAGAAAATTCTAAAAGCTGCCAGAATCAAACAATTCAACTACTGAGGCTCCATAGCCAGATTACACAGGATGTGGCAGAATCTATATTACCTTCTTGTAGGGGTTGGAATGTGATATTCCAGAAGGTAAAAATCTTGGTTTACAACTGAGACTCAACTACCCAGAAAAACTGAACATTCTCTTTCAGGGGAAAAGATGAACTTTCAATGAAACAGGGGATTTTCCTACTTTCCTACTGAAACAGCCAGAGCTGAACAGAAAGTCTGATCTCAAAGTACAGGACTCTGGTGAACCATAGAAGGGGTGGAAGAGAAGGACTAACTATGAGGGACTTAATGGAATTGAACTGTTTTTATTACTACATGGGCAGAAGATATTGATATTCAAATGAACTTCCTCATTTATAAGAGCTGTTAGAAGGAGCATATATAGACAGGACATAGGAAGGTGCAAAATATAATGGTATAATATAGTAAAAAGATGGAGGCAATGGATGATAAAGGAAAATACTAGGAGAAAGGGAGAGGAAGCTCAGACATTTCACATAAGACATAAGAAAAAGCTTTTTCAATGGAGTGAAAAGGGGGAAGACAAGGAGAAATGAGTGAGCCTTCCTTCTCATTGGAAATGGCTCAGGGAGGAAATGACATACACACTTAATACGGTGAGGAAATCTAACTTTCCCTGGAGAAAGATGGGATGAAAGGGATGGGATGAGGGGGAATGGGGAGAGGGAATGGGGGGATAAGTGATAGAAGAGAGGGAAGATTGAGGGAGAGGGTACTCAGATTCAGCACACTTTTGGATAGGGATAGGATGAAAGGAGAGAGAGAGAGAGAATAGAATAAATGAAAATGGGGAGGAATAGACTGGACGTACTGTCAGTAATAGTATATATGGGAAAAATATTGAAGCAGCTTCTCTGGTGGACTTACGATAAAGAAAGCAACTCACCCCAGAGATAGAGCCATTGGTGTCTGAACACAGACTGAAGTACATTTTTTTTTCTCTCTATTCTTGACGTTTCTCATCTTCTTGGGAGGTGAAGGGGTTTTATGTTTACTCTTATAACACATTCACTTTCAATGATGGAAGCACTGTAAAGACTATCAGACAGCTTTCTGAGGGTGGATTGTAAAATCCAAAACCTTACAAAAATGATAGGTAGATACTACTATTGTATATAATTGTAAAACAAATGTTAATAAAATAAAATAGTCTAAGTGTAAGTTCACTTTTTCCCATGTCCTTGCCTTAAATGACTATCACTGTCAAAAATTTGTATACAATTAATAATGTTCTGCAGTTTATAGGTGAATCCTAAATGTTGACAGTTATCATGACTAGCACTGTAAAGCTTTCATATATGCACAAACAATTAAATGTATTTTTGATCTTGTATTATGGGTCATTTTTAAAATTAAGTTCAAATAAAGTAATAGATGGAAATTTTTGAAAATTCTTGGCTACATGTAAACATTACCACAATTGACACTGAAAAACTTCCTTAGTTTCTCTTATTATATTGATTATATCAATGGAGTGTGAACCCTGTTGATCAGTTACTCTTCAATCTTTCCACATGTATTATTTCTCATGTTTTTCAGTTTTACAGTTAGTATTTTTATTTTTATTTTGGGGGTATTTTCTTTGCAAAGTAATGAGGATAAGTATTTGCCTTAGGTTCCACAGTAATTATTATGTATCTGAGCCTGGATTTGAACTCAGGTCCTCCTAACTCCAGGGTTGGTGCTCTATCCACTGCACCACTAGCTGCCCCTTGAAAAAATTTTTGATAATATCCTTAACTCAATTTTATAAGTTCTAAGTATATAGATTGATAATCTAAATAGAAAGACATTGTATTAATTGATTGAATACACACACATATATGTACATATATGATAGTAATAGATATATAATATTTATGTAGTGTCTATTATGAATCAGATACTGTATTACACATATGACCATTATTATTTATGTTTCAAATAACACTTTGATGTAGGTGCTAGTATAAATTGCATTTTATATATGAAAAAAGTGATATAGATTGAAATGAACTGATATTTTCACATTTACTCATTGTCAGGAGGCTGGATTTGAACTCAAGTTTTCTGGTCTCTAGGCCCAGGGGTTTATCTACTCAGCAATTTAGCTGCCCAAATAGATATAACAATATGTATTTACATTAACATAATATATATCTGTATATATGTATATATAAAATTGCATGGTATATATTTAGTTCTTCATGATGGTAATACTATGTAGCATTTATACAATGTTTGGTGGTTGACAAAGTGCCTTACAAATCTATCTTTTTATCATAATAACCATTGAAAGTAGCCAATTTTTTTAACCCCATTGTAGAGATGAGGGAACAGCAAGACAAGCTTTAACTTTGGTCATGCAAATAAAAATTGATGCTAAATTTCAACATTAATTTTTCTGATTCTAGATCTAAAAGTCAATTTTCTGCCACACCTAGCTGCATCATTAGTTTACATACATGTCTATTTTTCCAAAATGGAATTTCTGCATTTTTTATTCTTAGGAAGATGTCAGATGTCAGGAAGTGTGTCAGAAGTATGTGACTCACCAAGGTAATATTCTAAAAAATTCAGTTCATCCCTAAAATACAACAATTCTCTCTTGCTCTCTCTCATATCTTGTATAAACACAAAAATTGGGCAATAAGGTATGACAGATTGCTTTGGAGAAAATACAGTGATACAGTGTTCTTTTGTCTTTTTTTAAATTTTGAAAATTATTACTAAAATTAAGGTTCACCACTTTCATTCTAGTATCTTTGTATGCTTGTATGCTCTTTTCTTGTTCTGTATAATGAAACACCTCAGAGACTGAAGTACTGAGAAAGGAGGTTTTCAATAGAACTACTATAAGAGAATGTTTTAATCCAAATTTAGAGTCTATAATACCAATCATTGTAAAAGTAAATTAAAAAATAAGTGATACAAAAAAATAATAATCTAGCCAAAACATGAAGTCCTGTCAAATCCTACATTACGTTACTGAACATTTAAAAATGGATATTTGGCCGTTTAAGTTTTGCAAAATTTTTCTTTCTATTTTACTTTTACTTTAAAATTTTACTCAAATTTTCAAGATACGCACACACATACACACACACACACACACAAACACACAGAAACACACATATATCAAACAAATCTGGCTTGAATTGTTCCTATGAAATCAAGTAATTTATTCATGACTTCTGTTTAGTTGCTGATAGTTGATTTTTCAACAATCTTTTACATCTCCTCTCTTCCATCTCAATTTCCAAGTTTCCTAAAGTCAATGAATGCTACTCTTATTTACGTGTTGATTTTTATCAACAGTTAATACAGAATTCAGGATAGTTTACAAATAGATTTTATATAGAAATTTTCATAAATCAATAAGAATTCAAGTAGCTCCTAGGTCACAGATATAGTTCTAAAAACTGAGTATTCCTTTCTGAGAGTGAAATGGTACATCATAGAATGTACTTAGAAATCTGAACCTCAGAAATCTTATGGAAACATACTCTAAAATATTTAATATTATAAATTGCAGAGAAGATATCAGCATTCATTGGTAAACAGTTTTGTCATACAGCATTTTCCCATAGAAATGAAATAACATGTTTATCCTGAGCCCTAAAACTTAAGAATGTTTTTATTTCTTATTTGATTTCATTTGATCTTTATTTAATTGTTTATTTGTTTGTTGCCAGACAGTCCTTAATACAGTCATCATAAAATAGTAGTAAATTGAAGAATTTAGCTTCATTCATTTCTTTTTTTTATTTTTATTTATTTAAGGTAATGTGGTTAAGTGACTTGCTTCATTCATTTCAATATTATTGAGATCTATTAGAGTATAATAATATAGGATTAATGACATGCAGATTGCATCTGTGAACTGCACTGGTTTTCTCAACATAATAGTTACAAGGAAGAAATTATCCTCAAGTAATCAATGTTAAGTTTTTGTTTCAATTTGTTGTTTTGAATGCATGCATGTCATTGAAAATCAGCAGGAACCAAATATTCATAGTATCACCGTTTAGAAGGAAAGAATGTTTTATCCTATAGCAGATCAATGAGAAAATTGCTGAGGAGGAGCTACTCTACTTTATTCAATACTCTCCTGGGATTTCTCAGTTTCTGCATCAAAACATTTTCTGCTCATCCACTGCATACATCATCACTCCATCTCCAAACTTTAAAACACAAATGGACACACTCTTTTATACACACACACACACACACACACACACACACACACACACACACACACATATATATACACACAACAAAAAAAAAACTTCCCTTCACACATATTTCTTCCCAATTTTGGTTTTTAGAATTATAATGAAATCAATAATATCAATGGCCCTCTAAATTATTATCATTAATTACCTCTTTTAAAAGCAAAACATGGGTCAACCAGGTGGTGCACTGGCCCTGGAGTCTGAAGTACCTGAGTTCAAATCTGGCCTCAGACAATGAATAATTATCTAGTTGTGTGACCTTGGGCAAACCACTTAACCCCATTGCCTTGCAAAAAGAAAGCCTAAAAGCAAAACTTGCTTCCTTTACATTAATAATTTTTATACTTCATAATTATATGAATTCTTTGAAGATACTGTGTTCTTTTCATATTTTACTCCCCAGTCCTATGTTTAATGTTAGGTTATTATTATTTTTGTTGTTGTATAGATTTATATGGCATTTTGAGACTCTATGAACTATACTCTCTATGGTGTTTTCTGGCAAAGATAGACTGATTTTGCCATTTGTTTTTTCAGAGGTTTAAGGAAAGCAGAGGTTAATTGACTTTCTCAGGGTCATACAACTAGTATGTGTATAAGGTCAAATTTATTTTTTAATTTACATCTTCCTGACTCCAGGTTCATTTTATAAACTATTAAGAAGCTTTCACAGTTTGTCACTCATTCATTATTTCACTCATTCACTTACAAACCATAATGCCTTTCTATTTACAATACCAATGGAATTATCAGTTTTTGAAGGAAGAAAGACAAGAATATTTTATATTGCCCTCACCTAAGAGATGACTCCCCACAGAAGGGCAAGAGAATAATTTCCAGTGATTGAAGGTCATTGGTCACATGGGGCAGAAGGTGCTGGTGCTGTAGTATATGTGGACTCACATGGAAAACTATGAAATTATGATTTCAGGTAAAGTTCCAAACATAACTTTTCTATTTTATTTTTTCTCAATTGCAGGTAAGATAGTTTCCAAACATTAATTTTTGTTATAAGGTTTTGAGTTTCATTTTTCTCTTTCTCCCTTCCTTCCCTCACCCTACCTAAAAGAAAGAGCTCTGAGAAGGGTTATATTTTTACAATTTTGTTAATTATATTTATGTATTGATGATGAATCAGAACAAATGGGGAAAAGTAGTGAGAAAGAAAAAAAAAGCATAAATTTTTAAAAGTGAAAATAATATACTTTGGTATGCATTCAGGCTCCATAGTTCTTTCTCTTCATGAGGATGATATTTTCCAACACAAGCTTTTTAGAATTATTCTTAGTCAACGTATTACTGAAAAGAGTTTAATCTATTATAGGTAATAATGACATAATATTGCTTTTAAGGTGTACAATGATCTCCTGATTATGCTGACTTCATTCAGGATCTGTTAGTGTAAGTCTATAGGCAGCCAGGTGGTGCAGTGGATGGAGCACCTTGGAGCCAGGATGATGGGAGTTCAAATCCATCCTCAGACACTTGACACTTACTAGTTGTGTGACCTTTGGCAAGTCACGTAGCCCTGATTGCCTTGCATTCAGACCTACCATCAGTGATTAATCTGGCCACCGGACACAGATGACTCTGGAGGAGAAAGTGGGGCTGATGACTTAGCACAGTACCCACTCAATCAAAACCCATTCATGTACTTGTCATGGCAGCACTTCCCTGATTTCATGGTATACTTCCAAAATGAAGGATAAATATCTTGTAAATCTATTCAGTTTTTTATTCTAAAAGAGACCTACTCAAGTTTTTTTTTTTGTTTTTTTCTGTTTTTGCAGAATAATAGTATCCATAAGATTTATATAGCAAAATTTACTGAGCCTTTCCCCAAGTGATGGACACTTTTTCAATTTCTGATCCTTTGATAATAAAAGAACATTTAAAATATTTGTGTATATGTAGATTCTTCTTCCCTTTCATTTTATGTACTCTTTGAGATATAAACTTAATAGCATAATTGAAGGATCAAAGAGTATGTCCAGTTTTCTAGCCCTTTGGGCATATTTCCATATAGCTCTCAAAAGGGTTGGATCAATAAATAACTCTACCTTGTGGACATGAGAGTCTCAGTTTTCACATATCACCTCCAAAATATTTAATTTTCCTTTTCTATAATGTTAGCTGATCTGATAGCTATGAGATCTTTCTTCAGTATTGTTATAATTTGCATGTCTTTTCTTAACAATAAATTTTAAAGTATTTTTCCCATAGAAAACTTTAATTTCTTCATCAGAAAATTTCTTGTTCATATCCTTTAACCATATATCTACTGGGAAATGACTTGCATGCTTATTAATTTGGGTCATTTCTCTATGTATGTTAGAAATGAATCCTTCACCAGAAATGTTAATTGTAAAATTACTTCTGATTTTCTCCTAATTTTGGTTGCATTGGTTTTATTTGTGAAAAGCCTTTATAATTTGATGTTTTTAAAATTATTCATCTCGTATTTTTATTACTCTCTATCTTTAATTTAGTCACAAAATTACTCCTTTGTCCTGAGAAGTGACAGATAAATTGTTTCTTTTTCCCTGCAGGGATTATGGTATCACCCATTCTATTTAATTCATGTGCCCATTTGGACCTTTTCTTGCTATAGGGTGAGATGCTGGTTTTACTTAGGTTCTGCCAAACTATTTTCTAGCTTACACAGTATTGTTTTTGTGAAATAGTGAGGCTTTAATGGCTCAAACTGGAGTCTTTACCTTTATCAAATAATATAATACTATAGTACATAGTTTTGACTATAGCCCAACATTATTGTTATTTTTGTATATATTCTATTTCATTGATCCACAACTGTATTGATTAGCCAATACCAAATAAATTGGATGACTTCCATTTGACAAAATAATTTTATATTTATTTCAACTAAGTGAACTTCTTTTTAATTTTTTCATTAATTCCTTTTAGATTCTTGATCTTTTGTTCCTTTAGATGAAGAGCAACTTTGCTTCAGTTTAAAATACTGGGAATGATTCCAAGCAATCCAATTACGCAAAATGATTGCTGATGATTTTAGATAATTACTGTTTATATTTTAAAAAGTTGATTTATTCCAATGCCCTAAAATAGGAACAAGTGCTGTATTTTGTCAAAAGCTTTTTTGCTTTTATTAAGATAATTACATTATTTCTGTTAATTTTGTTATTGTTATTGTCAATTATGCTAATAGTTTTTGTAATATTGAGCAAGCCTTGCATTTCATATATACATACATACTACCTCCTTATACTATATGATTACGATGAAAAATTGCTTTTTGCTAATAATTACTTATTTATTTATTTTCATTAATATTCATTAGAAAAATTGGTCTATAATTTACTTTTGTATTGACACTTTCTGGTTTATATACGTAACTTAATTGTCTGGCACAGAATTTGGCAGAACTCTTAAACCTATTTTTTTCAAATAATTTTAGAGAATTAGTATTAATTATTCATCAAAATTTGCACTTTTAAATTTATTTGTCCCTGAAGATATTTTTCTTAGAGAGTTCCTTGATGGCATGTTAAATTTACTTTTTCTGGAATGCATGTATTTAAGTATTTTTTATACTAATCTGGACAATTTGTATTTTTGTAAAGAATCTTCCATTTCACTTAGATTGTAGGATTTATTTGAAAAAATATAGTTTTTTATTTTTTTTTATTTTCATCCATTTGTACATGCATGTTTCCAAGTTATGAAGTTTTCCTCCTCCCTTTCTTCCCATCCCCTCCACTCAGTAGGGAATAGTTAGGTTAGCATTTTACATACATATTTTGTCAAACATATTTACAAATTAGTAATTATTGGCATGAGAAATGAGGATTAAGGGAGATACATAAGACACAAGTTTAAGAAAGTGTTCATCAGATTCTGTATGGTTGTGTTTTTTTTTTGTTTGTTTGTGTGTTTGGTTTTGTTTTGTATTTCTTCATCTGGTTGGGGATAATATGGAACATGACCAGTCTAATATAGTTGTCCAAGCTCTCTGGACTGTCAAGAGGAGTTACTTCCATCAAGGTTGTTCATCTCATAATGTTGTTGATGTGTGCATTGGTCTTCTGGCTCTGCTCCCTTTGCTCAGCATCAGTTCCCTTAAATAATTCCATGCATCTCTAGATCTGACCATTTATGGTTTCTTATAAAACAATAATATTCCATATATTCATGTACCAAAATTTGTTTAGCCATTCCCCATTTGATGGGCATACCCTCAATTTCCAGTTCTTCGCCACTACAAAAAAGAGCTGCTATGAATACTTTGGAACATGTAGGACTTTTCCCATTATTTTTACAATTTCTTCTGGATATGGATTAGAATTATGAATATGAATATGAATTAAACTTGCTGGGTCGAAGGGTATGAAAAGTTTGATTGCTCTTTGAGCATAGTTCCATATTGCTCTCGAGAAATGTTGGATCTATTCACAACTCCACCAGCAATGTATAAATATCCCAATCAGACCACAACCTCTCCAAATTTACTTTTGCATTGATTCTTTCTGGTTTATATCCATTCCTTATTGGTGCCTGGCATAGAATTTGGTAACATTTCTCATCTGGGTTAAACTAATAGGTGTGAGATGATACATCATAGCTATTTTAATTTTCATTTCTCTGATCAATAGTAATTTGGAGCATTTTTCAAACAATTATACATAGTTTTAAATTCTCTGTTTGAAAACTATTTCTATCTTTGACCATTTATCAATTGTGGAATGACTTGTGACATATTAAACTTGATGTAATTCTCTATATCTTTTAGAAATGATACCTTTATCAGAACTCCTGGTTATGTAGATTGTTTCTCAGCTTTCTGCTTTTCTTCTAATTTTAGCAGTATTGGTTTTATTAGTCCAAAAACTTTTTAAATTTAATATAGTCAAAATCTTTTATTTTGCAGTCAATAATATGCTCTAATTCTTGTTTTGTCATAAAATTATCCCTTTTCCATAGAGCAGATAGACAGATTATTTTTGGCCTATTAATTGATCGATCCTTTACTCATTTTTTACCTCATTTTGGTCTAGAGTGTGAGATGTGGAACTATGCATGCTTTTTTCCATACAATTTTGCAATTTTCCCAACAATTTTTGTCAAATAATGATTTCTTATTATAGAGGATGAAATCTTTGGATTTTTTCAAATATTAGATTGCAGTAGTCATTTCCTGCAGTTTCTTTTGAACCTAACTTAATACACTAATCCATTACTCTATCTCTTAATCATGATTGGGCCGTTTTGATTATTGGTTTTATATAGTATAGTTTTAGATCTCGTAGAGCAAGGCCACCTTCTTTTACAATTTTTTTTCCATCATTTTCTTTGCTATACTTGTCCTTTTATTGCTCCAGATGAATTTTGTTTCTATTTTTTCTAGCTTGGTAAAGTAGTTATTTGGTAGTTTGATTTGGTATGGCATGGAATAAGTAATTTTATTTGGGCTGAATTGTAACTTTTATTATATTAGTGCAATCTAACCTGATCACTTGACATTTTCCCCAATTATTTAGATTTGACTTTATTTGGAAGAGTAGAGCTTTATAATTGTGTTTAATATAGTTTCTGGGTTTGTCTTAGAAATATTTAATGTTGTCTACAGTTATTTCAAATGGAATTTCTCTGTCTATCTCTTGTTCTTGGAGTTTGTTATTCATATATAGAAATGTTGATGATTTATGTAGAGTTTTTTATATACCGCTAATTTACTGAATTTGTTCATTGTTTCAAACAGTTTTTGTAGGGATTTCTTGGGCTCTCTAGATATACCATCCTATCATCTTCAAAGAGTGAAAGTTTTGCATCCCCATTGCCAATTCGGATTACTTCAATTTCTGTTTCTTTCCTTATTGCTACTGCTAGAATTTCCCTTACTGTATTTCTTAGTAGTGGTGATAATAAACCTCCTTGGTTTACCCCTGAATTTACTGGAAATGCTCTGAGTTTATTCCCATTAAATATAATATTTACTAATGGTTTTAGGTATATACTATTTATTATTTTATGGAAAACTCTATTTATTAGTAAAAAATTCTTGTGTCTTTAATAGAATGGATTTATTTTATCAGTCTTTTTCAACAATTGAAATAATTCTGTGACTTATGTTGGTTTTACTATTGATATGTTTAATTATGTTGAATGTTTTCCTAATGTTGAATCATCATTGACTGTCTTGTATAAATCCAAACTGATCATGGTCTATTTTCCTGGAAATTAATTGCTGTAAACTCAATGCTAAAATTTTAATTAGTATTTTTGCATCATTATACATTAGGGAGATTGGTCTACAATTTTCTTTGTTTCTATTCTTGCTGCTTTGGGTATCAGCATCATGTTAGTGTCATAAAAGGAGTTTGGCAGAACTCCTTGCTGTGTACTGCAGAAAAACAGTATATTCCTTTCCATCCCCATTCAATGTTCTCCATAGGTCTATCATGTCCAGGTTTTCTGACATTCTATTTGCCTCCTTAACTTCCTTCTTGTCTATTTTATGGTTAAATTTATCTAAATCTGAGAGAGGAAAGTTGGGTCTCCCATCAGTAGGGTTTTACTGATTATGTCTTCCTGTAAATCATTCAGCATCTAATCTAAGAATTTGGATGCTATTCTACTTGATACATAGATATTTAGTATTGAAATAGCTTCATTATCTATGGTAAATTTTAGAAATATATAGTTCCCTTCCTTATCTCTTTAAATGAGATATATTTTTGCAACAGTTTTTCTGTGATAAGGATTGTTGTCCCTGTCTTTTCCACTTCAACTGAAGCATAGCATATTCTACTCTAATCCTTTACCTTTACTCTATATGTTTCTCTATGCTTTAAATGAGTTTCTTGTATGCAGTATATTGTAGGACTCTGGTTTTTAATACACTCTGATATCCATTTATGATTTATTGGAGAGTTCATCCCACTCACCTTCAAAGTAATAATTACTAACTCTTTATTGACCTCCATGCTATCTTCTCTCCACATTTTCTGCCTTTACCCCCTTATTCCTATATCCCAGTGTTTTGCTTCTGAGTACTGCTTCCTTCAGTCTATTTTCCTCCTTATATGCAACCCCCTTCTCTTTCTTTCCCCTTTCACTCTTTCTGCTAGTTCCTCTTTTAATCCCTCTTCCCCCTTTCCCCTCTTAATATTTGAAAGGTAATATAAGTTTCTAAACTTAATTTTGAGTGTGTGTGTGTGTGTGTGTGTGTGTGTGTGTGTGTGTGTGTGTTTTAATCCTTCTTTCAGACAAATCTGATGACAGTACGATTCAGGGGGATCTCACCTCCTCCCTCCTTCTTCTCTGTTGCAATAAATTCTCTGTATCTCTACATATGATGTAATTTACCATTCAATCTTCTCTTGCCTCCTGTCACTTTACTGTCTCCCATTTTAAGGAGATACATTTTAGATCATTCTATAAGAGTCACAGACAAGTCATGAGCGTCCATTACTTTTGGTTAAGTGTATTGTCTGTAATAGAGTTACAAATTTCAAGAGTTATGAAACTCTTTCTCCCAGGTGAGTATATTGTCAGTTTCATCTTATTGGAAAACAGTTTTTTAATCTTTTCTCCCTTTTTATCTTTTCATGTATCTCTTGCGTCTCCTGTTTGGAGTCCACATTTCTCTTCTTAGGTCAATCACTCATTTTTGCATGGCAGTGGGGTTAAGTGAAAAAT
Organism: Macrotis lagotis; assembly: GCF_037893015.1. Classification (NCBI taxonomy): domain Eukaryota; kingdom Metazoa; phylum Chordata; class Mammalia; order Peramelemorphia; family Peramelidae; genus Macrotis; species Macrotis lagotis. Next base: position 225,004,036 of record NC_133658.1, on the reverse strand, counting down.
CTTAGCAAGATGTTAGAAATAAAATTAAAACACTGTGTAAAAATCAAGCAGAATGAAGAATTGTTGTAATCAAAGTGAAAAAATTAGAAATTAAAAGAAGACTAAGACTTCTAAAAAGAGTCAATGAGCAGGGCAGCCAGGTGGTACAGAGGATAGAGCATTGGTCCTGGAGGCAGGAAGATCTGAGTTCAAATCCAGCCTCAGACATACAATAATTATCTGAATGTTCAACCTTGAACAAATCACTTAACCCCACTGCCATGCAAAAATGAGTGATTGACCTAAGAAGAGAAATATTATTTGAATATATATATATATATGACTATATTTAAACAGATTCTGAGATGATTATGCCTTGTTTGGCTCTGTAGATACATTAAATGTTCTTTAAACATGGATTATATATAAGTGTCTTTATTTTCCTATGAATATGAGTCTTAGATTATATAGTTTTGATTCACTTCAGATAATCATATTTCAATATAATTGGTTTCCTTTTGTAATCCTATGTTTTTTAGATATTAAAAATACTAAGAGATTTATAGACTTCACTAGACTACCAAAGGGATTTATCAAAAACACACATACACACACCAACACACACATAAACACATATACAGCAATCTAAGAACCACTTAGTTTCAGTTGTCTGGAGTCAAAGAAAAGGTAAATGATATTTCCAGTGTCGATTTTGTTGCTTAAATTTTTGGTTATTTTCTATCTTGTTTTCTATTGATCATTTTTCTAGTTATCCAGTATTGGAAGCTCAATGTCATCCTTAATTGTTCAAACTCCCTCAAATCATCAACTCATGTACATTACATACATATGTGTGTGTACATGTGTGTATATGCATGTGCATGTATACATAAATCAGCACATGTGTAAATATATGTATGAAAATAATTAGCAACCCATTTTAAGTATACCTTTACATTATTTCTGACATCAACTCTCTTTTCTACTCATAGCTACCACATCAATCAAACCTCTCATGATCTCTTTCTTGTTTTTCTCCTTTTCAATAAATTCCCCTGTCTCCCTAGACCTTTAGTGCAAAGTGTATACTGTATACCTCTGGCACTTAATGCCCTTCAGAATGCATTCACAATGCCTGTATTACACAAAATTATATGGAATTTTGCTTCTTCTGGACCTTGTCATTGATTTTCTCTTCATGAATGCAATATGCTGCAAAATTATCAAGGGCACATTTCTTCCTTCTGACATTAAAAAGGTTAAATTGTCTCAAAAGCATTTTTACAAAACATGTAGTCTCATGCAATGGTGCACTAGATTAGAAATTGTTACCTAGGTAGAAGGAAAGGGTAGGAAGAATAAGCACTTATTAAGTACCTATTATGTATTAGTCAGTGTGCTATGCACTATAAAGATATTATCAGGAAAAAAACTGATAAAGTAGGTGTAATGTCTCTATTTTATATGTGAAAACCTGAGTCTTACAGAGATTGAGCAGTGATTTGCTTAGAGTCATGTAGCTAGCAACCATGTAAAGTCGCACTGAACTCCATTATTCCTGACTGTAGGTCTGATATTCTATATGAAACCTTATGAGGGTACAATAAATTTCCATGATTTTAGTATTTTTTCAGTTTGATTTTTACATTGGTCTGACAAATTAGATGATAGAAGGTTATCCATCACATTAACTAATTAATAGGAATGTTACTCATTTGGAAAAGTAGATAATGCTTCCTTAATTTAGTGCCACCTCTATAGAACTCTAAGGAACTTACTTAGAGGACAAACTGAAAAGGTTAAGAAGCATGAAAAAATACATCATGTACAAGAACTATCTTGAGAGCTGTCTAAAGAAATTTATCTAGAAAATTATGCTTTCCTAGGGAATAATAGAAACTAGTGTTTGATTATCTAAGTGGAGGAGAGAATTTATTTTGGCAAATTGCCATTTTCATTATTTTGGGGAAGTCAAATGATATAAGAAACAATCATTAATTTGTAGTTGGGATCCTGGGCCCAATGTCCAACTCTGTTACTTACCATTAATAAGTTATTTACCATGGCTGGGAGGGAGGGCAAATTCTAAAGAAACTGATAAAGATAAACACCCACAATATTTTTTCAATTTTTTGAATGTTATTTTAAGTTATTTTTTTCAATTTCATGCAAAGACAGTTTTCAATAATAACTTTCTTGGTATCTTTTAAGTTCCACACTCCTCTACCATGTTCCCTTTTTTCCCCCTTCTCATGAGTTATATATGTACAATCATGTCTATCAAGTATTATTCAGTTTATTGAAAGAAAAATCACAAATAAAGAAGAAAACATTGGGGAAAAACATAAAAAGAATATTTTAAAAGTGGAAATAGTATGTTTTGGTTTCCATTCAGACTCCATTGTTTGTTTGTTTGTTTCCTGTGCATGTGGATGGTATTTTTATCACATGAGGATTGTCCTTGATCACAGAATTGCTAAGAAGAGGTAAGTCCCACAGGGTTGATCAGTATGCAAAGTTGTTATGAAAGACTTTTCTCCTGGTTTTACTCACTTTACTCAGCATCAGTTCATGGAAGTCTTTCAATATTTTTCCAAAGTCCACTCACTCTTGATTTCTTACAGAAAAATACTACATCATCATATTTATAAGCCATAATTTCTTCATTCATTCCCCAGTTGATGGGTGTCACCTCAATTTCCAATTTTTTCCTCTATTTAAAAAAAATTAAACTGTTACTCTAAATATTTTTGTATGTGTGTGTGTTTTTTTTCCATTTTTGCAATATCTTTGGGATATAGACCTAGGAGTATTTTTGGATAAAAGAACTCGCACAACTTTATTGATATTTTGCAAAGTTTCAAACTGCGCCAGTATAACCAAGCAAGACATTAAAATTGTTACACAAAAGCAGGAAACAAAATCATGTTCAGGAAGATAAACTAAAAACAGTGGCAGGATTATAAAAGTATTGTCATGCTTGCTAATGCTGAAAGGAAGGTGAGGTTGAAAAGGAAAGCTAAAAACAACTAGGTTTGGTATTTTGTTGTTAAAATGTTATCTTTTTTCACTTAAAGATTAATTTCAAAAGTGAAAAAATATTTCTCAGTATAGATTGGATGATAATAGATGATGGAGGAAAAATGATTTTTTGACTATGGTTTTGCTCTTTTTTCTCTCCTGAGAACAATCTTTAGATTAGGAAGAATAGAACAGAAATTACTAATGATGAGTTGATAGCAAAATAAATTTGGAGACAGTAAGGCACCTTTAGCAACTCTTAAAGAGGTCTTAAGATTATATGGACCTATTTGATATCTTTAGATAGTATATAGGCATGTGAGCCCATTTTTGGAAAGTTTATGGATAAAGAAAAGAGGTAATGTGCCAATTTTTAAAAAAGAAATAGCATAGAGTCTATAAACTGTGGGCTTTAAAGTTTGGTTTGATTCTTATAAAAATTATAGGATTTATTGGCACAGTTAGTGAACATTTAGAAAAGAAAGTAATGAGAATGAAAAGCAACCATATTATTTCCAGATAAAATGTTACTAAATTAACTTAATTTACAATTTTGACAAGGTCCCAAATAAAGAGAATGTTGATGATGCAATTTATTTAGAATTGTACAAAACATTTCATAAAATCTTCTATATGAATGATGGAAAGGTGGGGACTAATTAATAATGCAACTATATGAATTCAGGATAGGTAGATTGATCAAACTCAAACATTAAAGATTCAATATTACAATAGAAAGGAATTTTTAATGGATAACAATTGCAATTTGTTTTGGGCTCAGATAAAAAAGTAACAGACAAATGCACACATATACTGATGCATTTATTATATTTTCCAATTTATTATATTATAAAAATTGATCAACCATTTCTTTTAATTTTGTATAAATCACTTGTAAATATGTATGTCTATTTAAAAATTTGAATATATAAAAACAATAATACAATTAATATATTCATATTTCACATTAGTATTTTGTATATAGATAAATAATTATGTATTTATAAAGGACTCAGGAAAAAAGGTTTAAATGGCATTTGAACATTTTCAGAATTAAATAAATTGGAAGACAAAACCAACAAGGATGAAACAAAATGGATACATCAAAGCTTCCTGAGAGATATATGACCAAGTATATCATATGAAATCCAGCAACTGTGTGAATCTAGGAGTTATTTTATCAAATAAAATTTAATGTATCTTTTAAATATGTTCCACTGCTGCATTTGATGCTTTCCATTTGTTGGACCAAAAGGAAATTTTAAAAAAATGAATAAAGCCTAGAACTTCTGGGAGGAAAAACCAAGCAAAATAATAAAGAAAAGGAAAAGATAAATATTGAAAACAGTGGGTATGAAAGTAGAAACATTAATTTTTGATGGAATTGTGAACTGATCCTAAGATTTTGGAGAGCAATTTGGACCTATGCCCAAAAGGTAACAAAATTCTGCATGATCTATGATTAAGTAATAACACTACTACATCTGTAACCCAAAGAGATCATGAAAAATGGAAAAGGGTATATATATACAAAAATAAATTCAAAGTAGTTCTACTTGTGTCACAGAATTGTAAATTGAGGGAATACCATCAATGAGGGAAGGACTGAACAAATGAACAATTTGAAGTATGTGAAGATAATGGAATACTATTGTTCTATAAGAAAGAAAGAATAGGTAGATTTCAGGGGAAATAAAAACAACAGTAACCTGGAAATACTTGAACTGATGCTGAGTGAAAGGAACAGAACAAGGAGAATAGCATGCATAGTTACTATAATATTGTGTGACAAGCAACTAAGATAGGTTTAGCTCTTATCAGTATTATGATGATGACAACAACCAATATTAAAAGACTTTTTAAAGAAAGATTTTATTTTCTTGAGGTTTACAATCTTCCCCCCTAGTCTTACTTCCCTTCCCCCACCCCACCCCCACTCCTACAGAAGGCAATCTGTTAGTCTTTATATTGTTTCCTTGGTATACACTGATCTAATTTGAATGTGATGAGAGAGAAAAACCATATCCGTAAGGAAGAAAAATAAAGTATAAAAGATAGAAAAAATACAAAGAAGATAACATTTTATTTCCAAGTAAAGGAAATGGTCTTTGCTCTTTGTTCAAACTACACAACTATTTCTCTGGATACACATGGTATACTCCATTGAAGATAGCCCCAAACTGGCTCTGATGATTGCACTGATGGAAAGAGCAAATCCATTAAGTTTGATCATCAACCCCATGTTGCTGTTAGGGGGTACAAATTTTTTTTTTCTGGTTCTGCTCATATCACTCATCATCAGTTCATGCAAATCCTTCCAGGCTTCCTTGGATTCCCATCCTTCCTAGTTTTAATAGAACAATAGTGTTCCATGACATACATATAACACATTTTGTTAAGACATTCCCAAATTGAAGGACATTCACTTAATTTCCAATTTGTAGTCACGACAAACAGACCTGCTATGAATATTTGTATACAAGTGATGGTTTTATCCTTTTTCCATAATCTCTTCAGGGTATAGACTCAGAAGAGGTATTGCTAGATCAAAGGCAAAGGGCATGCACATTTTTGTTGCATTTTGGGTGTAATTACAAATTGCTTTCCAGAAAGATTGCAAGAGTTCACAGCTCCACTAACAATGTACAGAATCCCAGAATACCCACATCCTTTTCCAACATTGATTACTGTACTTTCTGCTCATATTGGTCAGTCTGAGAGGTGTGAGGTGGTAGCTCAGAGACGTTTTAATTGGCATTTCTCTAGTAAATATAATTAGAACAATTTTTCATATGACTATGACTTGTTTTGATTTTCTCATCTATAAATTGCCTTTACATATGCTTTGACCATTTGGCAATTGGGGAACAGCTTGTCTCTATATTTTAGAAATGAATCCTTTGTTAGAAACATTAGTTGTAAAAATTGCTTCCCAATTTACCACATTTCTTTTGATCTTGGTTACAATGGTTTACACTGTGAAAAGTTTTTTTTTTTAATGTAATGTAATCAAAATTACCTCACTTGTTTTTAACGATATTCTCTATCCCTCTCTTGGTCAAAAACTGCTTCCCTTTCCATAGATCTGACAGGTACACTACTCATTTATCTTCTAGGTTGCTAATAATATTGTATTTTATGTCTAAATCTTGTATTCATTTTGATCCTACCTGATATAGGGTGTGAGGTGTTGGTCTAACCTCAGTTTCTTCCATACTAACTTTCAATTTTTCCCAACAGTTTATATTGAAGAGAGAGTGTTTATCCCAATAGCTGGACTCTTTGGATTAATCAAACAGCAGATTACTATAATCATTTTCTGCAATTGCACCTAGTCTATTCTTAGCCAATACCAGACAGTTTTGATGACTGATTGTTTATAATATAATATTAGATTTGCAAAGGCTATGCCATCTTCTTTTGCACTTATTTTCATTGAATCCCTGGAAATTCTTGGCTTTGTCTTTCTCCATAAGAATTTACTTTCAACTTTTTCTAACTCATTAATTTTTGGAATTTTTTTGGTAGGGAATTGAACAGGTACTTTAGTTTTGGTAGGATTGTCATTGTTATTATATTACCTCAACTTATCCATGAGCAGTTGATGCTTACCTGATTATTTAAATCTGATTTTATTTGTGTGAGACAATTTGTAATTGTTTTCAAAAATTGTCTGAGTCTGCCTTAGTAAATAGACTCCTAGGTATTTTGTATTGTCTGAGGTTATTTTGAATGGTATTTCTCTTTCTAGCTTTTTCTGCTGTATCTTATTAGGCATATATAGAAATGTGGAGGATTTATGAGGTATTATTTTATATCCTGTGATTTTGTTAAAGTTTCAAATTATTTCTAGTAGTGTTTTAGATGAATTTTGGTATTCTCTAGTTATACCATCATGTCATCTGCAAAGAATCAGAGGTTTTTTCTCTTCCATTTCAAGTATAATTCATTCAATTTCATTTTGTTAAGCTTTTATTTAAGCTTTTATTTAAGATTTTTCCATCTATATTCATCAGTGAGATAGGTCTATAAGTTTTTCTCTGTTTTATCTCTTCTTGGTTTAGGTATCAGCACCGTACCAATATCATATAAAGCATTAGGCAGACTTCCGTCTTCACCTATTTTTCCAAAGAGTTTATATACAATTGGAACCAATTGTTCCTTAAATGTTTGATAGAATTCATTTGTGAATCCAGTTGGTTCTGGAGATTTTCTGAAATATGGTTGTTTAGGTATTTAATTTCCTCTTCATTTAACTTGACAACTTATAGTTTTGCAAATTTTCATCCATTTCACTTAGATTATAAAATTTAATGGCATAGTGTTGGCAAAATAATTCAGAATTATTGTTTTAATTTCCTCATTGGGTGTGACTTCACCATTTTCATTAATAATGCTAGCAATTTGGCTTTCTACTTTTTTTAATCAAATTGACCAGAGTTTTGTCAGTTTTATTTTTTTTTTTATAAAACCAGCTCTTGGTTTTATTTATCAGTTCAATAGTTTTCTTGCTTTTAATTTTAATAAATTCTCCATTAATTTTTATTAGAAATTCTAATTTGTTGTTTAATTGAGGAGGTAAATTTGTTCTTTCTCTAATTATTTTAGTTGGATATTTAGTTCTTTGATTTCTCCTTTCTCTAATTTATACATAAGCTTTTAAAGATATAATATATATGCCCTGATAGCTGCCTTGAGTGAATATCATAGTTCTTGGTATGTTGTTCCATTATTGTCATTATCAGGAAAGAAATGATTGATTCTTTCTATAATTTGTTGTTTGATCCACTCATTTGTAAAGTGAGGCTATTCAGTTTCCAATGAGTACTGGCCCCATATTGAATATGATTTTTAATTAGGATATGAGAAAAAATGTATTCAATATTTTTGCTTTTCTGCAATTGATCATTAGGTTTTTATTGCCTAGCATATGGTCCATGCAAGTGCCATGTACTACAGGAAAAAATTGTATATTCCTTTCGATCCTCATTCAATTTCCTCCATAAGTCTATCATATCTAAGTTTTCTGACAGTCTATTTATCTCCTTAACTTCCTTCTTGTTTATTTTATGGTAAGATTTTATCTAAATCTATGAAGGGGAAGTTCAGGTCTCCCACTAGTAGTGTTTTGCTATATACATATATATATATATAGATATAGATATAGATATAGATATAGATATAGATATAGATATAGATATAGATATAGATATATATATATATCTTCCTGTAGCACTTTCAACTTCTCCTCTAAGAATTTGGATGCTATCCCATTGGGTGCATGCATATTCAGTATTGAAATCACTTTATTTTCTATGGTCAGTTTTAGCAGGATATAGTTTCCTTCCTTATCTCTTTTAATTCTATCAATTTTTGCAGCTGCTTTGGCTGAGATAAGGATTGCTACCCCTGCTCTTTTCACTTCATTTGAACCAAAATACATTTTGCACCAACCTTTTACCTTTACTCTGTATGTATCTATCTGCTTCAAATGAGTTTCTTGTAAGCAGCATATTTTAGAATTCTGGTTTTTAATCTACTCGGATATTTGCTTATATTTAAGGTTACGTTCTTCACATTCACATTCAAAGTTATTCTTACTAACTCTTTATTGACCTCCATGCCTCCATTGCCCTCCTCTGTTTGTATTTTCCCTTTTTTCTCCTTTATCCATATTCCTCAGTATTTCATTTCTGAATTCTGCCACCTTCAGTTTGTTTGCCCTCCTTTATCAATCCCCCCTTTCTTTCCCCTTTCCTTTTTTCTACTTCTTCTTTCCCTTCCATTGGTTAGTTCCGCTTTTTTCTCTCCCTCCTCTTTTAATATTTGAAAGGTAAGATAGAGTTCTTAACTTAGTGTGCGTAAGTTAAGGCAAGTCTGATGAGAGGAAGATTTCAAGTGGTTCTCACCTTTTCCCTTCTTCCTCTTTATTACAAAAGTTTTTTTGTACTTCTTAATGTAATGAGAATTACCCCATTCAATCTCTTCCATCTTCCTGTCTCCTTACTGCCTTCCTTTTGAAGGAGGAATTGTTTTTTTAAATCATTCTATCTGAGTCACAGAAAACTCAAGAGTGTCCATCATTTCTGGCTAGGTAAATAGTCTCTAATTGAGTTAGAATTCTCAAACATTATGAGAATCATTCTCCCAGGTTAGCATATAGCCATTTTAATCTTATTGGATAGCTGTTATTTTTTTTATCCCTCCCCCCTTTTTTTAACCTTTCCATGTGTCTCTTGAGCCTCTTGTTTGATGTCCAAATTTTCTATTTAGTTCTGCCCTTTTCAAGAGGAAATATTAGAAGTCTCCAATTTTGTTAAATGTCCATCATTTTCCCTGGAAGAGAAGGCTCCACTTTTCTGGGAAATGGATTCTTGGCTGCATTCCAAGCACCCTTGCTCTTCATAATATCTCATTCCAAACCCTTAGATCTCTTAATGCTTATGCATCCAGGTCCTGCATATTTCTTACTGTGTTTCCATAGGATCTAAATTGATTCTTTCTAGATGCTTGCAGGATTTTGTCTTTTATCAGATAATTCTGGAATTTGTCCACAACATCATTCCTTGATGTTTTCATTTTAGGATCTTTTTCCAGATGGGATTGATGTATTCTTTCAATAACTATTTTCCCCTCTGGTTCCATTTTATCAGGGCGGTTTTCTATCACTAAATCCTGTAATATAAAGTTTAGGCTTTTTTCTCTCTTCAATGTATTCTTGAAGACCTATAATTCTCAGTTTGTCCCCTATTGATCTAGTATGGATGTCAGTAGTTTCAATGATGAGATATTTTACATTTTCTTCCATTTTTTGGTTTTGTTTTACAGACTTATTTCTCAAGAAGTCATTAGTTTCCACAGACTCCATTCTTTTTTTAGAGAATAATTTTCTTCATAAACCTTTTTCAACTCCTTTTCCAATTGGTCAATTCTATTTTTGAAACAGTTTTACATTTGACCAATTCAAGTTTTGAGAGAATTATTTTCTTTTTACATCTGTCCAATTATATTTTCCAAGGATTTGTTTTCTTGTTGCAAGGTGTTAATTTTCTCTTCCAAATTTTCCAAATGATTTTTGAACTCCTTCCTCATTTCTTCAAGGAAGTCTTTCTGTGCTGGAGACCAGCATATTCTCCTCAGAGGTTCTAGGTCTCTCTGAGTTAGGGTCATTTCCATCTATGAATTTTTCTATGGACTGTTCTTTCCACTGAGCTTTCTTCATTTTCCTAAGACCTTGTGTTGGGGAGGAGCTTGTTCAAAGAGATTTGGTTTTGAGATCCCTAGAGGTTTTACTCACTGGGTTTAGTAACTACAAATGGGCTGACCAGTAGGTTGTGTTGGTTGCTTTCCCTGGAGTGTCAGGCACTCTCCCTTGGCCTGGAGGTAGTGTTTGAAGCTGTGAAATAATTTTAATTTTGAACAATGGTCAACTTTGTTCTAGGGCAAGGTAATTACTCTCCCTATTCATATCTGAGGGATCTCTGCAGCTCACACCTGAGCCTGGGGGCAGAGTTTGGCTGTAATTGTGTTTGTTTTGGGAAGAGGCTTCAGCTGAAATGAAGGTATGGACTCTGAGTTCCTTCTGACCAGAGGAGCCTGGGGAGTGGTGTCTGATACTCTCCTGCTCAAGAACTCTCCCCACAGCCCTGCCAGAAACTCCAGTGGTCAGATCCCACCCCTGATGCCTCTGTTCCCTAGTTGACCCAAGCCCCCATGGTTGACCAGGCTCTAGCCCCACTGCTGATCAAGCTGATCTGGTTCTCAGGCCTCAGGCTCCCATGCTCTACCCAAGCTGTTAATCAGTCTAATCTGGGTGCTGATCCAGGATCCCAAAAGCTCACAGGTCTTGTGCTTCTGACAGAATCCGCCTTCTGTGCCTGGACTCACCCATGATCTCAGAAGACAGATCCTGAGGTGAATGTTATTCTCCTGGTTTTTCTTTCTGGGTTTTGTTGATCAGATTTCTGTTAAGAGGCTTGTTTCATGTTATTTATAAGGGAAGATAAGGAGACTTCAGAACTCTGCCTGTTTTTCTCTCCACCATCTTGTCTGTAAGTTCCTGAATCTTCTTTCACAGCATAATTAATAAAGAAAAATTTTAACATGATTGTGTCTATATAACATCTCAGATTATTTGCTTTCTGGGGGAGAAAGGAAGGAAGGATAAAAATTTGAAATAAAAAAATTTACAAAAATGAATTTTGAAAAAAATCTTTACATGCAGTTGATAGAAAAAATCCCATAAAGATATTTTTTTTAAAAAAAAAAGAACAAGTGAAGCAGAAAATTATAAATAAAAATGTGCTATCTTTGAGTAATACTGGGTTTGTCATTAAATAGTGCTATGACACTAAGCAAGTTACTGAACTTATTTGCATCTCTGACAAGAATGGAATAATATTTTAAATTTTAAATAATATTTTAAAAAATCATTACAAATGACTAGTATTTGAAACCCAGAATTAATTAACAGAGAATCAGAGCACATTTTACTCCATCAAATAAATTAAATTTGCCAGGTTCAGAAAGATTTCCATTATAGTAGTAGATTTCTCATTTTCTATTTTATAAGGGATTTAATTTTTTCTAGCTTTTAAAAAAAATCACTTACCCAATTCATTGATATGACAAGAATAACTAAAAATTGGAGCAGATGATGATAAATTTTAATCTAGTAATTGAATTGAATTGAAACTAAACAGAAAACAACAACTTCAATAAACAAGAATGATTAAAACTAAATAATTAAATACTTTTAAGAGAGTAAAACACAATAAACTTGGAAGAAACAGAAAGGTGAGATGACTGACAACTCAAAAAAAAAAGTAATATACCAGGGTATTCTATCCCAAGAAATTATATTGACAATTGCCTGATCCACAAGAACAAGGGGACCAGCTATAAAGAGAAAGTATCCATTGGTCATCTCATGAAATTACTTCAAAAAATTACAGCTTCCAAGTACATTATAGACCAGATTAAGAGCTTTTTAATAAGAGGAAAAAACAAGTAATTGGAAATTAGAATTCTTATTTACTAAGAAGATACAATCAGAGATTCAGAAGACTTGAAAATGTCACTCTAGTGGATAGAGGATGTTATAATACAGTATTTTGAAAGGTCAAATATAATGTTATTGACCAGCAATGGTGAAAATAATCATATGGGATGAAGGAATGGAAGGGAATAGATTTTCATTAGAGAAAAATTATCCAATCACTTATAATAAAAATGCTAGCCTGGAATGAAAACTTTTTTTTTAAGTTTTTGCAAGGCACATGGGTTTAAATGGCTTGCCCAAGGCCACACAGCTAGGTAATTATTAAGTGTCTGAGACCACATTTGAAGCCAGGCACTCCTGACTCCAGGGCTGGTGCTTTATCTACTATGCCACCTACGCCCCTGAGAATGAAAACTTTCAATCCCAAACTGGTAGTAGAGTCAAAACCATTATTTATAAATTTGAGGAAAAAATCTGATGATTTATAAAGCAAATTAATAATATTGCATGTGCCCTTTAATAAGTATTATAGATAATATTGAATATGACAGCCAGAAAGGCTGGGAGGGGGTGATGTTCTTTCTTTTTTGATGGTTTTATAGATGGAAATGAGATGGAAATTTAGATGAAAATAAGAAAGAATGACAATTTTCTGTGCCAGAAGAAAAGATAAAGGGGAGAGAATTTAACACCTCAAGTAATATGGCTATATGTGAAGAAACATATACAAACATGAAGTAAACAATTGAGTAACATATATTTCATGATACATATTATGCAGCATCCATCATAATGAATGTTGAACACAGAAACACAAACACAGAGCTTCGTATGGGAAAAACAGTAAATAGTAGGAAAATAGGGGCAAGAAATAGGGAGATATAATAGTAGGATTGGCAGTACTGAAAAAATAAGAATTAAAGTAAAATAGCTTACAGTCAGAGGTAGAATGTCAAGAAAAGATTTCAAAGAAGGAATAAAAAAGTAAAAAAAAAAACCCAGTAATTTAGGTAAAGGCAAGCAGCAAAGAAAAGCAAAAGACAGAAAACATATCTCTTCAATAGTAGATCATAAGTAAGCAAACTGCTTTCTGAACTGTTTCATCTTATAAAGAAGGCTGAAAGTAGGGAGAATTAAAAAAAGTGAAAGAGAACTGAACAAAAGAAAGTATGCAATTCACAATTAAAGCCATCAATCCTGATGAGATTATCTCACACATTAAAAGGAACAGAGTTGAAGAATGCAATGGAAAATAGAATTTTTAAAAAAATTCACAGAACTTATAAAACATTCCTGAAATATAAATGTTTTAAGAATTATAATAAAGAATTCCAGTTTAAACTTAACCCAATAAAAATGAACAATTAAATAAAACTGTTACAGAAATATTCTATATCATATTTGAATCACTGTATCTTGTGTGTTTGAAACTAAGAGATAATGAGGAATTTAGCATAAAGGAGGTAGAAGATGGTGCTGCTGTCTCCATTAATAGGGAAGTTGTAAGAAATTTAATATACTCCCTTTATCACATATTGAGTTTAAGATATTTACTGGACATCTAACTTGAGATGTCTGAAAGGTAATTGGGGATTCAAATTAAGAAGTAAAGAATTTAGAAAATTATCAACATAGAGATACTAATTAAATCATTGTAATCTGATAGGATCACCAAGTTAAGTAGTAAAAAGGGAAAAGAGAAAAGTGTCTAGTATAGAACCCTGAAAGATGAATAGTGACAAGGGAATAATCTGGGAGAGAATCAAGAAAAGAAGAAAATGAAGGAACAGTGAATGAGGTGGAAAGGGAGCCAGGAGAGAGTGGTGCTTAAGAATGTAGATAGAAGAGAGTTTAAAGGAGAAAAGTGATCAACAGGGTTAAATCTTGTAGAAAAGCAAAGAATGCCTCAGTCAACTGGCTCCTTCAACTAGGAAAAAATGGAGTGGAATCCCAGTACGATTTTGTTGGTTTTAATTAATCATGAAAAAAAGTCACAATTTCAAAGACAATCAGAACCATTTTAGCACCTACCACAAATGATGTTGAATAGCAATCAGACAGTGTTATTCTTAGGGCCCTCTAAACGAAACCAAAGTCTATGGTTTCAAGGGGGAGTATCTTTGAAAGTCTGAGAGGAAAGCCTATATTGACAATTAATCCATTGAGACTGGCTTAGATATATTATATGTTGTTACTTTATGATCAGATATCAGATCCTGGTGCTTTGTCTGTCATTAATAGACTGCCATGGTGCCTCAAAAATACATAAGAGAAAATCGTACTCAAAAGTCAAGGATTACAACAGTATATATATAGACCACCATCAGAAGTCCTTTTCCCTATCAAATGAAAATATAGGGTAAAATGCTTCTGGAAAAGTGAGAATGGTGTCTTTGCATAACATATCCCTCAGTATTTTGAACATAATCATGTCACTATTAATTAACATGGCTGTTGTGATTCTCTTTTAATATAAAGGAGAACTATTATTTTTATTAGCAAAGTCAAAGAGAATGGGACTGAAAAAAATCATTGAATTTGACAAGAGATGATTTAGAACTTTGTAAGTAGCAGTTTTGGTGGAATGATGGGGACAGAGTTCAAACTGTAAGATGTTAAGAAGAGAATGAAAGAAGAGAAAGTAAAGACCTTATTGTTAATAGCCTTTTGTGAAGAGTTTATTTATAAGAAGAAGATAAAGATAATTACTTACATGATTGGATGCTGAGTGAAACTAGTAGAGTCAAGAGAACAATGTAAACATAAACAACATTATGAAATGAATAACCTTGATGGAAGCAACTCCTCTCCACAGTCAAGAGAGTTAGGACAATTATATTTTACTGATTAGTAATATATCATCCCCAACTTGATGAAGAAAAACAAAACAAAACAAAACCCACAGGAAAAAAAGAACAACCCTTCCAAATTTGATGGACATTTTATAAAAATTATCTTATATATTTTTCCCTTAATTCTAATTCCTCAAGCCAAAAATTATGAATTTTAATTATGTTTAACAAAATATGCATGTATAATGCTAACCTAACTTTTCCCTGGTGGGGGGAGGGAAGTGGGAAGGGAAAGTGACAGGAAATTTTTTAACTTGGAAAGATGCATTTACATATAGAAGGAAATAAATAAATAAATAAATGAATAACTTTACAAAAGATAGAGAATGACATGCAATGTGAAAGAATAAAGTGAAGGTTTTTTAATCATGATAAGGAAACATACATATGTTGTCATTCAGTCATATTCAGTCTTGTATATCTCTTCATAACCCCATTTGAGGTTATGGCAAGGTTATTTGATTGTTTGTCATTTCCTTCTCGGGTTGTCTTTATAGATGAAGAAAGTGAAGTAAACAGGTTTATGTGATTTGTCAGGATCACATTTCAAGTAAGTGTCTGAGACCAGATTTTAACATGGGAAAATCTCAATATACTAACCACTGTACCACCTAGCCACTCTGGAAAGGTTGATAGACAGTTCAAAATGTGCATGTAGAGAGAAAGAGATTAAAAATTAGTGTAGGGGTAGAGATGGCAGAGCAAGAAATCTGTTGAAAGAGATAAGGTAGAATAGGATCACTGATAAATTAAAGTATTTAGCCTTGTTAATGCATAAAACCCTTTATCTTGAGTGAGGGGTGAAATCAGAATTGGGGGTACAAAACACTTAAATGAGGAAATAAGAAAGAGGAGAGACAAGGAAATTCAGGTAAATTGGTCATAATTGTTTTGAAAATTTATGTCAAGATTTCAATTTGAGAGTGTGGGGGAGAAAAGGGGAGCCATGGAAACTTTAAAGACATGAAAAGAGAGAGATAGTATGGTTAGAAGAAAATTATAGTGTGATTGTCTAGCAGAATTGAGGATCCAGGAAAGGTAATATAACGGAATTTTGTAATGGAACCAGTCAAAATGACTAGCTTAATTTCCACCTTCATCAATAATACAGTTGCAAGAGTAAAAACAATGAACAGTAAAGAGATCATAGACAGGCTTAATTGGTGACATCAAAAGGATCCTATGTATTTAATTGAGGAGGGATAATCAAATTTAAATTGATTCAGTAAGGAGTCAAGATAGAGAGAAGAGAACAAAGTGGTTAGTGCAAGGAAGATGATCTGTATGAAAATTGAGAAGTCAATTGAGGAGTCAAGGAATTAGACATCACAATGAGGATAAAAATGTAGAATTATGTAAAGGAAAACAGAGTGTGATATATAAAGTCAGTAGATTATTAACAGATAAAAGGATTTCAGAATTCTTGATAATCATATGAGTGATGTCAAGACTAAGGGAATTACTATCTTTGTGTATGACCTAAAGGGTGTAGTAACTTTTGGATAACTTGAGGAAAAGAGTCTTTAAATTATTTGAGGAAGAGTCAATGTATATATTTTGAAGTATTCTGGTATGAAATCGGAATTGGAAATGGGGATGTGGGAATATGGATAGAAAATTTATAAGCCAGATATTTCCCTCATTGAGTAAGGAAGAATAAAGGTTTTTGAGGAGATGGGAGGAAAATGTGAATAGCATGAATCTATTGATAGAGAAAGAAGGAGAAACTGAAAGTGTCATTGGGGATCTAGGAGGATTTTAACTCCCCCCACCTCAACAAAAACAAAAATAATGGGTAAAGGTACCGACCAGAGAGCATAACCAAGGAAGCTGAGTCAGTATGATGCCAGATTTCACTAAGTGCTTGCAGATGGAAGGAGTGGGAGAAAAATAGATTTAATATGAAGAAAACTTTATTAACTATGGAACAGGCCTTCTATCAGGCATTGTGGGGGATATGGATGAAGTTAGAATGAAACTTATGGGGGTGAAAAAAATGAAAAGAAAGTGTAATGGGGAATTGGGTGGTAGAGGGTGTGCAAGGCAGTTTAGATAATGAATTCTAGGAGTTCAGTATTAATGGGATACAAAGTACATAATTGGGGTATAAAGGATATATGTATATGTATATCCATATAGGCTTGTATATACATAAATGTTAATATTCATTCACATTTTCTTGGTTATTTTGGCATATGTTTGGGTAAACTAGGTATTTTGTAGTTTCCTTTATGAATGTAATTTTGTGAAATAGGATTTTCTTTTATAATACAATGTTATATTTGCTCTCTTTTAATTAAAAACATGAACAAAGTAACTGTTTATACATTTAAATTTTTTTGAATTTTCAATCTTTATTTTAATGAAATAGTATCTTTTCAGTTACACTCTGACTTCATTAGTTTATTGCTGTTACTACAAAGTAATGTAACATGCCCCATGAAATGATTATTGTTTGCTAACTTTATTTTGCTGCAATTGAATGCATGATGATTAAAAAAAAATTCTTTTAGAGGCAAAGTGGATGGAGCACCGACCCTGGGGTGAGGAGGAACTGAGTTCAAATATGACCTGACACTTAATAATTGCCTATCTGTGTGACCTTGAACAAGTCACTTAACCCCATTGCCTTAAATAAATATTTTTTAAATTCTTCAAAGAGAACCTACAAATCATGTTTCTCTTCCCTTATAGTATCTTTATATCAGCTTTCTTAATTTATAACACAATATGAGGCATTACCTCTGATAAAATGTAAAGTAACTGATAAGTACTTGATGAGAATCCAAAAAATAAGTATTCTTCTGAGTGAACCTGAATATTCTCCATCTTATTCATCACTTCAGAATTAGCAGACTGGAAGATAGGATTTAAATCATTTTGGCTTAAGGGTTGCTTGGACCTAATAACAAAATATTTTGACCTACTTACAGGTAATGTGCTTCTCTATACACTGATATTGTGGTTCTCATTAAACAAATGCAGTCTATCACCAGAATCATTCTCAAAGATTTTCCATTTTGAACTCTTCTGACTGAGACGTCAAAACCCAGGATCAAGTCACAATAATGTGGTTTGTGTTTGACATTTAGGGATCAGAAGAAAGCACTGGATAGCTAGTTAACTAGCTAGTTGACTAGCTACATATTTATGTTTATATTTAAGTATGTGAAAATATAGAAATATATGCATATGTTTATATATAGAAAGATATGTCTCAAAAGGAAGAATGTGTGTGTTTGTGTGTGTGTGTGTAGAATAGAGAAATCTATAGAAATCATATGTTTTGGTTAAACAATATTAAAGGAACTCATGAATTTAGTTTTAATTATGTTAAATCATAGAATACAACAAAAATACAAAGGATCAGATGTGGGAACACAGGCTATACTAATGGTCCCTCCAACTGGACAGTCTCAGGAGCTGGCAGACTCCCTTATGCTGCCCTTAGAGATAAGGTGCACAGAAGTCTTTGGGAGCTGGACATTCCACCCCACAGCCTAAGGACACAAGACGCAGCTGTGTTTTACCACCTCCCCCCTAAAGTACCCCCTTATCCTGTAACACAAGACGCTGCATCTACACCACTTGTGAATGCCCTTTCCCTCATTTTCTTTGTTCTACCCCAGAAGACCTAACAGTATATATGTAGAAGCCAAGCAGTAATAAAATTGAGCTGGAGGCATAAGGCAGTGGTGGCTTGAGTCCTTATTCTCAGCTCCCCTCCTGGAGGGAAGTCATCACTGTGGGCACCAAGGTGAAGCAAGACACAACAATCAGAGATAACATTTTTATTAAAAGAAAGTGAATGAGGAATTTAGAAAGAAAATTTTGGAAAAGTATTGATCAAAACTCAAAAATAATAGAGAAACACCCTGATTATTATCAAGTATAATTTTAGAAATATCAACAATATCGTAAGGGAAAGAAACTTCATTCATTGAATAAACCAAGATTTTAAACTTTTACTCTGTGTCAGTTACTATGCTAAGTACAGGAAGAGAGATGAGGAAAGTTAATGAAATCACCATTGTACTCAAGGGTATTACATTTTATTGACTGAGATAAAGTGTATATGGGTTAATTATATATATAAACATCAAAAATGCAAGCTAAAAAATAAAACAGATAAAGAAATTAGAAGCATAACCAATGAAAATGATGAGAAAAAATGTTATCCTTATTTTGATATGATATTCTTACTAAATCACATCAAGTAAACAAGTCAAAAAGAATTCATTGAGTACCAATAGGTGCAGATGTGCTAAATTTTGGAGATAGAAATAAAGGAAAAAAAAAACAAACAAGGTGATATGCCTTCAAGGAACTCACTAATAGAGAGAAAACCTGAAATCAATATGTACTAATATGATATGCATTAGATAAGTGGGGGATAACCTTAGAGCCAAAGTAAGGGAATGTATTTGCCTTAAGGGAATATAAAAATACCTTCTTGCAGAACTTATCATTTGAGTTGATTGTAGAAGGGAGAAAGGGTTTCCAGAAGAAACAGATAATAAAGAGAGAATTCCAAGCATTTAGGACAGCCAAGGAAAATCTATTGAGTCAGGATTTGGGAATGTTGTATTTAAGGAACAACAAGAAGGACAGAGCCACTGGAGCTTTTGGAAGGGAGGGAGTAAGTTCTAAGAAGCCTGGAAAGTTCTTAAGCAGCCAGAGTATGAAAGGTTTTAAAAAATGGATGATATACTCTAGAGTTTTCAGAATTGGGGAAAATGGTTAAAACGTCAGCTGTGTAACTTTGTCTGCTGAATGGTAGATAAATTTTCATGTGTAAAGACTACAGACAGGGGCATCAAACCCTGTTCCTACTACAAACAGGAGGTGATGAGTAACTATAAAAGGGTAGCCAAAGTTGAGAAGAATGACAAAAAGGCAAACTCAAAAGAATTTATTAAAAGTTTATATATGGGGAGAGGGGTAAGAGAACATATGGAATCATGAATGACAGGTAAGACAAGAATCTGGGTAATTAAGAGGATTGTGTTAATCTCCACATCAGGAATTTTGAAAAGATATTTGTGGATTGACCCTAGAAGAGAATAATTAATTCAGTTTGGGACATGATGAATCTTAGATGTCTAAAGGAAAAGCATTATGAGATGTCCAGTATAGCACTGGAAATGTGAAGCTGGAGGTCATGAAAAAAAGTTAGAATTAGGTGAATGAATATGAGAAATTTCAATTTGAAAATCTTAATTTAATACGTGGAAATTGATGAGATAATTCATAATGAAAATATAGTTAGGAAAGGGGACCAGGAAAAAGATTCAATAGGTTTTTTGTTTGTTTGTTGTTTGTTTTTGTTCTTTACTGAGCAAGCCACAGGTTTTTGTTTAGATAGCTAATATTTCTGAAATATAGTGGGATAAAAAATAAAATAATAAAATGCCAATAACAAAATCAAGAAGGAATATGAAAATGCCAGATCTATTTCAAAAACTATAATAAAATAAAAAATCTGGGAAGCAATGGACTAAAATATAATCAACAAATATATTTATTATTAGTGCTTTATATGGGTTTGAAAACTAGAAGTGCAATTTCCTTTTACTTCTAACTTTTGTATTATTTCCTTGAAATACTTGATATATCACTTTACTAAATTAAATTTTAGGTAAATTTATTTAGATCTCAAAAATAATCTCATTATTGCTTGATTGATACAGTAATAAATTAATAATCAATTCTGTTTGAATTTTCATTTTTTATTTTAAGTAACCCCATTTCAGTAAAAGAAATTGAGGAAACCTTCAGTAAACTCCCCAAGGAAAAAGTCTCTGGGTTCAGATGGAATTACAAGTGAAGTATACAAAATATTTAAGGAACAACTAATTCTTTTTCTAGATAAACGATTTTTAAAACATAGAAGAGGAAAGGAGTGGCAAGGTGGTATCAAAATAGCCAAAATTATAAACCAATCTCCCCAATGAACATTGATGCAAAAATCTTTATTTCATTCTATTTTTTTAAAATTTAGTTGCACATTACTAAAATATTCTTGTTTTAAGAGTAAACATAACCCCCCCAAATAGAAAAATATCATGAAGAACAAAGTGAGAGAAAAAGAAAAAAAATGTACTTCAGACTATGTTCAGATGCCATCAGCTCTGTCTCTGGAGTCTGGGATAGATCACATTCATTTTCATGAGTCCATCAGAGAAATTGCTTTCTTATTTTTCTCCACAGTTGCTACTGCTGATTCTTTTCCTTCTATGCATTAAACCCCCTCCCATTTACTCTATTCTCTCTGTACTTTCACTTTGTCCCTCCTCAAAAGTGTGTTATGGGGCAGTCGAGTGGCTCAATAAACAGATCATTGGCCTAGGGATCAGGAGTATCTGAGTCCAAATCCCACCACAGATACTCAATAACCACCCAGTTGTGTGGTCCCACACAAGTCACCCATTCCCACTATCTTACAAAAAACAAAAATACTGTGTTGTATTTGACTACAAACTATGATGATCTACCCTCTCCTCTATCACCTAAACCCTCCTCCCTCTTCCTATCCACTTTCTCTCATCCTTTTTCTCTCCTTTTCCCTCTAGGATAAGTTAGATTTCTATACTCTAATTAAGTATGAATGTTCTTTACTCTCTGAGCCATTTCTGATGAGTATGAGGGCTCACTCCTTTCCCTTCAAATTCTCCCTTCCACTCTATTTCAAGAGCTTTTTCTTGGCACTTTTATGTGAAATATCTTAGCCCATTCTGCCTCTCCTTCCTCTTTCTCCCAGTATATCTCACTTTCACCATTTTAACTACATCTTTATAAGTATTGTACCTGAATATTCAACTCTCTCCTGTGATTTGTCTTAATATGGTCCTTCTAAGTGCTCTATTAATTGAGATGGTTCATATGAGTTATCAATATCATCTTTCCATGCAGGAATACAAGAATTTCAACATCATCCCCACAATTTATGTTTCCTGTCCATCCTCTCTATACTTCGCCTGAGCCCTATACTTGGAAAGCAAAGTTTCTGTTTAACTCTGATCATTTCAACAAGAATGTTGGAGATTATCCCATTTCATTGAATATCCATCTTTTCCCCTGGAATAGATTGTTCAGTTTTACTGGTAGTTGATTCTCAGTTGTAATCCAAGGTCTTTTGCCTTTTGGGATATTATATTCCAAGCTCTATGAGCCCTTAATGAAGACACTGTTAATATTTGAATTGCTTATAATAATTTCTCTTTGACTTGGGAGTTCTGGAATTTGGCTATAATATTCATGGGAGGAATTTTTAGAAGTCTTTCAGAAGGAGATCAGTGGATATTCTAAATTTAATTTTTATATTGTGTTTCTAAGATATCAGGGCAATTTTCCTGTAGAAATTCTTTCAAAATGAAGACAAGGCTCTTTTTCTAATCATGACTTTCAGGTAGCTCAATAATTTTAAAATTGTCACTTCAGGATCTATTTTCCAGGCCAATTGTTTTCAGATGAGATATTTCATGTTTTCTTCTCACTTTTCATTCTTTTGGTTTTGTTTTATTGTTTCTAGATTCATCATAAAGTCAGCTTCCTTTAGCTCCATTTTCTATATGAAGGAGTTATCTTCAGAGAGCTTTCTTATTTCCTTTGTCATCTGGAAAATTCTACTTTTTAAGGCATTATTCCCCTTGTTTTCTTTTGCATTTTTTCTTTCTCCTAGATCAAGCTGCTGACTTGTTTATCATGATTTTCCTGCATCATTCACATTTCTCTTGCCAATTATTTCTCTACATTCCTTACTTGATTTTCAAAATCTTTTTGTTGAGCTCTTCCAATGTCTGAGACCAATTCCAATTTTTATGGTGGCTTTAGGTACAGAAACTTGAATTTTGTTGTCTTCTGAGTATCTGTTTTGATCCTCCATGACATCAAAGTAATTATCTATGGTCAGGTTCTTTTTTATGATTACTCACTTCCCCAGTCTATGTCTGGGTTTGGAGGTGCTTCCCAACATTTTGAGTGTTAATGCAATACCCCCAGAAGGACCTCAGTTCCTTCATTGCCTTAAGAGAGACTCTGATTGCTCTCCTGCTATGTGCTCTGGTCTGTTCTTGACCAAAACACAGCTCTCTGCCCTGGAGCTGTGAGGAGAGTCCCTGCTCTACTCTGGCAATGGGGTTGGGGGGAAGACTTAAACCTGGGTCTGCATGTGATCAAAGGATAAGTGTCCTTTCCTAGTCAAGGAGAGTGGAGAGACCTTGACAATCTCCCCCACTCCCTTACCTTCAGTGGGCTGAGCACTCTGGAAGCAACTGCCAAGCAACAACCTGTTAGGTGATTCTGTAGGCCTGCTTCTGTTTCCTGGTACTAGGGATGCACTGAGGGTTGCAGCTACGTTGAGGACCTTACTGGCCTGGGCTCTATGGTCATTCTGGTATTTTTTGTGAGATCTGTAAACCACTTCTGCTATCACAAGCCAGCACTCCCTGGGATCCAGCAGCCCCATGAGTTGTTCCTGGAATACCAGAGTTCCTTCATTCTGGCACAGCACTTCTTGGCTACATTATCAATGTACTACCACACACCTTTTGACCTGGTAGAGCAGAGACTTCCCATAGAGCTTACAAATTATCTAGGGCTGGAGAGTTGTTTCACTGGGTGTTTCTGAGAGTTCTACTTCTCTTAAATTTGATTAGAGTCATAATTTTAAGGTTTTTAGAGTATTTTGGAAGAGAGATTCTTAAAAATCCTGCCCTCAGGTTATTATATTGACCCTGCATCCCATGCAAAAATCTTAAATAAAATATTAGCAAAGAGATTGGAGCAATTTATTACTAGGATAATATACCATAGTCAGGTAGGGTTTATAAAAGGTAGGCAGGGATGATTCAATATTAGGAAAATACTCATCATAATTGAAACATATCAATATCAAAATCAACAGAAATCATAGGATTATCTCAATAAGATGCTGAAAAAGCCTTTGATAAAAAACATTGTTTATTTTTAAGACACTAGAAAATTTAAGAAATGGAATTTTCCTTAAAATAATAAGAAATATCTATCTAAAACCATCAATAAATATTATATACAATGGGGATAAAAATCAGAGCATCTTCAATCAGATCATAGGTGAATCGAGGATGCCCATTATCACCAATACTATTCAATGTAGAATTAGAATTGTTAGCTTTAGCAATAAGAGAAGAAAAAGAAATTGAAGAAATCAGAACCAACAATGAAGAAGCAAAGTTTTTACTCTTTGAAGATGTTTTGATGGTATACTTAGAGAACCTGAGACAATCAGTCAGAAAAAAAAAAAGCTCCTTGAAACAATAAGCAAATTCAGCAAAGTAACAGGATATAAAATAAAGCCACATAAATCATCAGCATTTCTATATATATGAATGAAAAAATCCCGAATAAAGCGATAGAAAGAGAAATTTCAATGAAAGTAACTACAAACAACATTAAATACTTTGAAATATACCTCCCAAGCAAACCCAGAAACTGTATGAACAGGATTAGAAAGCACTTCCTATACAATAGTCGGATCTAGAAAATTGAAAAAAATGTGAATTTTTCATGTTTAGGCTGAGTGAATATAATATAAATGATAATTCTACCAAAATTAAATTACTTATTCAGTGTCATAACAATCAAACTATGAAATAACTATTTTCTCAAACTAGAAAAAATAGTAACAAAATTCATCTGGAATGAGAGAAGGTCAATGATATCAAGGGAATTGATGGAAAAATGTAAAAGAAGGTGACCTAGCTCCACCAGATCTGGAATTGTACTATAACACAGCAGTCATCAAAATGGCTTGATACTGGTTAAGAAATGGAGTAATAGATAAGTGGTTTATCATAGATTCAAAAGAAACAGTAGTAAATGACTAAAGTAATCTACTGTTTGACATATCCAAAGATATTAGCTTCTGGGATATGAACTCACTATTTCACAAAAATTTTGGGGATAACTGGAAAATAGTATGGCAAAACCTAGGTATAGACCCATGTCTCACACTACATTTCAAAATTAGGTCAAAATGGATAAAGGATTTAGACATAAAATGAGGAACCAAAGATAAATTAATAGACCAAGAAATACTCTGTCTTCTGATCTGTGGAAAGGGAGATATTTATGACCAAGCAAAAAATAGAATCCATTATTATTTACAAAATAATTTTGACTGTGTTAAAATGAAAATGTTTTGCACTAGCAAAATGAATGCTGACAAAATTAGAAGGAAAACAGAAAGCTGGGAAACAATTTTGCTAATTAGAGGTTCTTTTTTAAATTTTATTTTCATCCATTTATATATGCATATTTTCAAGTTACAAAAATTCCCTCCATCCTTACTTCCCACTCCCTTATCCTTTGTGATGAAGAGTTAGGTTAGCATTTTACATATAAATTTTGTTGAACTTATTTAGAAGTTAGTAATGTATGGCATGAGAAATTAGGGATTAATGGAGATACAGAAGAGACAAATTATATAAAGTGGTCTTCAGATTAAGTACAGCTGTTTATTTTTTTCTGTGTGTTTTGTTTTGTTTCGTGGTTCTTCCTCTGATTGGGAATAGTAAAGCTCATTACCAGTCTAATACAGTTGTCCTAGCTTTCTGGACTGTCAAGAGGAGTTGTTTCCATTAAGGTTGTTCATCTTGAAAAAGTTATCAATGTGTCACATTGTTCTCTTGGCTCTAATCCATTCACTCAACATCAAATCCCATAAATCATTCCATGATTCACAAGAGTACAAGCATATATGATTCCTTTTTTGAAAAAAAATTTATTTAAGACAATGGGGTAAAGTGACTAGCTCAAGGTCATGCAGCTAGGCCATGTAAGTGTCTGATACGGATTTGAACCCAGGTCCTCCTGACTCCAAGGCTGGTGCTCTATCCACTGGGCTACCTAGCTGACCCCATTTATTATTTCCTATAGAAAAATGATATTCCATAGTATTTATGTACCATAGCTTATTTAGCCATTCCCCAATTGATGGACATACCCTCAATTTTCAATTCTTTGCCATTACATAAATAGCTGCTATGAGTATTTTGGAACTGTAGGACTTTTCCCATTTTGTGCAATTTTTTCTGAATATAGTCCTAGAATTGGAATTACTGAGTCAAATAGTATGAACACTTTTATTGCTCCTTGGACATATCTCCATATTGCTCTCCAGAAAGGTTGGATTCATTCACAACTCCACAGCAATGCATCGATGCCCCAATCCTCTGACAATCTCTCCAGTATTGATTATCTTCCCTTTTTATCCTCATCTGGATTAATATAATAGGTTTTTAGATGATACCTCATTATTATTTTAATTTTCCTTTCTCTACTCAGTGATTTAGAGCATTTTTTCATGTCATTATAGATAGATAGCTTTAATTTCTTCATTTGAAAACTGTCTGTTCATATCCTTTGACCATTTATCAAATGGGGAATGATTTTTGACCTTATAAATTTGATGCAATTTTCTATATAATTTAGAAATGAGACCTTTATCAGAACTCCTGGTTGTGAAGATTGTTTCCCAGCCTTTTGCTTTTCCCAGCTGCAGAATACTTGGAGGATCTTCATTGAAGGTCTGTCTCTTTGGGGGAAACAGTGAAGAAAAGTCCAAGAGTCAATAGAGCAGGGAACCCAGCAAGAGACAGTTAGCCACAGTGAAATCCAGGTTCCAACAGCTTAATAACATCAGAGATCCCAGCAGCTGCATAGCAAGCCAACAGGGGGGATCCCAAACCCAAACAAAGTCTGAACCCTGAAAATAATGGGGCAAAGGATTGGACTGGGTCGGGTACAATCCTCTGTTGAGTCAGAACCTGGTTATGGAGGAGGAGAAAACTCTGCAAAGGAAAGGTCTATACTACATAGGCAAAATCTTAAACAACAACAAGCCAGGGATCAGTCCCCAATCCCAGAAAAATAAAAACTTGAATCTATACTCCATATGTTCCAACAGAACTACAACAATAAAGTGAAACAAAAAAACTAAAAGAGCACTCACTATAGAAAAATACTTCACAGATAAAGATGACAGCAACACCATATCTGAAAAAAGTTGTGAAACATCACTCACAAGAGAAGTATCAAAACAGTTTATAAATTGGACTTGAATACAAAAGCTCATCAAAGAGCTTTAAAAACCAAAGAAGAGAGGAGGAAGAAAAATGAAAAAATGAAATTAAAGGCATGCAGGAAATTTTTGAAAAGTTTAACAGAGTATTCAACACCTTTAATTAGGAAATACAAACAGTAATTGAAGAAAGTAAATCCTAAAAACTAGAATTTAACAGTTAGAAACCAATGAA